>NC_137142.1:32473016-32493016 GCF_949319135.1 Squalius cephalus
GCTTAAAGACAAGCTGAAGGGTAAAAGAACTGCTTAGGCACATATTACTGTAAAGTAAAAAAATATCACACGTGTCCTTGAGAAGTACATTTTATTGGGCTTTTAACAGATTAATTAATGTCATTTCTTTGCAATTATGAAAAAATGTAAGTTCAACTAATTGCATTTAATATAAATTTGAACTATAATACATTTTAATTTGATTGCAATTAAAATGCAATTAAGTGTACAAACACATGGCGTTAAGTATATTCTTTTAAAATATACTATTTCCGTAATATACACTCTTTTTAAAAGTATGCTAAAGTGTACACTATTCAAAAAAACGTTCAGTGGGGTTCCAGTATATAGAACTCTAGGGTTCTTGACTCAATTGTAAAGAACAGTCTTAAATTATTACATAAAACTTTCATGTTTAATGGGTTATTTCAAAATGTTCTAGTGATTTTCCGAGCTGCCCTAATTCATAAAACGTAATTAAAATGAAAAGGGAATTATGACAAAGTTATTTAATTAAAACTAAATCCATAAAATTACCTCATGAAGGAACCATTTCAAGTTCTATTAAGTGCACTACAAGGGAAATGACTCATTAGTAATTTATAAAATACTAAAGACCAATGTAAATGTCTGTTTTACACTTTCACACCATTTAGAGAATTGGTTTACAGTAGAGACTATTGACTGTAGAAGTCTTTGTACTTTGAGTCCTAGTAAGTCTCTGGTCTGTATTAGCAGCCAGTCTCCTACATACACTACGCTACTCCACCCTGCCTTTAGCATAAAGGAGTCTCCTAATGGTCAGAACTTCCCTTTAGTCATTAGCGTTCCTCGAGGGATCCCACAATCACACAACATCGCTCTCTAAACAGCACAAACTAAACACACGACTCCAGAGAGTCAATGACTCATTGTGTCCTAATCATTGTGTATGTTTCTGCCCTACATACGCAAAAACCTAAAATAACCTCATCTACTTCTTTTTTCACATCTGCCAGTAAGTACAACTGCATACTGTAAAACAATCTTCTCAAAGTAACCGATTGGACACACTCTTTCAGGGCGCAGGCAAAACGTAACAGTGTGCTGGTCATGTGTATGAAATTTGGAGCTAAATGCTAATTTCCCTCATGACAGGTGACACTAAAATCTTTTAATAACTCCATTAGACTGATGTCCTATGGAAAAGTCCCCACAACCAATCTGAGAGCGGGACTGAGTAATAAAGAGAGGGTCTTGGTTTAAGTGGCTGGCAGAGCCTCTCACGGTTCTTGTGACTTTAGTTTAATCACTCCCAGCACCCTCTATTTTCACATGTCCCAATATGACCTTCGTCATTGGTTAATCATTTGTTGTTAGCTTAATCAAATCAGATTCCTTACAAATTTAGCCAAAAACCTTTTGAATTTTTCTTTAAAACCTGCAGCAGAATGATATTAAAGTAATAGTCAAAGGAAGCAGGCCACAGCTTAAAAAGAGAATTTTGTTATAAATCCATGTTTTCCAGGATTCATAGTGATCATATCATGAGACATTTATTTCATTTGCGACATAAAAAGAGTTTGATGCACTATGAATGAATGCTGTGACTTTCAGACCTCAAAACTTTTTTTAAATGATCTCAATGTTAGAAAAGAGTGGTTCAAACAACAAAAACAACAGTCATCATTTACTTTCATGTCGTTCCATTTTCTCCAGAATGTCACAAGACTCGTGTGAAACAATAACGTTTGACGTCACTGACATCAAACCTAGTCATATGGACTAGTTTATAGTACTTTTTTGTCCTTTGTAGCACATGAGGTTGATCAATGAAAATATAAAAATAATTATAGACATTTATAATGGTACAAAAGATTTCTATTGCAAATAAATGCTGTTCTTTTGAACTTCCTAATCCTGAAAATCACGGTTTCCACAAAATTATGAAGCAGCACAACTGTTTTCAACACTGATAATAATAATCAGAAATGTTTCTTGAGCAGCAAATCATCATATTAGAATGATCATGTGACACTGAAGACTGGAAAAATTCAGCTTTGATCACAGGAATAAATAAAATTTTACAATATATTCATATAGAAAACAGTTATTCGTAACTGTAATAATATTTCACAATATTACTCTTTTTACTGTATATTTGATCCAATAAATGCAGCCTTGGTGCATTTTTAAATGCATGTTTTTTTTAAAATGACTAACGCAAGTTTTGGAAGAAGTTTATGCTAAAATGAGCAATTTAGACAAAAAGCTAATATTTTGTAACTGTAACATTTCATAATATTCAAAACTCCAAGGATGTTATCAAGTATTAAATTAGGGGGGCAAATGTTTAAGAAATGGTAATAAAACATTATAGTTAATGTTGTCTCTGTGGTTTTGAAATGACAACACCATCAGCCTGTCTCCAAGGTTTCACTTGCATTACTTTATTTTGGTACTGAAGGGGATAATCTAAATTCAGCAGAAAATACATGTCTTTAGGCCTCGGCAAGCTGTGAATGCAGACGTTGTGCGCGAGTCTCCATGCGTGCGAGTCTCCATGCATGTTATGTGTGAATGTGTGTCATCTTATGTGTCTATAATCGATGTGGTGCTAATCAGAACCGGCTTAAAATGAATCACAAAGCTGATCTAATTACCCCAGCAGTTTTCTTATAACCAGCCCCCATATAGAGACACATTATTATGTGCAATCGCATCAAAATGACCCCCTTTATTCTAATGCCTTCATAATCCACTTAATTCAATTTAGTTTGTGAGACACAGTTTATATTTTAAAAGAATTGGCGCTTGTCTAGTTTTCCCTCCAAGCGGTCATCGTGTTGTTTACACTGTCTTGTTTGTCTGAACATGGGTATTTAAATGTGATATTGCACTATATTAAGGGAATATCTCCAAAATAAGTAGGAAAACAACCTTAAGGAAAAAGATGGTGATAAACATGACCCTTGTGACCAAGTGTTTTGTCCCTAGTTTTATGAGTGCATTTGTTGTGTGGTGTCATCTAGTCGGGTAGAGTTTATGAATACCTGAAGCATGACCATGTTGTCACCCTCAAATGTGACAAAGACGTCGGAATCGCACTTCAGAGACGGAATACGGTTTTCCATCATGAAGCCCTGGGGGAAAATCAACCACAGTTCATGTTTAAATGTGGCTACAGGAAATAAAGGCAATCAAAATATGCACAGATGTTACGACATACACTTATGGACATTGTTTAAATATAATATCATCCACTTTAAGGTTTATATAATCATTGAAACAAAGTTTAGAGTGCTAAACACTGCACTTTATTTGACCACTTTCAATGTGTTTACTCAAACTCATATAATTACCATAAAAGTGAATAGAAATTACTTTTTTTTTTGCAGTCGCTTTTTTTAAATGACTGAGCCTAATTAAGTTTTCCATTTTCAGGGTTTAGTTTTCGATGGTGAAACGAAGGAAAAACAGACAAGATTGTGTCTAAAATGTAAGTAATTTAATATTAATACTTACTGCTTATAAAACAGTTGTATAAAATCAATATGACAGTTGCAATATCGTGCTGGCATTCAGGAAAAACAGAACTCCTGCTCGCATGATATTGCTTTGCTTAACTACTGTATGTCATGGGCCCTATCTTTACACCCGGCGCAATGCAGCGCCAAGTGTTTTTTTTTTGCTAGTTTCAGCCCGACGCAGTTATCATTTTCACATCCTGCGCCACGTTGTTTAAATAGCAAATGCATTTGCGCCCATGGGCGTGCTGGTCTGAAAACGAGGTGTGTTCTGGTGCATTGTTGGCACGTTGCTATTTTAAGGCAACATAAATAGACTGTTTCTGATAGCAATTTCTTTTTTTTATGTGGCGGGTCCACAACACGCGTAAACTCTGCTTATTAAACACACAGGAACGCACAGCAGCAGACAAACATGCCAAATATTTAAAATAAAAGGATTACAATGTAAAAGATTACTATTGTGTATATAAAGATATGGTGGAATCCGGCTTGCGCACTTTTACCTCGCGCACAAGCAGATCCGTTTGCACTCTGGAGACGGCTTCGGTCTTATCAAATTCCGTCATGTAAATAGCGAATCCGGCATGGCGCGAGCGCAACTGGCATTTAAAGGGAATGGGAGATGAGACTCTGATTGGTTTAACACATGTAAATCCCAAAACACACCCATTACTCATTAAGAGAATAGGGACAACCCTTTTAGACCATGCACCGGGAGCGCCGACCATTTTTCCCGTCGTTAAACTAGCAAAAGTGGATTCGGACACGGCCTAAGTGAACTTGCACCCTGCGCTTTAGACCATGCGCTTAGATAGTTAAAATAGGGCCCTAAAGGGGACCTATTTACAAGAGGTAATATAAGTCTCAGGTGTCCCCAGAATGTGTCTGTGAAGTTTCAGCTCAAAATACCCCACAGATCATTTACCATGTTGTAAATGCCCATTTTTGAGTGGAAGGTAAAACATGCTGTTTTCGTGCATGTGTCTTTAAATGCAAATGAGATGCAGCAGACTTTACAGCTTGTGCCTCGGATACTCGGCCAAAAACTAAAACATCTGTTTGGTTTTGATTATCATCTCTATCACGATCACGCTAATTTGACAGATATCAGTCTAAACTTCTGTCTATCAGACGATGAGTCCCGTGAGTATTAAACTGAGTTTTCTTTCACGTCTTATTGCGCTTAAACTGTCAAATAGACACATGGTTGTCTAAAACACATAAAGTTCACATGAACGTAAACAGCAGGGAAAGAAATCGCATGTGTATATTAGATCTGTGTGTTAAAGTGAAAGCAGCGTAATATACAGTACCTACTGCTGTATATGCTGTTAATATGAACCAAACAACAAAAGAACAACAGAAAATCACTCACTGCTCTTGACTGAATAACTTTAGTAGCTTTAATAAGAATACATTTCTTACTTGATTGCTGCTGTTAAAGGAGATAAACATGACGGACTGTGTACAGCTCACTGAGGGGCGGAGTCTATGCTAATAGGTCAGCAGTCGTGGGCGGGGCTTACACATTACATAGAAACTGCAAACGGCTTATTCTGAGACACTGCTTATGATTTATGGGGATTAAAAATAGGAGAGGGTGGATTTTTACCATTATAGGGGGGTTGTATACAAACACTTCATTTATGTTCAAACACCATGTAAAAGTGAATTTTACATAATAGGTCCCCTTTAACCCTTTAAGTGTCACCCCCCCTTTTTTAAATATACATGAAAATGCACATTTCGACTTTAAATGGTTGTAATTAAAGAATGCTTTTGAGTATAGACTGTTTTAAAGAGATTTGGAGATTTGTCTGTTTTAAAGAAGACATTTGGCAGATTTTTGTTGAAGTGAAATAAATTAAGAAAGTGAAACAAAAAAAAAAGTTATAGAAGTTTGAGTTTATGAAAATGTACAATGTAAAAAATTTAATTATTCATATTTTATATAAAATATATTTTTTTAAAACCTGGCCAACTCTAAAACTGCTAGAAAATCAAAGCCAAAAATCTGAATAAGTTGTGTTTCAAATTTTAGGTTGATATCTCAAAAAATGAGCTTTCAGTGAGATTTTGTTTGGGCGCAGTACCAAACATTTTCACTAGGTGACAACCAGACTCCATTACTGCCCATATAAGGGCGCCTCCATTTCCATATGTGTTATTAAAAACATTTTAATATCTTTTTTTCTAAAATAATTGAATGGATGATATCTTTTGAACTCTTGGCATGAAAACAAACTGAGGTTTCAACCATTCTTTCATGATTTTTCATGTTCATTGCTATTTCAAAATAAAGGTCTGAACACGCCTTAGGAATATGAAAATATTCTTGTTGCAAATTGATAAATTACAGCTCCTCTCTAATTTATTTTGAAAATCATTCACCAAATATGAAAACTAGAGTTTGTAAGCTTTCAAATGATATATAGTTTGTCAAGATTAGTTTATGTTTATTATAGGATATTACTGTTTTAAATATGTAATGATTTTGGGCCCACCGGTGGGCCGGTGACATATAGGGGGCTATTTTTTCACCCACATATTGAATTTTTGCTAGGGGTGGCACGATTCACAAAACCCACGGTTCGGTTCGTATCACGGTTTTAGGGTCACGGTTTTCGGTTCTGTACGGTTCTTGTTGTTATTTTTAATTTAATTTTAATTAGCTTAATTATCTAATTATTAATGTATTTATTTCATAAATGGGGCGTGTTTGCAAAACGCAGCTTCTCATTTCCCATTTCAAAGTAATATATTGAGTGAGTGAGTGGTTACCATGAGGAAACTTTCAGTGGCCCTGGAGGTCCATCATCTGTAGTGAGAGCTACGTGGGCTGTGTCGACAGTTCTGTGTCAATTTCTCCTCGTGTCTCGTCATCATAGGCGTAATTTGCGGGTGGGACATGTCCCCACCATTTTTTTGCCAGGGTCGATATTGTCCCCACCACTTTTGAAACATCTCGCGGCACGGATGGACCAATACAAATAAATAAAGCATCTCCAGTTAACTAGCAAATAATTATTTTCGTTCGTTTGTTAAATAAGAAGCAATCTAGCGCTGAAATGTGTTTTTTTTAATCAAGTGATCAAAGTGCTCGTTGCCGCTGCGATCAGTGGCGCTGATACAGTGTTCTCTTGTGGCTCGCGCACAGTCTTCACTCGGACGCGCGCTTCAATCCATTGTGGAGACTCTCTATTCTTTCCGGTGAAATCACAAAACAAAATTCACACAAATCTGTCCCTGCTTGATATACAACCACTGATAAACATAATCGGTTTTGATGAAAAAGAAATATATATATATACGAGTGCGGATTAGAACTCAGAACCTCTGACACGCTTGGCAAAAGTTCTGCCACTGGACCATTAAAGTACATACGTGAAACAGTCGATCTATGTATTTATTCACGTGAAAAAACAACATATAGTGGAGTAGATCTCATTAAATGTCTCAGTAAACCCAGTGCACTATTTAAATCGATTGCTGGTCATTGTAATGTTATTCTACATACATCTGATGTATGATTTAGCATTGTATTAGCACGGGCACGAGGCTACATTGCGCATGCGTCGAACCGTGCGACGCACACACGCACCGAACCGAGACACGCGAACCGAACGGTTCGGATGTTTTTTCATGTACCGTGCCACCCCTAATTTTTGCTGCCATTTTTTATTCATTTTGGTAGTATTTTTGCCCTAGGCCCCCACTAATTAAGTGGATGCTGAAGAAAATGTGATTCAAGGATGCTAAAATGTTGTAAATGATTGCCAGGATGTTGATATATGGTTGCTAAAGTGTTCAGAGTGGTTTTTAGCACACTAATATGCAGTTGCTAGAGTGCTTTGGTGAGTTCTTGAGCATTTCTGAGTGGTCACTTACTGGTCCAAATGGTCAATAACCCCCTGCAAGGCTTGAGTTATAGTAATAATGAAGCTTATCTTAGTAAACACAAATAATACTGATGGAGGAACCATTTGTTTACAGTTTATACTGCCTGTTTGTTTGACAATACATTAGACACTTTTGTTTAAAAAAAAAAAAAAAACCCTCTCACAGTTAACTCGATTGCTGTTTTCTGTCTTACTGTGAGATTTGCGTTGTGTGAGAGCAATCATTTTTAATGTTAGATGTGTGAAAACAAAAAGGTAACCTGTGATCTCGGTTTACTTTTTAAGGAATATATAAGCCCTCTGGTTTCACACATTTTAAACACACACACACACACATATATATATATATATATACATACATACACTGTTCATGCCAAAAGCCAACAAACTGCGCAGGGTATCAATGAGATCTAAGTGTGTTGATTACATCACAGATATTTAAATAAAACAATACTTTATATAAAATCTACATATTAAAAAAGAGAGTTAAAAAGAACGTTTTGGGACATTTTTGTCTTTACCAGATCATTTTAAATTGTCCTGTAAAGGTCCTAGATACGTAGATTTATAAATAATATGATACAAACTGCATGTATAGTAATAATTATAAAATTTTAAAAGTCGAGCATATGAAACATGTCAATGTCTACAGCTCACATATGCTAACACTGTCCACAAAACGTCAATGCAAGTTATTCTTTGACAGTTCAGGATGTTTGTATTTCACACCACAGGACATTACTATCTGTGTATATGTGTGTGTGTTAGGTGTAAAGAGACACACACACACACTCACTCACCATGCCGCCAGTACACTCACGGCAGTCTTGCAGACACGCGAGGTTCTCCCACGTGCTGTAGGCTTTGAGTCCTGCGACGAGGGCTTGCAGAGCGCGATTGCTTTGAAGGTCCTGACCCTGACACAGCGCATCATCCATCAAGCCTGCTGCGTATCTGAGAACAAACGTAGGAACACACGTACAATGCACATACATTACAAATACAAGAAATTGTGTTCATCAAGGATGCATTAAATTGATCAAAAGTGACAGTAAAGACACTAATGTTCTAAAACTTTTCTATTTCAAATAAATGCTGTTCTTTCTACTCGTCAATGAATCCTGACAGCTGTTTTCAACATTGATAATAATCAGAAATGTTTCAAATCAGCATATCAGAATGATTTCTGAAGGATCAGTGACACTGAAGACTGGAGTAATGATGCTGAAAACTCAGCTTTGATCACAGGAATCAATTACACTTTACAATATCTTAAAATAGAAAATTAAGTAATTGCAATTGTTTTTACTGTATTTTATCAAATAACTGAAGCCTTGGTGAGCAGAAGAGACTTCTTTATTATTTTTTTAATCATCAAAACACTGTAAAAAAGGGAATAAATACGCTCATTTTTAAAATATCTCTCTCAGACTTTCACTGAACAGATTTTTTTTGACCATCACGTTTAGTTCTCTTTTATTTTCCAATAGAGTGCAGACGCATCAGATAAATAGTAATGAAATCTACAGTGGTTTCTCAGAAGGAGGCATCTGAGTTCTTCTTTTCCTTTAATTCTTCTCCTGTGGTATTTCTCAGAATGTGCAACTGACCTGAATTACACAAAGACAAGAGACCTCCAGTGGAGGTCCAGTGAAACTGCTTTGTGCTGCCACTTTACCTTTGTGTATAACATATATGAACTGATATTATATGTACCTTCAGTGCAATGTAAGTCACATTGGATAAAAGCATCTGCTAAATACACATTTTGTTTTGTTATTCAAGAGCAAAAGTTCATCTATGTTTACCCATGCTCAACTCTGAATACTGAATATAGTCCTCAGTTTCTTTAGTTCTTTGTCGGTTGTTGTCTTTGTAATGATGTTTGTCCTATACTCCAAAGTTTTGTTTTTTATTAATTGATGACCGTTTGCATTTAGATCCTCTTCTCAACTTCTTTCTTGACTCAATGTTACAACTATAAAGATAAAATGCTGTTCATATTCCTCACAGCAGTTTTTTATATTAATAATATTATTGGCTTCTTTACATTTACGAGTTACATTGCATTTAAGGTATACATTTACATTTTATCAGTGGGAATCGAACCCATGACCTTGGTGTTGCTCTATTGTTTAAGCTACAGAAAAACTTTAAAGGGCTCCTATTATGCTTTTTTGCTTGTTCATCTTTCTTTAGTTTATAATGTTGCTGTTTGAGCATGAAAAATGACAAAGTTACAAAGTCCCTCAGCGGGAGTTCTATCAGCGTCAGTGTTTCTGAACTCCCTGAAACGCCTCCATTGTAGCCTTGAGTTTCTTCCGGGAAGAAACGCGTCACAATATTCCTCATTTAAATAATTCATTTGTAAAATAAAGGGGCGGGGCGTGGTTGAGTTAGAAAGTAGTGTATTGAAACTCGCAGTTATGGTAATGGGCGGGACCAATCACAACACACTGATCCAGCCGACCAATCAGAGCACAGTGTGCTTTTTAGAAGGAGGGGCTTCATAGAGACCGGAACTAAACAGAGCGTTACTGACAGATTGGGAAGAGAGGAGCCGGAACAATGGAGAACATGTGAAAAATAATGTGTTTTGAACATTCAAGCATTAAAACCTATCCTAGAAGAGCCCAAAAACAAAATCAAGACTTTTAAAAGGGCATAATAGGTCCGCTTTAAAGTAAATTAAACACCTTGTGTCTTTCCTCACCGTTTGAACAAAATCATCTGCTAAATAAATACTTATAAATGATATAATAGATCAAATATAGAGTGGGAGGTAGATTAACCTTGTGGTGAAGGTGAGAGCGAGGGTGGCAGCGAGATGTGGCATCAGTCTCAGAGACTGCGTCTGGTGCTCGATGATCTTTACCTCTTCCTGGTCTTTCGGACCGAACTGTCTGCGACTGTGAAAGAGACATTACGCACATGTGATGATGGTGAAGAAGAGTTTCATTCTGCACACGTACACACAGTCAGAAACCTCTATCTCTGTGAAACATAATCACATACAAAACCAAACCAGACACAGAAAGAGGTCGCAGCAAAGGGTCAGACATCCCACAACACACCTGGATGTGTGACGAAACACCGGAGGACTTGAACCGATAACCTTACACGTAACCGCACTCCTCTAACCGCACGCTAATACTGAGTGCATGCATTTGTGGGTGCGTGTAAGTGTGTTGATGAAGGCATACTGTGGTGGACGTCTTGGTCTTGTGTCTGCATGTGTTTGTGTCTTTCTGCTGTACTAAAGTTGAGCTTTGTACACCTGTTACCCTTGAAGTACCACAAACTGTATCTCTACATCTAACATATGCAGGTGGCTTCCCCACAGAGCAGACGCGATGGGAGTGTGTGAGTGTGTGCGCGCGTATGTGTGGTTTTAAAGGTGAGAAGCCCACACAGAAATCCTATTGTAACTCACATCATCTAAAGTCGAGAGCATTCTCCTATACAGGCCGCTTCAAATTAAACAGATGCCTTTATGTATAGTCACATGCTATATATAAAGGCAAATTCGGTTGCTGATGCCACTGTAGAAACACTAAACACATTTATTATAGAAAGCTTTATACAGTACAGATGGCTGTAAAGCAGCTTCAGTATTAATGTTAAAATAAATACAACTTTGGCATAAAGCAGCACTAAAAAGACAATAGAGTCATTATTCATCGCACGTCAGTTCAGAGTTGATTCAGTTTAGTTCGATAACAGTGTAAAGTTCATCAAATTATGAAACGAGGTTATAAGCAGCTCTACAAAGGACAATACAGTAGTTATTCAGATGAAAGTCAGTATGATGTTGCAAAGATGTACTCTGCAACCAAAAATGACCAAAAGTAGGTTGTTGTTGAGATCAAGAGCTGGTCATGTGATCTCGACACAGCAGCCTTCGTGAAGGAGGATTGCTTTATCTCTTGGCTTTTTAAAAAAAATCATTTACAATTAATTTCTTTAGAACTAAACCTGTTTTTCGTCAGAACACAGACCTTTACCGCAGCATCTATGAACTATTTTGAACTACAATATTCTCTAGTAGGACATATAGAAGACAACGGAAGACACAGTGGAACCACATGAAGTAAGCACACACTTACAATTTCCTGAAGACTTGATGAAATGCAAAAAGTGCCGTCTACCATCTGAACAATTGTCCTTCATAACACGAAAGAGATGACAGCGCTGTCTGTTGTGATTTAATTCGCAATGCATTTACAACCCACATACTTCCTACTGGACATCATGTATAATATTTTTCAAATATGATGTTATTTGCGATTCGGCAGAATCTTAATATAATTAGGTTATCTTAATATAATTATATAATCTTGATATAATTCTGATTCTGTTGCATCACCTAAAAGCTATTTGGCTATTAGGCAGTATTTGTTAATTGATTAAAATAAAATATAAATACAAGATGAAACTCAAACTTAAAATACTGAAATAAAATGTAATTAAAGCTACATAAAAATATATTTAAAGCTGCAGTCCGTAACTTTTTTGGGTTAAAAATGATCCAAAATAAGTTTTTGAGCAAATACATAACCTGCCATTGTTCATAACTATCTGCTTGCCTTCAAACCGGTAAGCTTGTAATAATGTTTTTAATTCCAGTGGTACTGGTGGATTTCTGTGGGAAATTCGAGCATGTCTTTGCATCATTACGTCACATCCGTAGAGTCTCGGCTAATCGGCGATGAGTGTGAGGATGCTGGAGGTGGAGATTTATAGCCTTTTCTCACAGCACTGGATATAATTAAACATCAATTTGATGGCAGATTGCAGATTTCGAACAGAGATGGCGACAAAGAGGAAAAACTACGGACTGCAGCTTTAAATATATATATTTTTTTATATAAATATTTTATATTTAATAAAAATAAACAGAAATATTTTTCAAAATTAAACTAAAACTATAACTAAATGACCCAAACTGAAACTAAAATATAGAAAATTTTAATAAATACTATAATAGTATATAAATAATAACACTGCTTAATTAGTAATTAGTGCTTAATTAATGTGAACAAACAGCTGCATGAAGAAAAGTCATTTTACAGACAGAGCAAAACTGCAAAGACAAACATTATTTTCTGACATGTTTAATATTTCACAATATTACCAACTGATTATTACATGTCGACTTTAGGTGATTGCATATAGCTTTTGAAGAAAGCATCAATCTCTGTAAAGCTCTTATCATTGCAGTGACCATTAAAAATAACCAATGGACGACTAGACAACTTGGTCGAGCAACACAAGCTCAACTTGACCACCAGCTGTTCGACCGTTGTTTTTATCCTTCAGAAAGTCTGAAGCGCAAGGGTTTTGTGGCGCATGTCGTAATAAAACAAACTCAAACCAAGAAGAGGTGTGGTGGGCTGAGAGCTTGGAGCCTGATAACTGCGAGTGCGGTTTCTCTATCACACCTGGCGGGGCCCGAGCGCTCATACGTGTTTTGGTACCAAAGCCGTGGCTCTTTGTTCCTCCGCTGATATGTGTGCGAGTGGGTGCGCAGAGCTGTTTTGCAAATGGAAAACCTGCAACTATAGAAAGCAAACATTTCCTCTCTTTCTGTATTTTTTTCACTCTGGGGATGCCATCTTCAGAGACACCCTGCAGCCGCCCACGCAGACGCACACACACACACACACATGCAGAAAGCCACATGTGAGGAAGACAGATCTGCAGCGGACCAGAGTATCCCTCTGAACTGGATGTTCACTGCGCCTGCGGTGAGGAGAAACTCCACGCGTCACGCCGCTCTCATGTTGTTTTCACTCATTTCTAGAGTTTGTTGTTTATTTGTCTCTCCCCCGAGACCACATAAATAGCTTTTGAAACTCATCGATGGAGTTTTGATGTCAGTTTTTGCGTTTGAAGGAGCGCTGCTTTAAAATACCGATAAATAATTACAGGGAATTCTTTTGATCTGCATTGCATGAACTTGCACAACATTCACACACAGATTTTTTTAACATCCTACCTGTGACTGTAGCGTACTGCGATGACAAGCCCCAACTGCACAGAAAACACAGATTTAGCACACTGTGTAAAGGTGAAGACTAGTCATTAAGACGTGGTTTAAATACTTTAAAGCAGTGGTTCTCAACAAGGGGATCGGGGCTCTCAAAACAGTCTAAAATGATTTAAAATACTTTAAAATAAGATAAAACATCTAAAACTCAAAATGTAAGATGATGCCATATTTCTTTTTTAAATTATGCCATTTTATTTAAGAACCAGGATTTCTAGACCTGGAAAAGTCATGGGAATTAGTAAAATCTTAAAAAGTCATGGACATTTTTATAACAGTAGTTATTGTCAAGCTCTAAAATATTTTATAATTGTGAGTAAAAAAACGATCAATGCAATCACAAATTCATTAATAATATGTAAACGCTGAAAAACTTTCAGTTATTGAAACTGATTCTGTAATATTTTATTTAAAATGTTCATAATTATTTGAATTAAGTAAATGTTATTATTCTAAACATAATTAAGAATATTTCTATAAATATTTAACTCATTTATACTGCCATTCCTACTTTCTGTAAATAAAAAAGCTTAAAAATGAGCAGTATCTGGGAGAGGGGCTTTAAATATCGTCTGGGACGCCTCAGAGTCAGAAAGGTTGAGAACCGCTGCTCTAAAGTAAAGAAAATGTTGTCATTGGTAATAATTAAAGCCAGATCATTTACTCATCCTCATGTTGTTAATGCCCAAGCGGCTCTTTTTCATACAAGGAAGGTGAATGTGGTCTCCATCCACTTTCACAGTATGGGAAAAAGCTGCACTTTTGTGTCCTATGCAAGATAGAACAGTCACAGAACAATATGAGGGAGAATAAATGACTGAGTTGATCTATAATTAACTGAGCTTTCAGCCTACATTTAATGACATAGCTACGTCTGATCTATGAGAATGCTGTACGCCAGGGTTGTTATTGTGAACTGAAACCAAAGTTGCAATAAAATATAAATATAACATGAAAAACTAATTAGAAACATTGCCTTGCAACTAACTAAAAATTAATAAGTTGAAGTGCTAAAATGATGTACATAACAAAATTCCTAAAACTTAAACTAAAATGAAAACTGAAAATATCAAAATAAAAGTGAATTTAATAAATACTACAATAGTATATAAATAATACACTTTTGTATGATTGAGAAATAATTACATGTCTCCCTCTAGTGGTGCATTACTGACTTTCACACAGAGAGGTTTGTGATGGTGCATGATACTCATATTTCCTGACGATAAACATGGATTTGTTTAAAGTACAGTTGTGTTGGATATGAGAAAACCTTCATGGCTGCCATGGCCTGTACGGTGAGACCCAGACGGGTGGGTGTCAGGGCAGCGAGCATTGCATTGAAGCGCCGGCTTTTACTGACGACAGGAGACGAGTACAAACCCTCAGCTGACACAGAACCAAACCTGCAACACACAGATACAATCATTTAAACACCACAGTCTACCTGAGTATTGTTGCTGAACATGTCCATCTCTTTATGACCACAGAGTATCATCTTCTGATGGATCCTTCCAGCAGGATAACATGCGATCACAAAGCTCAAATCATCTCAAACTGGTTTCTTGATCATGACAGTGAGTCACTAAACTCAAACGTCTCCACAGTCACCAGATCTCAGTCCAGTAGAGCAGATTTGGGATTTGCTGGAACGAGAGATCATCCGAGAAATCTGCAGCAACTGTGTGAAGCTTTCATGTCAATATGGTCCAAAATCTCTAAGCATTGTTTCCAGCATCTTGTTGAATCTATGCCATGAAAAATTAAGGCAGTTCTGAAGGCAAAACAGGGTCCAACTGGTACTAGCTAAGTGGCCAGTGAGTTTATATATATATATATATATATATATATATATATATATATATGAAGACTTCAGATGCAAAAGCCTCTGAGTGCCATCTGAAATTTTCTTCTAAAATTAGCATTTTTATCAAGCTTGTATATTTAGGTTCAGTAATTTCACTTTAATGACAATTAATAGGTACTTTTCATTGCCATTAAAGTGAAATAACTGAACATAAACATACAAGCTTGATAAAAATTATCATTCTAGAAGAAAATTTCAGATGGCACTTAGAGGCTTTTGCATCTGAAGTCTTCATACATAATATATACAGTATTATGTAATATTTATCACTATTTACAATATTCCATTTATATTGGAATCAAAGCATTTATATAATTTTTCCAGTCATTTAAAATCCATGGATATGGATTGTAAAATAATTTTATAGCGATTATACTCGTAACATTTCTGGACAATGAATGATTAACTAGAAAAACAAACATTTGGATTCCCTTTATAAATTTCCATGATATCTCAAGATTTTTTTAATTTCAATGATTTTTCTCAGGTTTGTGAATCCCAATTTTAGGTTTTTCATGACTCTGGCCATTATTATAACAATATCTTGCAGTTACATTTATGGTTCACGATGCCTAATCTAATTCTGACCGTTAACTCACTTTCCCAGCAGATTTTCCCGTGGTATCCGTACGTTATTAAATATCAAAATGCCATTGTCAACCCCATTCAGACCTGTGTAAAAACAAATATAAAGTAGAACAATCAAATGTGGAGAGCATTATTCAGGAGGGCTGTATTGTAAAACAGTGTCCTCGTATTACCCTCCTTGTGCTTCATGTCAATGGTCGTCACTCCCGGCCACATGACTCCATTCTGATCACGGATCGGCACAATAAAACAGTGGGGACCTGAGACAGACATGTTCTCAGTAAGACGCATGATTTGAGGTGTTATTCATATTCATAACACAGATTATGTGCCAAAGTTTAATACTTAGCGAAAAGAGTTTGTTAAAATCATTAACTATGCAGTGATGAACTTTCAAACTAATAATACAAACATTTTGTTCTCATACTCACAGTTCATTCTCTTTATCAACACTGAGATTCATGCTGAATCATTTTTAACACATCAATTGGTGCATAATACATAATGCTAAGCATTTTTATGTTTTCCAAGCATTTTTAGATAGCAAACTGATGAGCACCAAACTTTGCCACAAATGATTACAGATATAGTTTAAATCAGTGTGAATGCATGACTAAATATAGACTAATGAGCACAAACAAGGTGTTAAAAACAAAACATGTGCGGACAGGTTCGTGATTATAATTTAAGTGTGAACAGTCGTTGCATCTGTCTTACCCTGAGATTCTGCATTTATAATGAGCTGAGCAAATACAGCAGCATAGTTTCCTTTCATTGCGTTCCCGATGTACATTTTCTGAGCATCTTCAGAAGGTGTGTGAATAATAAACTCCTGCGAAACAATATGGGCTGTATGTAAGAATTTTCATGTTTTGATCACTTTTTATTGCTAATGTGTGAACAGCTTGTAATGAAACTTAAGAAATAAGGCCTTCCCTTCTATGACAGCCTGTAGACTGTTTTTTATGTGAAGAACTTGGGACGTTTTTACCGGGAAAATCAAAAGGATGTGATGTTTAATGTTCAGGATAATGCAAAAAGAGCCATTCTGTATTGTAATGTCAATGTGTCATGCAAAGAAAAGGGATTAATTCAAACTATAGTCTCACATAGTCGGATCTATATAGTCTATAGTCTCAAATATACTTTATAATCAAACTTTTTAACAACACATCTCTATGATCAGATGCTTTCTTAACTGCTGTTTTCTCACCGCTGTCATTTTTGTGTGTTTATTTTGTTACTGAGAGGAAAGCGCAGCACATATTTACATATTCATCTAAACATCCAGCTTTGACATGAGTATATCAGGGACTTGAATCACGTTCAGTCTCTTGTACGTTACGTGTGCACGAGCAATAAGTTGCTGACTGCAGTTCACTTAACGGCCACCGGTGTCGCTAATAACAAAGGTTTCTGAATTCAACATATATATCCTCAATATTCAATATATATTCAATATATATCACCTTTAAGCTCAAATCTTTGTCTATTTCACAATTATCCAAGTAATTGTGGATTTAAGAAGTTTGTGAACAGGATCTCTAGATACGAGATACATTTCTTCTGTACTTATATCCAGGAAATAGTTCCTTCATTTCCAAATAACAAATTAAATTTCATTCTGTTTCCCACAAAGCTATTAATAATAATAATAATAATAACTTTATTTTTATATAGCCACTTTAAAGCTGCTTCTCAAGGCGCTTAACATGATAGAACAAGCAAATAAAAATACAACACACAGAATTTTAAAATAAATTAAAAAACAGACTAGAGTATAAAAGTCAAGACAAGGAAAAGCCTAAAAAAATGAGTTTTTAAATAAGATTTAAAAATATTTCGATTCTGTGCATCTCTAAGGGGTATCTCTATTATTTGGGTTCGGAAAAAACTGAATATAGCTGTTTTTTTTGTTTTTTTAACATAGTATTTGTGGTATGTTTTGTATCTCCTCTAATTATTTTTTCTTTTCTTTTTAATCAGCACTTTGGTCAACCTTGGTTGTTTTCAAACGTGCTTTATAAATAAATATTCTATTGTAATATTGCATGCTTTTTACATTGGAGTTTGACGGTATAAATCACCAGCCATATTTTACGACATAAGTAGATGATGCCGGAATTCAAATTTTGGGGTGAACTATTCGTTTAAAATTTGCATTGCAATCACTATTGAGCCTAGATCGTCCAGTAGACAAAAGCATAGAGTAGACCTGGGTATTACCTGTGAGTATTGATCGTATCGGGCCTCAGTGAGAATGCCTCGAACGTTGCTACCGTGGCCCCTCTCGGTCATTGCAAACATCCCTGTAAACTGTAACTCCTGCAAATAAACGCAGAATCATATAGATGTTGCATTGACATTACATCAATAGGTGCAGCCATTGCAACACATGTGCAAACTCAAAAACTGAGCCAAAAAAGAGCAGGACTTTGGCTTGCAAACATGTTTGTGCACATCTATTTGCGCACAGAATTTATTCATGACTTACTGATACAGGCAGGTACCACTTCAGCTTCTGCTCTGGACTGCCTAGATTATTGACAGCGCCTCCGTACAGTCCGCACACAACACCGAGCTGAGGGTTACAGCAAGCAGTGTGCTGTCACTATTCAAATGCACCACCATGGTGTGGAATAAATGCAAATGTGGAGCATCATGCATGCCAACATGACATGCAAATGTGCCTCAGAACAGCCCAAAACTCAGTTATCATCTAAACAGCAAGCAAAGACGCCAGAAATCCTGTTGCATCTGATTGCCTCTTAATAATGACCTTTAATAAGCAGCAACTGGAATATAAGACAAACCTTGACTCCCGTGGCCATGTCAGCGGAGCAGATGAGCTCAGTGATGCCCCAACTCTTGTTTATGAAGCTGTTTTGCTTCTCTTTTAGCTAAACAAAGGCAAATAAGATGTGCATTACACTAACAAAACATACCACTGTACTGCCTACATGCTTTTGGACATGGTATCATGGTAAAACCGCATTCTTTTATACTGTATACACCATAGTATATCCCTGTTTTTGGACATCTACCATGAAGCTGAGCCTTTGAATACAATGCAAATTTAATTTCACTACTATGATATCAAAGTACTATTGTTTTTACCAAATGACATCCTATCTTTACCATGGTAACAACACAGTAGTAATGCGTAATTGAATGCGTAATGCGTACTTGATTTTGAAGGTGTTCTCTCATGAAAGGCAGTCTTAAGATGTGATAGAGTCTCTCTGCCGTCAGGTCTCTGCTCTGATCCAGAGTCAGTTCATAACTGCACAAGAATTCACATTCAAATGACGCGCAAAAGGGATTTAAATCTATTGAAACCGTTAACAAAATGTGCACAGACTCCATCAGGTGTCTGGAAGAAGAGGTGACCGTATATTTCATTTCATTTACTCAAGCTAACTCCTCTGAATGAGTCTTTAAGAAAACATACCTGCTGGACTGAAACAGATCACACTTTGAAATCGCGTCCCGAAAAGCATCTTTAATCTCCCAGAATTCTCCATCCAGATATCTGGCAAGGCTGCTGGGTTGTTTTTGATCCATGGATGATAACAAGATGACTTGAGTTCGTCTTGTTTTTACTTTAACTGTAACTGTAACTGTAACATTCCACTTCCGCGTTTGGATGATGTCATCGCGTTCCGCGGCAACACAGCCAATACCTTTTATTTAATGCTAAACATATTAAAATATGAAATGCATAACTCTGCATTTTATTAAGTATAATAAACTAGTGGACAGTTGCTTAAGTAATATAGATTTCATCACAGTGAAGTAGATTAATATGGGTTTCAATGTTATAAAATTATAAATGAGCCTATCATTATGATTGCAAAAATTTTGTGTTATGCTGAATTCTAAAGGTTTTTCGTGGTTGATGTAAAAGGTTTACGTGATTATCATGACTGTAAATTTATAATTATTTATACAGTAGCCTACAGCTCTGCCGGATTCATAACGTCCTCTCAAGGTTATTGCTCCTCCCATTCTTATCAATGGAACAGCCCGGCGCCGGAGCAAATAGACACAAAATAAACTATTGGCTGCTTAACACAGGTCATCGTGGC
>NC_137142.1:32498016-32850516 GCF_949319135.1 Squalius cephalus
CCGCCCGAAAACGGGCGACATAGGAAATGAATGGGAAATACGAAAAAATAGGAAAACTCAGAGAAACTTTTGGTGGTACAAGCTACAGATCAGCCACTGTGCTTAAAAAAAGTGTACAGCAATGAAGGGGTGACACTCTAGAACATCAAGAGTGCAAATAAGACACCCTCCCCCCCACACACACACACCTACACACACAAACACACACACACAGAGAGAGAAATGAACTGGTAAGACTGAAACAGCAAATTTTGCCCCAAACTATATAAAAATGATATAATCATAATAACTCCAAAACTATAGCAAGGAGAGTCAAAAGGTAGGTATCGTTTGAAAGAACTCTTTTTAAATTTTTTTAAAATATAAATTACATTACATTTGGACATTGTCCTGCCAAGAAACAGCGGATAAAAGACAATATATATATATAATTTTTATTATGATTTTGCATATCTTTCTTATTTGTCATGGAATAACTCAGGAAGGAAATAAGGTAGGAGGAAAATTCTTTTTTAGTGAAGTCCCCCTACATGTTAGCTGCATCTGGATAAAAAAATAATAATTTTTGGACAAAGGAATCAAAAGTTACAGCATTTGGAAAAGAGATAGCCTTTTTGTACAGTCTTTGACACCCCCTCATGGGCAATTTTTTCTTCATGAAGAATATCTTGTCATAAAAGCAATAGATTATGTTAATTTTGGGCTCATTTTAATTGTAATAATATGCTGTAAAAAATGAAGTGCCATTTTCAATTATCTGAGAATGTTTCATGAGCTGTATGATGTTTTTGACACATTGCAGTACATTATTTTATAGATTATGAAAAAAAAAGAAATTCTATTTATCAGCAAATAACTCAGCAATACTTAAGAGTTTTTCAAAGTGGATACATTCACTGTAAAGTTCAGACTCTAAGCTTTCAAATGACATCAACTTTGTGTTAATCAAGGCAAGATTTTTTAAAAATATGGTAAAGAATATTTTCGCAGCTAGGTGGCGCCTGCTGGCGGTACACTCGGTTTTAGAGGGATTACTCAGCACTCGTTAGGAGTTAATAAATGTAATTAGATGCATTAAAAAGCTGAGATCCTAAGCTTTAAAATGATATATAATTTGTGTTGTTCCATTCAGTGGTTGCTTAGTAATAATTTTTTTTCTTTCCGAATGGGAATAAATCAAATAAATAAATAAAAAAGCTATAGGCCGCCTATAGGCGGTTATAGGACATGACACAAATTAATACATTTTGAAGCCACTAGATGGCGCTCTTCTCAGTTGATTTTTTTTTTTTTTTAGGCCTGCACTCTATTTTGATGTGAAATGTTGCATTTATTGAAAAATAAAAAAAAAATAAAAAAAATAAAAAATAATATATTAATTCTAATGGAAAAAATAGCTCATAAAAATTATATAATTAATGCAAAATATCATGAAAAATTCCAAAAATTCTAAATAATAATCAGAAAACATTATAGAACAAAAATATATTTGATTGGTTATCCTGGGACAAAGTAAAGTAAGATTTTAAGGCTTCGCCCGTTTTCGGGCGGGAGGAAGCTAAGTGTGACTATAATACGAAGAAGCCCAGAGGGTTAATTGTTTCATAATAATGTTTGCACGTTTGTACAGAATGTTAAATATGAAAAGGGGACAACTACAACATTTTATTTTAATGTGTGATTTGGAGTGCCATCACATCTTCTCATAGGACGAAGGGAGTGTGTTTGTGTTTGTGCTGCGTTCAATTTATTGTCTTCTCATTGTGTGGACGTCTAACGACCGACACATAACAACAGCCCATATGATACAGTGGATGTCAAGTCAAGTCACCTTTATTTATATAGCGCTTTTTACAATACAGATTGTATCAAAACATCTTCACAGTGATTTAACATGAAAATAATACAACAAAGTTTGTTTCTAGAAGAAAATTGCGTTATGGTCCACCTTAAGTAAGGCAGATCAATAATATTGTTGATTATTAAGTTAAATGTCCCCAAGCAAGCCAAAAGCCAAGGGAACTGTGGCAAGGAACCAAAACTCCATCAGTGACAGAATGGAAAAAAAAAACCCTGGGAGAAACTAGGCTCAGACGCTCAGTTCTCCTCTGGCCAACGAACGAACAGTGTATGATTATGAAACTATTTCTTTCTAAAAAGGAACATAGTTATGAGGATACTGGCGTTTCTATTAATTTTGACAGAAAAGGTAGATTCGAGATCGGCTTGTAATTGACTAATTCTCTTGGATCAAGTTGCGTTTTTTTATAAGAGGTTTAATAATAGCCAGCTTCAGTACATATCCTAGTGACAAAGATGAATTAATGATATTAAGAAGAGGATCTATGACCTCTGGAAGCATCTCTTTCAACAGCTTAGTCGGTATGGGGTCTAACATATACATGTTGTCGATTTAGATGATTTAACGAGTTTAGACAATTCTTCCTCTCCTATAGCAATAAATGAAGGAAATTCTTCCTCAGGGAGACTGCAATGCAATGGATGTGCTTATATTATGGTTCTGTTTCATAAATAACAATTCCAAAATAGTCTAAACACATTTGACCCATTTAGTTATCTGAATAGTAAATAATTAGATATCTATAGATACCCATTTATTATCTACAAAATGTACAAATAACACGTCTGAATGGTCCCATGTGGTGTTTAGACAAATATTAGTCTAATACTGTATGCATTATATGAACATTGGCCCAAAAAGTATTTGCACACATAAGTCTCAGTTTTTAAAAGTTTTTGGTTATTTTTTTAGCAAACCTCTATCATGTGAGGGTTAGCTACATTTTGCTCCCAAACTATATTTATTCACAAAAGCATATTGGTTTCAGTTGGATAAAAAGCAAGATCAAATCACTCTTTGATGTATCATTGTTCTCTCTACTTGTCAATTGATAAGAAACAAAATCTATTTTAATTTGATTTAGTGCATTTTGAATAAACATTGTGTTAAGTAAGTGTTAGTCTCATTGTAGCCTGTAATTATATTGTTTTATGCATAATATTTGATTCTACCCACCCTCCCTTTAAGGCAAGTCAGTTCCCTCAGCTATTAAAATATAGAAACATGCATGCAACTACATCTCCATCTGCTTGAACGAGGAAAGACTGAAATCTCTAGAACTATAATTGCTATAATTGCATTTTAAAAATGTTTCAAATCAGCAATAAATTCTGACAACAATTATATCATAAATACACTATAGTGGCCAAAAAGTGATGTCAATTGACATCTTTATTCTTCACCCTTTATTCAAATACTATAAAAGATTTGTTCAATATTTTGTAATCGCATTATGTTATGCTTGGAGACAATTGTTTTATTTGTGTTAATAACGCAATGAAACATGCTAAATCATTTTTGGTCGGGCTGTCATGCAAAAAAATTATGAACACATGCAAAAACAAGAGAGAACAGACAAAATATTAATAACTGATTATGTTATAGTCAATGTATGCTGTATGCATTTTTTTTATTTGAATAGTATGCATGTGTGAATAAAACCTGCAGCTGTAATTTCCCTTTTTTTGTCAAATACTTTTGACAGATGAATACCTTAACCATTTCGTTCTTCCCTCATATTTAGAATATTTAAAAAGTATAAAATATATGGTAATTTAAAACAAATATCCCCTCCTGACATTACTTTTGGCCACTTCTGTCATTCTTCTTTCACAAATAACACTAAAAAACTTTATTTCCAGGCTGTTCCAGCTAATGCAAGTTTTAAAACGGCCTCTATCAAAACGGTGACAGACTCCTTCCTGCAATTTCTCCCATTTAGTTTTCTAGCTCAAGCCAGCATGCTAAAATGATCACAATAACCTTTTATAGTTTATTTTTGCTCTGAATACGTTAACAGATCTGTTAGCCGCTATTAGTCCTGCTAAGGAGCAGTTGTGATGCAATACTCGCTTCTCATTATAGTGCTTACGCATGTCACCTCTACCTTCTCTGAAAAAAGCAATGGGGGAGTTGTTGACTTGTGACAAGCTTGAGAAAAGTAATATCCGAAGTAGACAGGTCAAGTGGTTTTGTCTGACTGACGGGCCTTGGCTTGCCATCATCACACCCACTGAGCTGAAAGTGTTAAGAGAGTTCGCTTAATGTCCTTGAGGCCTTGAAATCATCTTCTTCCTCTACTGAAACCTTGAGCCCTGATAAGAGTTGCATGCAATCAGGGACATGAGATAAATTAAAAATGTCCTTAAAAATAAGGAAAATAACTGTGATCACACACCCACTTCATTACTACTTAAAAAAATTAAATAATTCTATCAATTGTTTATGTTTTTAATTCCACTGGGTTTTATGAGACAAATATGAGGCAAACATAATTGACACAGTTTTGGATCTGTCATAGTGTAATTATTTTTTACAGTGGCTCAAAAAATTATTTGGATACCCAAGACACACTCAAAAATGTCATTACGCTAGTTAAAATACATTAGGTATAATATTTTCACATTTTAAAAAATAAACATATTTAATAATATTTTATTTTATAATATTAATTATTATTTTAAATAATTTAAATTAATACTAATAATAATACTAATGATAATAATTATCATCATTATTATTTTGAATTTACTTCAGTCCATTTAAACCAGACTTTTATTTTGGCAGGTTGTAGTGAAGGGCTTTGGTTCTGAATGGTAGAATAGTTTTGAATTTGATTAATCGTACATCTTTGTTTGTGATTTATCAAATCAAAATTGGCAAAATATATTCTGCATTGTGCAGTAAACTCCACCATCGGTTACATCCATGTTTTCTGCATTGCATAAACATAGGGCCCAACAGCAGGTTACAGGATGAATTATTCACTGACATATTTTAAAGGGGTCATATAATGGTACATGCACTTTTACAAGTTGGTTGTACTGAAATGTGTGTTGGCAGTGCCTGTACACAACCATCATAAAATGATAAAAATCCATCCACGGCATCCAGTGTTTGTTTTTTTTAATCTCCTTATATGCTTTCCAATGTCTCAAATCAAGCCGTTCGATTTTGTGACGTCACAAGATCGGACGCCCCTCCCACGATTGTTGATTGACAGCAGCGTTTCAACACAGACCCGTAGGACTATTCAATCATAGTCCGCATTGTTGATACGCTGGAGCACTGTCTATGAGCAGAATGGCGTCTAAGCGGTTGTGGTGTTCTCTTCTTGGGTGTAATAAAGAACACAGCATCATTTTGATCTTCCTAAATCCGAACCGCTGAAGACGCAGTGGCTGAGTTTTGTTTTCGAAAGGAATATTCCCCACGATCAACGTCAATGCTTTCATGTTTGCGCGAATCATTTCACACCAGACTGCTTTATAAACGAGAACATTGAAAAAGGTATTAGCTCCTGTCTGAGTATGTGTTGTTTATGTGCCTAATGACTGTCATAGTCTCACAGACTGCTTATTTTTTAAACAGATCAGTAAAATTTTAGTGCTTCAGCCCTGATAGTTGTACCTAACACTGCATAGATAGCGTTACGCATCACGGACAAGCCTACATTTACCGAAAAAAAGTTTTTCATGACCATTAGCTGTAACATCAATCTGTCAATGAACTAACGTATACATCAGTAAACGCATCGCGTTCGTATCTCACTACTCTACCCTGCCAGTACACACAAAGATAGATCAAAGTGACATTACGTTAACCAACCATTCAGAAACGTCCTGTTTTCCGACTCCGGAAAACAGGAGTCTCTGAGGACACATATGTGCAACCGTATTCAAATTGATACAGTTGCACAGTGTCTCAAGAGACTCCCACTGCCATTCTTCAAAATATACCCTCAACTGTTGTCAAGGCAACACTCCACATGTGTTGTTGTGGCAAAACGCCCCACAGAACAAAGGGGCGGGGTGAGCAAAGCTCATTATCATTTAAAGACACATGCACTTAAAGGAGAACTCCGGTCAATTTTAACATTGAGCTCATTTTTTTGTAAATTTGGAGTGCTGTCAGTACAGAGAACAACGACAAAAATCGGTGTTGCCTACACCGTGTTATCCTCTTTTTAAAATTTGCACCCTGTTGACTTCAATGGGGCAAGTTTTAAACCTGCTTTTAGCCTCTTAACATCCTTGATGTGTCATTACAAGTGCACAGGTCATGTGAGTGATTCCTTCAGAGTGAACACGAGTGAATCTGACTGCAGTAGATGTGAAAGATATGAATAAAAATTAAGTTAATTCAGCCAGCGCTCATACCTGTATTTACATCCTGTTTTCGCACTTGTAATGACACATCAAGGATGTTAAGAGGCTAAAAGCAGGTTTAAAACTTGCCCCATTGAAGTCAACAGGGTGCACATTTTAAAAAGAGGATAACACGATGTAGGCAACACCGATTTTTGTCGTTGTTCTCTGTACTGACAGCACTCCAAATTTACAAAAAAATGAGCTCAATGTTAAAATTGACCGGAGTTCTCCTTTAAGTGCATGTGTCTTTAAATGATAATGAGCTTTGCTCACCCCGCCCCTCTGTTCTGTGGGGCGTGCTGAAAACAAAGCTGTTTTTGACCAGGTAAAATTTGTGTTTTCTTACAATACTAATGATAATTTTTAATTAAAGTATATTACAAACTTTTAATTTAGACCCTAAAGAATCATATTATTAGCTTGTACAAAAATAGCATTATATGACCCCTTTAAGGCCCTGATATACTCACGGCGAACTTCTTTTTTCGTTCTTCGCTTAAAGGTAAAATGAAGTTTAAAAATATGTGAGCAGCGATATAGGCCTACTGTTAGAAAACATCTGAATATGTATATAATTATGTGCTGTATGCGTTCCTCTCAATAACAAAATAAACACACAACAAAATTAAGAAAACTGCAAGCATTTTATGTAATAAGGCATAAGAAAAGCATCGGATCATAGCAACGTGGAAATGTCTGCACAGTGCACACGCTCTGCAATTCGGCACTCTAGTAAAGTCCCGTCCACGTTTATTTATAGCACTTGTCACAAAGCATAGGAGTCATTCAGATCCAAGTGCAGCTTGTCTTTATTAAACACACCAGGCATTGCAGGCAAGGGTCATACACCAGCAAACACAACAGAGAAGATCAGGTAAAATCGTGGTCAAAAAACAGGCTGGATATCAGGGCAGGCAGCAAACAAACAGCATACAGGAACCAGGCAGAAGATCAGGAACAGACAAGGTCACAAAAGGCAGGTAAACACATGGAAAACGCTTGGAAATGTTCGCAGCAGCAAAACAAGACTTTATCCAGAGTGTTGTGTGAGTGTGGCTTAAATGAGTGTTTGAACATGAGGTGCAGGTGTGTGTGTAATCAGTCCAGGGAGATAGAAATGGAGTCCGTAATCACCCAGGGAGTGCGTGGCTATTCGTGACAGCACTTTATAGATTGCTTAAAAATCAAGCAGCTTTACCGTATTAAGCATGAAAAACAAACTATTACGTAATTGCTATGGACAATGCATGGTAGTACAAAGGTGTTGACCAGCCGTGGTGAACTTTTCCGGAAATAAAGCTTAAAGTCTATTTGAATCAATCTTCTTCGTCATTCCTTTCTATCTACACCACGCTTGGATAACGTGACAAGAAGAACCATTGTTCGTTCCCCAAAGAACCTTTCAGTGAACAGTTCTTAAAATACTAATTTTACACTTATTGTGAAGAACATTTTAATAATCTAAAGAACCTTTTCTCCACTATAAAGAACATTTTGTGCAAAGATTGTGGAAAGATTCCAAGGATGCTAAAGGCTCTTCTTCGAACCATCGATGCCAATAAAGAACCTTAAAAGCCCCCCTGTGGTGAAAATCCAGCTTTTAATGTTGTTTATATGACTATGTGGTGCTTTTAATATGCTTTAAGACAAACCATGTGCACATTCACAAGTCATGAATTATAAGTCATAAATTCATAAGTCAAACCATGTGCAAATTCATTGTTGAGTATTTCCTCCTTAAAACTGCAGTGAACCAAAGACAGTCTCAAAAACACGCTTTGAAATCGCTGGTGTTTCTGACGTCACAAACTACCTTGTAACCAATCAGATCAACGTGTGATCGTCAACGAGTGGATCTCTGAACTGAGTGAGTGAGTGGAGGCGGGGCTCATTTGCATATTCATATAACCGCTTATACTAAATGAGGCATGGGTGTAGAGTTAGATTCAAGCTATTTTAAGACATGAAGAATTTATTTTCAAGGAAAAAACGTTTAAATATGCCATTTTGGTGATCAAAGATGAGTTTTAAGGGATAAAATGATTGACTACAGGAGGACTTTAAGAACTTTTTCTATTTTTAAGGAGTTTGTTCAGATCCTTCCTTCAAAAATACTATTAAATATCAAAACAAATGGCATTTAATGATTAGCATTCTTTTCAGGATAAATGAATAAATCAAAATGCATACTTTTTTAGCACTTTAACATGCTATGAGGCTTCTGTAAGCATGTCCAGAAGACTCATTTCTAGTATGATCCATGATGTGAGCTCAGGAAAGGGAAGGTTAGGAAGCCTCCACTCCAACCGAACCGAGAGTTTTCGAGCGCTAACAAAGAGTCGGGCGGCGACTCCACACACACATCATTAGACCTGCACTGCAAGAGATGAATCAAGCAGCACTTCACAATTACAAACTCTGAGAGCACTGTGACCTTCCCTCAAAAACAACACCAAGTGATAATTATCCGAATGCAAAGGTTCCAAACTCTTAAATGAAACACGGCCCAGACATGCAAGACATAATGTGATGTAATTACTTGCAATTTGCATGGTCATTTTTAGCAGTGCATTGGAAAACTTGATTGTTGTTTTGATAATTAAGGAGGAAATTAATGTTGCTGAAAATAGTACAAACAGGGACACAAAATACTTCCTCATTCATATTCAAAATGCCATAAAATGGACTAACGCAACTTGAATTTGGAATAGCAGCATACTACTCTTTTTTTAGTATAACGATATGACAGATATAGAAAGAGTGGCACAGTACTATTCTGAATATTATGATTTTACAGGGTTAAATGAAGGTCACATCTGTCTCAGAGTGGAAGTGCTTTGCTGACGTAAAACGTCTTATCAAACATTTGAACCATTTACATTTTGTTCCAGGATGCAAGAAAATGTTTTAAGTAACACATTTAAGGTTTCTACAAGAACATGTGATTTGCTAAGGTTTCCGGAATAGTTAATGCTATGTGGTTGCTGTTCAGGATCAGGGGTTTATTCAAATTTATTCACATTGTGAAATTATTATTCATTCATCCTGTGCATCTCAATTTCAGAGTTCTGAGATACATCTCTGTGAGAACCATCAGCAGTCGCAGTTTCGACCGCCTGAAAGGAGTAAAATCAATGTGAGTACTAGGCTAGTCATTGTTTTTTTAAAATTTCGACAGATAACCAGATGTTTAGCATTTGCACTGAAGGGAAATGCCATCCACCATCACTGCCCTCTGAGCCAACAGGCTCATCTCCACATCATGTGATCTGTGAAGAGAATATTTGATGTTCACTCCCTTTTTCAGAACGCACAGAGTCGAAGGAGCTTTCAATGCCAATTTTCTCCTTGAAGCTCTTTGATAAAGCTCAGGACATCCAAGTTAGGAGGAACAGTTTGAACGCTTGCACAGAATAGATTATTCTTTGGCTGTATAGCAAGCATTAAAAGGAGCGGTATTTTATCAATGCCATTTATAATATCACACAATATCAAAGAATCTTTCTCTCTTGGGATTGAATTTTTGTGCCAAAAAGAAGCATTTCTTTCCCTAGGAAAGGCCTTAAAAAGATGTTTGGATTATATGGGGTTTACAATGAAAAACCTTTATAAATTTTTTTAAGTCTAAAATGCAAAACTTTATAATGAAACCACAACCTGAATTAGAATGTAAACAAATGCAATGCAATTAGACATAGTTAAATAAATGAACATAACAGATATTATAGTGAAAACTGTTTTATTTTTATTAGAAAGTAGATGTTATTTATGTTGCTTTTAAGTGAATATTTTATGAACATGATATATATATATATATATGTATATTAGGGCTGTCAAAAGATTAATCGCGATTAATCGCATCCAAAATAAAAGTTTGTGTTTACATAATATATGTGTGTGTACTGTGTATAATTATTTTGTATATATAAATACACACACATGCATGTATATATTTAAGAAATATTTGCATACATATACTGTATATATATTTATATAGTTTATATTATATATAAATATCATTTTTTTATATATAAATAACAAATTTTTCTTAAATATATACATGCATGTGTGTGTATTTATATATACAAATTTAATTATACACAGTACACACACATATATTATTAAAAACAAACTTTTATTTTGGATGCGATTAATCGCGATTAATCTTTTGACAGCCCTAATATATATATATTGTTACAAAATATTTCTATTTCAACATTAATAAGAAGAAATGTTGATATTATACATTTCAAATTCAAATAAAAGATGTACATGCTCTGTAAGCTTCATCCCTCCAAGTTTCTGATGGTGCACAATTCATTTATTCAGTTTTATAAGCACAAATAAATGCATAAAATTGTGTATTTTGCAACACACATCACCTCTCATTTTCATTCAACTGTTTATCCCCCCAGAGAAATCTCCCAGAGCATATCATTGGAAACCATAGAGACAGAAGCATTCAACATCCTTCTGAATGTCTCAGAAATGTAAGAAACCACTCAAGGAACAATGAAAGTGATTCATGGAAAATTTACTCGATTTGCGTGCATTTCGTAATGACTGTATTTAATTACTGTCCGTGACTAGAACCTATTGGAACAAAATCTTCTCTGACAGCCTTTTCATAGTAATTTGTTTGTGATTTGCATGTGTATATATTTGCTCTATGTTTTTGGTTGTATCTTGTTGATGTCCTGTTATGAGCACACTGAAGCAAATCCCTAACGACTTGCACCGAGTTGTATGGCAATGAATCTGAATCTAATGCAAGAATTTGTGTCACAGCTCAATCCAGAACACGCGGAGTCTCGTTCACATCCACCAGCGGGCGTTCAACCACCTTCCCAAGCTGAGATACCTGTAAGCAGCACATAATCCCTGTTTTCCTACAGCAATCACATTTTAATTGACATAAATCAGAAATTAATATTCTTAAAACCCAAGGAGTTAACATAACTCAGACCAGTTCAGAAAACTGATTCACCATTTAAGTAAAAAAAAAAAAACTAGTACTGTGTACGTATTCCAGTTGATTCCCCATAATATTATATGCATATGTGGTATTTTTAATATGCTTTAAGACAAACCATGTACAAATTCATAAGTCGACACCATTGCTGAGTATTTCCTCCTTAAAACTGCAGTGAACCAAAGACAGTCTCAAAAACACACTTTGAAATCGCTGGTGTTTCTGACGTCACAAACTACCTTGTAACCAATCAGATCAACGTGTGATCGTCAACCAGTGGATCTCTGAGCTGAGTGAGTGAGTGGAGGCGGGGCTCATTTGCATATTCATAGAACCGCGTATACTTAATAAGGCAAGGGTGTCGAGTTACATTCAAGCTATTTTAAGGCATGACAGATTTTTTTTTTTTTCAAGGAAAAAAAACGTTTAAATATGATATTTTGGTGATCAAAGATGAGTTTTAAAGGATCAAATTATTGACCACAGGGGGACTTTAAATACTTTGTGTAGCTGAAACTTTGTTAAATTGCATAAAGCAGTAGGTCATCCAGGTACTTACCAGGTCCCGGATTCATGTTGACGATACACTGACTCACGAAATCGGGAGATGATGGAGACGCACCTGTGTATTTTTGGTTTCTTGCACAGGTCAAGACCCAATTCCCTTTTGCTTTGTATTTCCACAGGAGCATTTCCAACACTGGCATAAGTGTATTCCCTGACCTGACCTCCATCTTCTCCTTGGAGCCCTATTTCATACTGTGAGTTTACCCTGTGGATTCATCTGTTTGAGAGATGGTGTAAGCGAGAACAAAGGATTGAAAGTAATAGTGAAGCTATAATTTAACCGTCTATACTTTCAAGCTGACAGAAAATGAGGTGTTATGAAATTGACAGATACAGACTCTTTCAGAGACACATGAGTCAGAACACTGGATAAGAAAAGCACAGATGTATTAGATTAGGAGACTGATATGTTTTTGTCCATGAGTTTTGTTTTTGCAACGAAGTGTCTTATTGTTTCTTGTTCTTTTTTAGGGATATTTGTGATAACCTCAACCTTCGTTCAGTCCCACCAAATGCTTTCAGCGGAATGACGAGTGAATTCACCACAATGTTAGTCTCTCGCACTATGGTATCTTGTTATGATTCAGGGCTGTTATCCCCACAGACTTTTTTTGTCAGCCGAACCTCTCTGACCTAAAATATTTGCTTAAAGCACCACCTGAAATTTTAAGTTAATATTTTAATCATTTTAACAGCTCAGTCACATGTTTAGGGTTTTCTGATGTTGGTAAATGGTCACATGGCATACAGGTACTCTACTGTTTAAAGGTTTGGGATCAATAAGGTTTTTAAAAAAAAGAAATTAATACTTTTATTTAGCAAGGATGCATTAAAATCAAAAGTGGCAGTAAAGACATTTATAATGTCACAAAAAATTATATTTCTTATAAATGCTGTTCTACATCCAATATCAAAATGCTGAAAAAAATGGTTTACACAAAAATATAACTGTTTAACATTGATAATAATAAGAAATGTTTCTTGAGTGGCAAATTAGAAGGATTTCTATGGAAGCTTGTTTCCGCCACTGAATAATAAATAAATAATAATAATTGCGACTTTTTATCTCACAATTCTGACTTTTTTTTCTCACAATTGCGATATATCAAGTCAGAATTGTGACTTTTTTTTCAGAATTGCGAGATATGAAGTCGGAATTGTGAGAAATAAAGTCTCAATTCTGAGAAATAAAGTCACAATTCTGAGAAATAAAGTCGCAATTGTGAGATATAAAGTCAGAATTGCATGAAATAAAGTCGCAATTGGGAGATATAAAGTCAGAATTGTGAGATATAATCTATTCTGAGGTTAAAAAAAAAAAAAAAAAAAGTATTTTTTTCCCTTAGAATTGGACTTTATATCTCACAATTGTGAGTTTATATCTCACAATTCTGAGAAAAGATGTCAGAATTGCGAGATATAAACTCGCAATTATGTGTTATAAAGTCAAAATTGCGTGATATAAACTCGCAATTGTGAGATAAAAAGTCAAATATCTTTTAAAATGTTTTATTTTGTGGCGGAAACAAGCTTCCATAGATTTCTGATGGATCATGTGACACTGACTATCATGAGTCAAATAAAATCTAACAGTCAGTAAATAAGAAACAAAAATAGATACAAATGAAATACACAGTGCTTTAGGTTGTCAGGTATTCAGGTAAGAAATACAAGAGAAATTGAATAAAGTAATCAGAGCTAAAACAACAGTGCATAGTCTTTCTTGGATAAACCTTTATCAAAGCTTCTAAAGTTACTCAGTCAAGAGCAGTGAGTGATTTTGTCTTTTGTTGTTTGAAATAACATTAAGCAGGTTTAGGCGTAATGGACTGTGTTTAAATGGAAACTCGCCAAAACGGGCAGTTCGATATTTTTTGTGTCTATTTGTCCTTGTAAATGCATGATAAACATTTTGTCAATTTCTTCAACTGTCCCGTCATTGTGCGGTCCTCATTGTAGAGCCCTGTATTGTATTGTACATTTCTTTTGTGTTTTGCCAGAGATTGTTACGTTGCTCGACACAGTTTACAAACGGTCTTGTTTTCCTTGATGTCAAGATAAGACATGAGAGTGTATGCTATTAACCCGCCAGATCGATCAGTTCGTTACCAATAAAATGTGCACATCTAACCTCCCTACCACGAAAAGAGATTAACTGTGACTAAATCTTTTCCAAAATCGTCCCTTTTTCACTGTTTTCCACCCTCTATCTGACCCTAAGCAATAAAGGGACTCTTTGCAGATGATTTAAAGGCACTGTCGCTGTGCAACTCTTATTTGTGAGCTGTGAAATTGCTTTTGGATAAAGTACATTGTGTCATCCTTTAATATCAACGTCTCTTTGCATCACCTTTGTGACAGATCCATAAAACCATTGTTCCTCAAACCATTAAGATCCGAATGAAACGTTCAGGGATATGTTCTTGATTTAAATGACCCCTATAATAAACAAGTTCAACAAAACAAGGAATATTTTATTGGTGTACAAAAGCAAGAAAGATGGAAATTTGATGGGGCTACAGGCCTAATATAGTTAAATGACAGTCAGTTTTCTTAGATCATAGTGTTATTAATCAAATCTTGCTTAGTCTACGTAAGTGTATAAGACATGCAACCTTCAATCTGTATCTGAATGCAAACAAGATAGCACAGCCTTTAATATCAAACACTTCCTGAAGCACACAAACTTTTACATATATACATTTTAAATAAAAAATGTTGTACTTGAAATAATATTCAATACAACTTTGGTATTTGGATGATATTTAAGTCATTATCTGCTAATAAATGTTTCTCTTTCTCTCTCTCTCTTTTCAGGAATCTCTTTAACAATGGATTTCAAGAAATAGAAAGCCATGCATTTAATGGAACTATAATAGATAAACTGTAAATATTGACAAATTATAAATACACTAATACCTAATCAGTATACTACGGTATGTGTGCTGTATAATCACGGTGTAATCTGTTTGTTTTGCAGAGTATTAAAGAACAACAGACATCTGCGTTTAATCCACGAAGACGCTTTTAAAAAAGCATTTGGCCCCACTACGCTGTAAGTGATACAACTGTGAAATACTTCTGCCTTTCTCTCGCAAATTCGGGCTCTTTACTTCACTGTTTCACCGTTCATCTTCTCTGGAGTAACGCTTTGTGTCAGGTCTCATCAGATGTCAATTTGAATGGACTAAATCTGGGGTGCATTACCTTACACCGTGTCCTAACCAGACGCGATGCAATTCCAGCGACAAATAATTTGTCGGTCCACACTAGACGCGATGCGACTGCGAGATGCGTCAAAATCAATGAAAACCCACAGCCAATCAGAACAGCACGTGGGCGGAGTCTCACGGCACCAGAGAGTAAACTTGACGCCACTCGCAAAAAAATGGATAAGTAGTTACATAATCAAATTTACAAATATTACACCATTTAAAGGTTGTATCAGCGATTTCAGGCCCAAAAAAGGCCCAAACATAAATGATCGACACACCCACCCCTGTCGGTGATTGGTTGGAACACTATTTATTTGGGTTTTGAGTGGTTGGTGAAACCAATTGTTTTTGTGTGCAGATCTCAGAGCCTAGGCTGCCTACAGAGACGCAATTTTTTGACGGCCTGCTTATGGGGCGGGCAGCTAGCGGATCGTTAGGAAAGATTCGATGAATGTGATCATTTATGTTTGGGCCTTTTTTGAAGGCCCAAACATAAATGATATACACTTGTTTGAATACACTTAAAAGAATACACTTGTTTGTTCACAGTTTGAACGTTCTTGTTTCCATTTGTTTAATTTCAGGATCTGAGGTGAATTATCCATTGATGCTTTTACAGCTACAAAGCTGGAGCTCTAAATGATATTCAAAGTCACATTACACGCTTTTAACATTAAATAAGGCACATAAACAGAACCTGAGATTATCATTGCCACACGTTGTGTTTGTTGTTCCAGCGCGACGTCGCAGAAAAATAGAAACCGTTTCTAAAATAGAATCGTCGCGGTTGGTTAGGACAAAAACTCTGATTAACATGGAAAGGAAGCTTTTATCGTGCGTCGCGTGTAGTTAGGACACGGTGTTACTCTAGACCAGTGGTTCCCAAACCTGTCCTGGAGTACCCCCAACACTGCACGTTTTCTTTGTCTCCCTAATCAAACACACCTGATTCAACTCATCAGCTCATTAACCCATGTGATAATGAGCTGATGAGTTGAATCAGGTGTGTTTGAATAGGGAGACAAAGAAAACGTGCAGTGTTGGGGGTACTCCAGGACAGGTTTGGGAACCACTGCTCTAGACTAGAGCTTTACCACACCTGGCTTTAGCTTTTAAGAAAACCTGAAGATCTTGATTGGCTGGTTTAGGTGGGATTAATTGCTGTATGAAGACTTGAGGAGCAGGTCATGACATGAGAAATCAAATTTGCCTTGATGTTTTCACATACAAGGGCGTTATATGTAAAAAGGTCAATAGCAAACCACAACCATCTAATCAATTCCTCATGGACAATTTCCTAAAAAATGTAATATCGCGAGCGGGCGGGGGCGCCGTGGGCACTGAGCAAGCAGGTACGAGTAGTGAGTTGTCATCGAAAAAGATGGTTAAAACTAAAAATAGAAAAAGAAAGAGGGAAAAGGAGATAGCATGTCAATGGATGCGACAGCAGCTAAATAAGTGGATGGTGAAAGGCAACAGGTAGGATTTAAAGTGTGACGTCTGTGCTTGGAGGCTTGCAAATATTCATGTTAACAGACATTAGCGCTCTAAAGTGTGGCTGAAAAAGCCCGGTGAAACTTTAAATAACCATTGAATCAAAATAAAATGTTACTCTTATCTGTGAAATAAGCATGTGACCCGTTTCAACTCCACCACTCAAATAATCGGAATCGAGAATCGTTCAGAACCGGAATCAAAAGGAAGAATCTGAATTGGAATCAGAATTGTTACAATCAAAACGATGCCAAACCCTAATTGTTACATAAACTACATTATAGTTAACAGAGAGGGTTCTAAAGGATCTTTGTAGGCTTACTTTTGCATTTTAAGGCATTATGTTGCATTGGTTATAATGATAATGTTAATGTTTGTCAATTTGTAACTGTTTATTATTTGTTAACATTGTTAATAATATATATATGTACATACATACTGTATAATTATGGTAGGCCTACAGTGGCTGATATACCTTTATTATTTAAAGCCCATACATGATGATGTCCGGCACACTTATTTATTTAATTATTTAATTATAAATATATATATATATATAATGCGCCAAAATTGTTGCTGCATAACCCTCTGAAACTGGGTAGTTGTGCCCCTGACAATAGGGAAGAAAAGACTAGCGCAACTTCTGTTTCATGCCAACTAGTAATGGGTCGGTCATGATTTTATACCTGTATTTATTTATTTATTTTTCTTTCCTTGCACCCCCTCTAAAATGGTTAAAGAATGTTTGTTTTGTTTGTTGTTATTGTATGTGATATATATACACACATGGACATTTATGATGGAGATATGATTGGAAAAGTGTTTATTTGGTTTTGTAAATTGATGTTGTTCAATAAAAAATAAAAAAAGACAATTTTGGACTGGAACGCAGCCTAATGCCAGAGCCCGTCTACGGAGAGCCTGGCCACTCCCTATTAAGTCCTATTGTACCGAATTGTGGTTGTAGTTCCACCAGAGTTCCACTGGGGGCGATCGCCCATGAGTGCAGAATGAATGGGAGTCTATGAGGCTAGACGGCTAAATTTGTCTCTTTCACCCGATTGCCGTTGAGAAATCTCAGATTTGATTGTAGGTTTTGCAAGTTCAACATGGGTTATAGGTCGAAAGTTAAACGAACGAGTACTTATGTCCTTTCCATTTCTTACAGGTTGAGTTGTTGTTGCCCATAACACATTAGCATTCTGCTAATGAACGCTGATTGGTCAGTGAAGGACTGATTACGACCAGAGATACCGCTTGATGGCATCATGGCATCCGAAGCGGGACCAGAAACAAACAAAACAAAAACTCTTCTAGCATGTGTGTGTACCTGTGTCAGCTGTTGTCGATGCCTCGAGAGAAAAGAAAGTGCAGAGCTGAAAGCACCAAAGTGACTGAAGGATTGCCGTAAAGCAGTATCTCTGGTCGTACGATGTGTGTGACGTCATTGACATTTTAAAAGACTTTTTAAAGCAAATAAGTGACTCTAAAAAATCTAACACCCAGCAATGTGTAATTTCTTTGCATCTCCTTTCGAATACAACATTCAAATTACTAGACAAAAAAGTATATCCTGAGAAAAGTGGATTTTGAGGGGTATAGCGCCATAGACCTCCATTCATTCTGCACTCTTCCTGTGAGCGCCCTCATGTGGAGCCAGAGTGGAACTGCAACCAGTTCAGAAGCCGGAAGTTTACTGAGAGTGGAAGTTCTCCCCAGAGAATGTCTAATATGGTGAGAAGTTTCACTCTCACTACACTTCCGGCTTCTGAACTGGTTGCAGTTCCACTCTGATTCCATATGAGGGCGCTCACAGGACGAGTGCAGAATGAATGGAGGTCTATGGCGCTATACCCCTCAAAATCCACTTTTCTCAGGATATACTTTTTTGTCTAGTAATTTGAATGTTGTATTCGAAAGGAGATGCAAAGAAATTACACATTGCTGGGTGTTAGATTTTTTAGAGTCACTTATTTGCTTTAAAAAGTCTTTCAAAATGTCAATGACGTCAGAATGCTGACGTCATTAGCAGAATGCTAGCGTGTTATGGGCAACAACAACTCAACCTGTAAGAAATCAAAACTACATAAGTACTCGTTCATTCAACTTTCGACCTAAAACCCATGTTGAACTTGCAAAATCTACAATCAAACCTGAGATTTCTCAACGGCGATCAGGTGAAAGAGACAAATTTAGCCGTCTAGCCCCATTGACTCCCATTCATTTTGCACTCATGGCGATCACCCCCAGTGGAACTCTGGTGGTACTACAACCAAAATTCTGTACAATAGGACTTAATAGGGAGTGGGCAGGCTCTCCGTAGACGGGCTCAGTTCTCCCCTTATTAGACATTCTCTGCTAATGCCAACTTCATTTCAGCATTTCACTCTCTGTTGTTCACCAGGGATGTTTCATCTACAGCGTTGGAGACACTGCCCTCTCATGGTCTGGAGTCTGTGTTGATGCTGGTGGCTCGCTCAGCGTTCGCTCTGAAGAGACTGCCTCCGCTGACGGGACTGAAGAGCCTGAGAGATGCACAGCTCACGTATCCCAGCCACTGCTGCGCTCTGCTCAGCTGGGAATCACACAGGTCAACACAATCAAATCAGTTTATGTGTCATAGTGGAGTAAAATATTCCTCTCCTCTCATTTACGCCGTTTTGAATAAGAGCATCACTGGCACTTCTTCCTCAGAGAACGTCATAAAATTAAGCTCCAACTTGACATTTATCTTTGATATTATGATCCACTGTTCAGATTTAAAGCAGAGGATTGTCAGTGTAATCCAATTGCTTCATTTTCTGGTTTTCTTATAGGGAGGGTTCTGTTATTGCCGCATTGAGAAATGGATCATCAAACTGTGACGACAACAGCGAACTGGCTAAGTACGTTTGGTTAGTCTGATGTAGTATTTACATGTTTTGTTTTATTGTTGTACCTATAAGTAAATTATTATAATCTCCTTTTTAGATTCAGCAGGCCCATAAGAAAAAAAAAATTCTAAATTAAATATTTTAAATATGTCAGCTGGTAACCAGCTAGCAATGAATCAGAGCAAATGGAGACTTCAAGATAAATTAAGTATCCTGCTTCTACAAAATATTTTTTCATGAAAAAAAAAAGAGATTTGTATCCTCTCGAGTCATCAATAATGTCTCCAGCTGTGCTCCGATTTGCCAGGATACCAAAGTCTGCAATCACGTCTGAGATCTCAATATGAACTTGGTATTCAGGCCAAATTAACTGAGCTATGACGTACAGTACTGTGCAAAAGTCAGGAGGGTTCTTCGGGAGTCTTGGAGACGTTCCCGCAGTTATTCTGGATTTAGTGTGTCTCAGTTTTTTCATGTAATCACAGACGGAATCGATGATGGTGAGATCAGATCATACCGGCTGTTGTCAGACTCCTTGTGCATGCACAAATCTTTATTATCTGGATTATTACAATTAATGGCAAAATGAACGTTTGGAAATGTAAACTGATATTTCCTTCTGACACACTACAGCAAGATACAAATAACTGGCTTAAATAAAACAAAAAACTGGTTGAAAATACTAACATGCCTTAGACTTTTACACAGTACTGTATATCAGAAATAAACTGATTGTTGCTATTTTTATAGCTGTCAAATCATTTTTGATGAAATGTCTGTTACAGTTTTTCTGAATGTTTTTAGAAGAACTCCATTACGTCTCCTAAGCTATAATACAAGCTTAACCTCTCTAATGTTAGTATCATTGATATACTATTATATTTTATATTAATATTTTTATTTTTATTTAAAAGTTTTAGTAATTATGTTGGGGATTTGTCATTTTATTCGTTTTTTTTTTTTTTTTTTTTTAATATGTCTGTAGTTTTTTTTATTTTAGTTTGTTATTTTAGTAAGTTTAATTATTTAGTTAATTATTTAATTATTATTATTTAGTAAGTCAAACTAAATGAAAATGGTACAGATAATGGTAAACATTACTATTTTTTATGTTTTTGAATCAATCAATCAATCAATCAATCAATCAATTTTTATTTATAAAGCGCTTTACAACAACCAAAGTTGATCAAAGCGCTGGACAGAGACAAAAATAACGTTGTTTTTAATAACATTATGTTTTTGAAAGAAGTCTCTTATGCTCATCAACCCTGCATTTATTTAATCAAAAATACAGAACAAACTGTAATATTGTTAAGTATTATTACAATTTAAAATAATGGTTTTCTATTTGAATAGACTTTAAAATATAATTTAATTCTGTGATGCAAAGCTTAATTTCCAGCATCATTACTCCAGTCTTCAGTGTCACATGATCCTTCAGAAATCATTTTATCATCAATGTTGGAAGCAGTTTTGCTGCTTGATATATTTTATAAAATGTGATACATTTTCAGGATTCTTTGATGAATAAAAAGTTACAAAAGAACCGAACATCAAAAAGAACATTATTTATTTAAAATATAAATATTTTGTAACAATACACTACCGTTCAAAAGTTTGAGGTCAGTAATTTTTTTCTTATTTAAAAAAAAAAAAGAAGAATTAATGCTTTTATTCAGCAAAAAAAGTTTTATTGTTAGAAAAGATTTATATTTTGAGTAAATGCTGTTCTTTTTAACTTTTTATTCATCAATGAATCCTGTAAAAAAGTATCACAGGTTCCCAAAAAATATTAAGCTGTTTCCAACATATATAATAACTGAGTATCAAATCAAAGGGTCATGTGACCCTGAAGACTGGAGTAATGATGCTGAAAATTCAGCTTTGATTACAGGAATAAATTACATTTTAAAGTATATTAAAATAGAAAACATTTATTTTAAATTGTAATAATATTTTACAATATTACTATTTTTTCTGTATTTTTTGATCAAATAAATGCAGCCTTGATGAGCAGAAGAGACTTCTTTCAAAAACATTAAAAATAGTAATGTTTCCAAACTTTTGACCAATACTGTATATACAGTACATACATTACTTAGGCAAAGTATTGTATTGTGTAATATTTTCTAGGGGTGTAACGATACCCTCATGTCACAATTCGATACATATCACGATACTGAACACACGATATTATATTATTGCGATACTCCAACACATAAGGTAAAAGTTTAACAAAAAATGACCTGTTGATTAAAATGCTAAATTTGGTATTACATTGTGGGTGGAAATGAATAGGCTTGGATTTGGTGCTGGAAACCCAATGCATAGGACAATAGTGACACCAAAATAAAAATATTTACGATTCTGATGCTGAAAACAGAATTATTTTAGATGAATATGCTTGCACTCTGTCACTGATTAGATATATTTAAAATAATGTAGGCCACTTTTTACTGGTAACATAAGACTTTTTGCATTATAATGTATAATAATGCAATTTGGCATTATCAGGACCCACAAATATTCCTCCATTGCATTATTATACAATATATTCAACATTTCTGTATAGTAGTTTAATGTAGTACTGACATTAAAGGGTTAGTTCACCCAAAAATGAAAATTCTGTCAGTAATTACTCTCCCTCATGTTGTTCCAACCCTGTAAGACCTTCGTTCATCTTCAGAACACAAATTAAGATATTTTTGATTAAATCTGAGAGCTGGATCACTCCTCTGTAGGCTTCTAAGGGACTGAAACTTGCTGGCCCAGAAAATGTATTAAAGACATCGTTAATATAGTCCAAGTGACTCCAGTGGCTCAATCTTAAGTTTATAAAGTGACGAGAATACTTTTTGTGTGCAAAAAAACACAAAAATAATGACTTTATTCCACTATTCATTGCCTTCTCTCTGGGCCTCGAGTCTTTTCATGTAGTGTAACTGCGTAGCGTGTCTGTGTTGTACGTCACACGTAGGCTCACTATTGGCCGACGCTGGTCATGTGTGTGATGCGTGTGACGTACAACACAGACACGCTACGCAGTTACACTACATGAAAAGACTCGAGGCCTAGAGAGAAGGAAATGAATAGTGGAATAAAGTCATTATTTTTGTGTTTTTTTGTGCACAAAAAGTATTCTCGTCACTTTATAAACTTAAGATTGAGCCACTGGAGTCACTTGGACTATATTAACGATGTCTTTAATACATTTTCTGGGCCAGCAAGTTTCAGTCCCTTAGAAGCCTACAGAGGAGTGATCCAGCTCTCAGATTTAATCAAAAATATCTTAATTTGTGTTCTGAAGATGAACGAAGGTCTTACGGGGTTGGAACAACATGAGGGAGAGTAATTACTGACAGAATTTTCAGTTTTGGGTGAACTAACCCTTTAAAACTCTGTAAACTTGAATTTTTTCACACACAGTAATTTTCATTTTGGGTGAACTATTCACAATATATTTTGTCACTATCCACTATACATGTTTTTGCATTTTTGTATTGCGATATATTGTGACACGATATATTGTTACACCCTTAATATTTTCCCAATACTGTGACATTGACCATTTTCACCCCTGTGTCCTTTCCTCAGTCCATCTGAGACCGATGATTCTCCAATGCTGGACGATCCTTTTGCATCCGACTTTGTTGGATCCACATCAGCTGAAGACACTTTTGGAAATGCAATTGAGTTCTATTACCCCGATCTGGGCCTGTGTCAGCGCCGACCAGCCCTGCAGTGCATCCCCGAGGCGGACGCGTTCAACCCCTGCGAGGACATCGCCGGCTTCGGGTTCCTGCGAGTGGCCATCTGGTTCATCAACGTCCTCGCCATCGCCGGCAACCTCACGGTGTTGCTTGTGATATTCACAAGCCGCTGCAAACTGACCGTCCCGAGATTCCTCATGTGCCACCTGGCCTTCGCCGACCTCTGCATCGGTGTGTATCTCCTCATGATCGCGATCGTGGACCTCAGGACACGTGGACACTACAGTGAACACGCTATTGAGTGGCAAACGGGAGTGGGATGCGGCATCGCCGGGTTTCTGTCCGTTTTCGGCGGCGAGTTGTCCGTCTACACGTTGTCCAGCATTACCGTCGAGCGCTGGCACACGATCACGCACGCTCTCCGACTGGAACGACGTCTGGGATTGAGCCACGCTTCTGCGATTATGATCGGCGGATGGTTGCTCTGTCTAGCATTGGCTCTGCTTCCCTTGATGAGCGTCAGCAGCTACAACAAGGTTAGCATGTGTTTGCCGATGGACATCGAGACTCCTTTATCCCAAGCCTACGTTATGCTCCTGCTGCTTTTCAACGTCAGCGCTTTCCTGGTGATTTGCGGCTGCTACGTGTGCATCTACACGGCCGTCCGTAACCCGGAGTTCCCGGGACGCGCCGCGGACGCCAAGATCGCTAAGCGTATGGCAGTGCTAATCTTCACCGACTTCGTCTGCATGGCGCCCATCTCGTTTTTCGCCATTTCCGCGGCGTTCAAAGTCCCGCTCATCACGGTGACCAACTCTAAGATCCTCCTGGTGCTCTTCTACCCCATCAACTCGTGCGCAAACCCGTTCCTCTACGCCATCTTCACCAGGGCCTTCAGGAAAGATGCATGCGACCTGCTGAGCTCCATGGGCTGCTGTGAGAGCAAAGCTAGCTTGTATCGGATGAAGACGTATTGCTCGGAGAACATCAACCGAAGCAAAAGCAGCTCCGGCTCCAATGCGAACTCCAAAGTCTCCCGTGCCGTCATGTGGATGTCCAGCTTTCCTCATCTAACGCCTCGACTGCGGGTGCAAAAGGTTTAGGGAAACGGGACAGACTCGGCTAATTTACACATGATTTTTATTTTCTTGGTGTTCTGCCCTTGAACTTTGCTGAATCTTTTCTAAGAGACTCGGGGAAGATGGTACCATTTTCAAGAGGACTCATTTTGCAGCTCATTTTCACTCAATGACTGACAGTTCAAAAGACACACAGGTCTTTAGAGAGAGAATGAAGCACCCAGAGAGGCTGTTGTTAGTGGGTAAATGCAGCAAAAAGCAGCATTATGTCACAGTTTCTACAAGATCTGTCATTTTTACAGATATTGATTGTGAGGTGGCAAGCATCGGTCTGGGTTTAAGTCATAACTCTTTGCATGCATTTTGGTGTCAGAATTAAACCTGATTATTGCATGATTGCTGTAAAATAGTCAATGTAAGGCTTTTTAATGTGAAAAAGGTTTTTAAGTTATATAACTTATCTAGTTGCAATCACAGTTGTTTAAAGGATACATTCCAGAGCTGTTGTTTTACACCAGGGAAGAGAGCGCCACTTTGTGGACAAATACAATTATTGTTCTAAAAACATTACAAATGAAGGTCGTTTTTATTATTATTAACATGTAGTATTTGAAATCAAATAAAAATGAAAGCAACATGTAATTGCAGTCTTTCATTATGTACTTGAATTCCTCGAACCCATATAGTATATTTGACTCAGGGAATATATTTGAGTCAGGTCATTTTTATTTGTATAGCCTAGAGCTTTTCAGATTTATATTTATAAAGCGCATTGAAGCAGAGAATTTTTTTATTATTATTATTTATTCTTTTACATATTGTTTCAAAATAGTTTCACAGAAAAGTTTAGCAGACCTAAACAATGTCTGAATGGAGGGGAAAAGTCAACAACACTGTACAAAACAAATCAAGTGCAGTACATGTGGACAATGAAATGTATTTTTCAACAATTAGCCAGTAAAAATAAGCATGAAAATATGAATTATAAAATATTAATAAACAATAAAAATAAGTAGTGTGCGGCTAAATAAAGAATATGTGAAATAAAACAAATGCAAGATGAGAGATTAAATTAAATAAAAATGTTAAATAATAAAATTATATAACAAAACATAATATAAGGGTAATTGACAAATAAAGCTTCAAAAAAGGTGTTTTAAAAAAAACTTTTCAAATGTAATGTATATTTTTGAGTCATGAACAATGTTTAAACAAGTTTCAGTTGTTAAATAACATTTCAAAGTGTTTAAATTCATTTTTTTACTGTTTTTCACTGTTTTTATGTCAGACCGTACAACCAAATAGTTGTGTGTAATACTGTTGTTGTACCACCTGACATGGAAAGTGTAACTAAAGTTTTTCTATGATCTCAACAGCTTTAAAACTCCTGATATTTATTAAAAAAAAAAAAATGTATATGAAAGGTTTCAAACCTAAAATTATTATGATGCCATAGTAGCTATAATAATAGCTATATAGTTTTTAATTTTTGATTAAGATACCATTTTAAATAGTTTTATTAGTTTGTTCATTTGTTCGGACAGTTGCATCACCTGACATTTAGGGGAGTTAAGATAACAAAATATATTTTTTTAAAAAGATAACAAAACATGAAATAATATGTATTATTTAAATGTACTAAAAATGAATTAGAACTAAATTTTAGGGCTGTCAAAAGATTAATCGCGATTAATCGCATCCAAAATATGTGTGTGTGTACTGTGTATAATTAAATTTGTATATATAAATACACACACATGCATGTATATATTTAAGAAAAATGTGTTATTTATATATAAAATGTATGCAAATATTTTTTAAATATATACATGCATGTGTGTGTATTTATATATACAAAATAATTATACACAGTACACACACATATATTATGTAAACACAAACTTTTATTTTGGATGCGATTAATCGCGATTAATCTTTTGACAGCCCTACTAAATATGTGTTATAGAATAAAGTGATATGTCATGAATTTATCAAATAATTTGGAAATATAAGGAAATATTATTAAAAGGAAATAACGCACTTCTTGGAAACAAAAATATGCAGGTCATCATTATGTCATAAAACAAAACACCAAAGACTGTAAAAAATAGCAAAACACACACGAGTAGTGAATTTGTCAGGAGCGCGCATCCCAACCTGTTGGTGTGACGTCACGCGAGGGACCGCGCTCCTCCAGCGGGAGCGCGCGTGGAGTCTGCTGCATTCGTCACGGCGAAACACACACACACACACATACACACACACATTCCTTCGTGTGTTAAATGACCCCGAGAAAACAGAAAAGAAGATGTTATTTGATCTGCGCATAACGTTACTCTGCTTCGAGTGGATATTCGTCTGACACGTTTATACGAGAGGAACGAGAAAAGGAACCGTTATGGTGTTTATTTCAGGCAAAAGTTTCTCAGCGATGTTGCGCTTTTTAACTCCACTGCTCGTCGGATTGTTTTCACAGTCAGTGACAACTGGTAAGATGTGTGTTTTCCTTTAAGTTACTGTTTTCTCGTTGTGCATGCTTTCAAAGCAACTGAATCAACAACCTTAAAAAGTGTATTGTTCAGAAAGTTTTAATAAAACTCGTGCATGTTTTGAGATTTGTCTGATTTGTTCCATTTAAAATGGCATTTTGCTTTGTTTGTGTCATAAGGAATCGATGTATGCGCAGGAGCTTTAAGCGGAATCATGTTGTTAACACTAAAAACTGCTTTTCTACATAACAAAAACAAAACAAACAAAAAAACTTTAGTTGTTTGTTTTAGTTGTTAATTATGTGCTTTGCAAAATGCTGGGTTATTTCTGCCCACAATTCACGGTTACGTTTAGAAGATTACAGTGCTAAAATAATCTGCTCTCGTTTCATAAAGGTTTAGAAACTAAATATTACTGGTCTGTTCATGTGGTCAAAAAGATAAGATTTTACTGAAGCACTGCAATTATTTGTTATACAGTTGAATAAAATCTAAAAGACAAAATCAAAAGTGTATTATATGAATAGGTTTGATAAACTGACAAAAATATTATGATTCATAAACAAAATTAGTTACAGAACATTATATCCCAGAATAACTTTGATGCACTGAAGCAAAATGTTTGATTTTTATATATATATATGTGGAAATCTATATTCACAAAAAAATAAATATTTCATGCTGGATTATGTATCTGAAATCTCATCAGTGCTCACTGGGATTGTGAAAACCAGTTTATAAGACTTGGAATTTTCTATAAAACCTGGACATGTTTATAATATCTTTTAATAAACAAGTGGAAGTGCTTATAGTGTTCAAATTGAATTACCACTGCAGTAAAACATGTTCATTCCACTCTAGAGTTTATTGACAAGCAATAGATTTCTATCACTAAATCATTGATCTACAACAACTGATCATTTAATTGTGCATGTGAATTGTGCAATACGAGTTGAATGTGTTGTACGAGATCTTTTTAATCTAGTTTAATGAATCCTTTTGTAGTATATATATATAAAAGGCTCTCTCAATAAGAGCTGCGTATGCTTCCTTTGATAACAGATTCCTTTAGAGGAAGAATTTCCTTTTGCTCCTAGAGAACAGGATACTGGTTTTCCACTGCATTTCTGAAGCGATGCCAAAGCTGAGTCACTTACCCAAATAACAAGGGTTTCCCTTACTGAACAGCAGTGCAGCTGAACCATGTACACCATATAGCGTGGAACTCAATGATTACATATATAAGTGTTTGCATTATAATTCAAAAATTATGGTTGTACCATGGTCAAGTCGCCTTTATTAACACAGCGCTTTAAACAATACAGATTGTTTCAAAGCAGCTCTACAGTGATAAACATGAAAATAATGATGCTTTCTGTCACCGCGACACTCCCCTACGGCATTGGTCCTACATTTTGTTCACACAGGGTGCGTTCTGGGACTAATCCCAGCAATGTTACCAGGTCCCCATCCCGGGATCGATCCTGGGACGTGTTTGCGTTCACACAGAACGTACTCTAGCAATTCTATGGCAATTTTCTGGGATCAAGAGGTGGAATTTTCTGTGAAAGAGTCAGTTTAAAATAACAGTGTCGATGTTGCATAATTCGTCAATTATGAAACAAAAGTCGAATCAGAATACAGAAATCTGTGGTGTCATCATTCAGCTCAATTCAGTTCAAGTTTTCTTGCCATCCAGTAGTGGCCACTTTTAGAGACTTGATTAATTGCAGACGCAGCACAGCAGGCCCTTATTTGTAGTTCTACGTAATGCTTATATTGACGAAAACTCTGATGTCCTCAAACAGCTGTCGGTTGGAAACATCCCCTTACTGTCGTCCATCATGGAGGTTCACCGCATTGGGTGAGACAGGGCCGTTCTTTCCGTCCAACGCAGGCAACGGAGCCGCTGATTGTCCCGGGACGAGCCTCCAGTGTACATCTCTCGCAGGAGGAGATCCAGAAGCTGCGCTTCAAACCCACCGTGGGCAAAATCCAGCGCTCGGAGGGGACCGAGGTCACGTTCAACTGCTCCATAGACATCAACGACGTGAGCCAGGCCCAGGACCTGAATATTCTGTGGTTTAGGAATGGGAAGGAAATCCCTGATGGCATGCAGACGCAGATCTACATACAACGGACATACATCTTGCAGTCCACTATAAGGTGAGATGACGTTCTTACAGCTCAAAAACAAGCATTCAGTTGTGACCAATTCATAGTTTTCACGTGGCGTCACACCATTATAGGAACGCCCATCTGGAGAGCAAAAAGAGCCTTTCCTCCATTGCATTGTCTTTTTTTTTTTTTTTTTTTTACCAGGTTTGTAGTAAGACAGAAATATGAAAAAAAACAAATTCATTATACACTTTATTGATTATGCATACTTTGTACAGGCAGGCGAATGAACAGAATACTAATTATTAAGTGTTTTTTCCATCGAAAAGCATTATAAAGAAAACACGTTGCGTTTATATTCTTGGCTCATTTGCTCGCCTCTATATAGTATGCATTATCAAAAAATGTGTAAACTGAATTTGATCTTTTAATATCACTGTTTTAGTACATTAAGTCACTTTAAGGGTGGGTTGCACAAATGTGACCCTGGACCACAAAACCAGTCACATGGGTCAATTTTCTGAAATTGAGATTTATACATCATCTGAAAGCTGAATAAATAAGCTTCCCATTGATGAATGGTTTGTTATGATTGGACAATATTTGGCCAACTATTTGAAAATCTGGAATCTGAGGGTGCAAAAAATTCTAAACATTGAAAAAATCTCCTTTAAAGTTGTGCATTTATGTTGGCGATTGTGCTGCATTCACTCACAAAAATAAATGTTTTATATATTTACGGTAGGAAATTTACAAAATATCTTCATGGATCATGATCTTTACTTACTATCCTAATGATTTTTGGCATAAAAGAAAAATCAATAATTTTGACCCATATAATGTATTGTTGGCTATTGCCACAGATACACCCGTGCGACTTATGACCAGGATCCAGGGTCACAAATAAGGATTCTTTAGCCTGGCCTTGGTTCGCCCTTTAATTCTAATGGTCTTTCTTTCTGTGTTTAAGTGGTGCAACACAACTCGATTTAAAATAAAACCCAGATCAACAAATCCTTGATTAGCGTTAACTTTGCTTAATTTAATCCTTATTGGTGCAACACATCCCTAAGTGTTTTTCACACTTCCCTTCTGTTTTTAGTGATTGAAAAACTGCAGCAGGAGCTTTATATGAAACACAACTGCACAAAACTTGCATCTTGTTTAAATATTTTTATATTGGTAGATGACAAGTTTGCCCAGTCAGGTTAACAGATGAATTAGTCTCAGAGTCTACGAATGTCCTTGTAATTGGATAATTTTGTATTTTTTGTAAGTGGAGTTTTGTGAATGTTAAGGAAATCCATTCACGACACCTTTTCCATGAAAAATTTATTAATTTTGTTTATATTTTTTAATAAAAAAATTTAATTAAAAAATGTAAGATAAAATCGAATGCAAATAAATCTAATTAATCAAAATTAAATAAATCTCAATTTTCATCTTCTTCTACTCTTCTGCTGTAATATTACCAGCTCCTATTATACATTATTTTATGTTTTTAAGAATTTGAAAGTTGCATTGGTTATACTCATCTGCTAAATTAATAAATGTAAGTCTAATTGTTTGTATAATTTCAGCAATATTATGCATGTCGCAATTGCTATTGCATCAGCCTATGCATAAAATATCTGCACTATATCTTTCATCAGCCACCTTTCTCTTTGAAAAACAGTCAACTACTAAGAGTAAAATTTCATGCAACACGTTTTTGTGCCTCCAAAGCTGTAAAATCAAAATTTGATAAAAATGTATTTGTATACGTCCTCTTTCAGCATTAAAAGTGTCCAGAGAGCAGATGCTGGAGAATATCACTGCAGGCTTAGTGTCAGTAACAAGATCATTGAGTCAAATCCCATCATTTTAGAAGTGGAAGGTAAGTAAACCTTCAACCTAGCACACTAACATTTGCTTATGCATTTTAGACATTTGATGTTTTCCACATGTTACTCATATCCAGGCCTGCCGACCTTCACCATACAGCCGAGTGACGTGAACATCACGAGAAGCACTTCCTTCACGTTGACCTGTGAGGCGGTCGGTCCCCCGAACCCTGTAATCATCAAGTGGCTTCAAAATGGCACGAGATTTGTAGAACGCAATGAGTCGTCCAGCACCATCACTGTTAAAGGTGAGAACGTTGGCTTCTTGTATGGTCCTCAGTGCTGTTTTTAAGCTGCCCTGTTTCTTTAATTTAGCTGTAATTTAAAATGCTTTAGCTATATGTAGGAATTTTCATGTATTAATAGTTTTTTATTGCCAATGTGTGAACTGGGGCCTTGAATCACGTTCAGTCTCTTGTACGTTACGTATTCACAAGCAATAAGTTGCTGACTGCAGTTCACTTAACGGCCACCGGTGTCGCTAATAACAAAGGTTTCTGAATTCTCCATATGTGACCCTGGACCACAAAACCAGTCACATGGGTCAATTTTTGGAAATTGAGATTTATACATCATACGAAAACTGAATAAATAAGCTTTCCATTGATGTATGGTTTGTTATGATAGGACAATATTTGGCCGAGATACAACTATTAGAAAATCTGGAATCTGAGGGTGCAAAAAAATCGAAACATTGAGAAAATCTCCTTTAAAGTTGTTCATTTATGTTGGCAATTGTGCAGCATTCACTCACAAAAATAAATATATTTATGGTAGGAAATGTACAAAATATCTTCATGGAACATGATCTTTACTTAATATCCTAATGATTTTTGGCATAAAAGAAAAATCTATAATTTTGACCCATACAATGTATTGTTGGCTATCGCCACAGATATACCTGTGTGACTCGTGACTGGTTTTGTGATCCAGGGGCACATATAGCAGACGTGTTGTCAATATACAGTACAGTAGCAGAGAATCTCAAGGCCTTTAAAGTGAAACCTAGCTGACAAAAAATCTCTGAATTCAGAAAGAATGGAAGATTTTGTTTGGGTTACGGTAACAGATTTGCTGTCCACATTTTTATATTTGTGGTATAAGGTCTACCACAAGGTTGTACATTCCTAAGCGCCTGTTGACATTAAATGAGTCTTCAGTACGCTGACAAAAACATGACGAACTGTTCCTCTGGTCAATTAGGACATCCGTATTATAGGAAAACAGTAGTGGCCCAAACCTTGAACAACAGGAAACAATAGAAACCAAACTTAGATTTCCAGTGCTGAGGTAAGATTAAAGTGTGTTGTCGGGGCCAAAAAAAAAAAAGTCATTTATAAAAAGGGCAATTTTTTCTATAAAAAAGGTTTTAAGCATTTTTAAGTGTTAATAAATTGCTTTGTGCACAAAAAAAAAACATTCAGGATATTTTATTTGTATTTACTATTATAGTATTTATTTGTATTTTTTCAGTTTTAATTTTAGTTGGTTTAATCATTTTTATGTAATTTTGTCATTTTTATTAGTTTTTAGTTTTATAAAAAAGATCTGAATTTAGTTAATTTATATATATATATATATATATATATATATATATATATATATATATATATATATATATATATATATATATATATATAAAATTATTATTCTTTTTTTTTCAACTTAAGTTTTAAGTTTCATCTTAACATTTTTCATCTTAAGTTTTTTATCTAATATGTATATTTTATATTTTCAGTTTTATTTCAATGAATGAAAACAATTTTTAATGTTTTTTGTTTTAGTTAACAATAACATCACTGCACTTATTTCAGTAGAAATGCACAGCACAGAGAACCTGAACTCTACAGCTTTCTTATCCATTTACTTTTCAAACAGTTGATGTCATAAAACCTCTCAAATCCATTTTTATTGCCTAGCCTTCTATGGTGATTGTAATTTCCAGTTTTCCTCTAAAGTAATCAGTTTCATATTCCTAGCAGGGTCATGTATCCCCTCGAAGCAGCCGGGCTGAGGTCATCCGGCACATTTTGGAAAACGATTTGGAAATGTAAAGCAAACTCAAACCAACTCTGATTAATCAGTCGTGTTTAGATGTGAACTTTGAGACGGAGAAACAGTGTGATAAAATCTACTGATGACACCGTTTAACACTGGTAATTGAGCAGTCAGATTACACTGATTACAATGAGAACTTTAAACTGAGGGTCATTTTCTTTTTTGATCATATCAGGTGGTATAATTGAATCTGTTTCAGCTTTGATTGAGTCACTTGATTGATGAAATGGAAACTATTTTATAAATGTGTACTATTGAGCTTATAGTGAATGATTCATCCATGCATGTGACTCTAAATCATTTTTAATGTGATTTTCATTGCGATTTTAACTTAACTTATTAAAAATATTTTTTTGTTGTTAATTTTCATAATTATTAGCACTTTGAAATTCCCATTTCCTCTTTTGACTTGGCTAGTCTGCCTATTCTGTATCCCAGAATACACTACACTCTTATAAACAAAGGTTCACAGTGGCCCTCAAGGATCTGAGTTTAATTCATTTTTTTTTAAATGAATTAAAACAAAGTTTATTAATTAAAACTAAATCCATAAATTGATCCCTTTATGGAACTCCTAAAAGGTTCTATAACTGAAGTGCGTAACGGAACCTTATTGAGGTTTTATATACTATATAGAACAAATACAATTCTATTTTGTATTTTTACATTGTCTAAGTAATTAACGTTGTATTTATTAAAACTAAGTCTAAATCTCGTCAAGATAGTTTAAGCATTTTTACATTTATTCCAAAATAATAAACTAAAGGCAGTAACAATTTGAACAATATATTTTATTTGTGAACTGATGTTCAGCTGTTCTTCAGTAAACACTCGTGGTCACACAGAAATACCTTTAATTTCACCAAGCTGATTGCTCACTAAACCCCCCCCACAGTCATCATGTTTTCAGTCCATTACAATTTTGATTTTGATGCGACATAAAGCGGTGAAGTTGTTTACTTTTTAATTAGTATTTCCATTAACGGCATCATTGTCTTCATTCAGGCCGATTCGAGAACGCGCACGAAAACAAGCGGCGGGATTTATCATAACCATAACCAATCATAACCAATCACATCCAATCATAGTGTCATGATTGGATGTGTGTCCAATCACATCCAATCATGTGACTCTCACATGACTTTCCCCCATTCATTCTCAATTACCCCCCCACTAAACCCACCGTATGCTTTAGGGGGTGGACACTGTTGGACACTGTTACTATAGTAAAACAAGTGATTTATGCACTTTTTAATGTTATATTTTGTCATATTTGCGTTGTTTTATTTTTGTATTATAGATTATTTTCCTATTTTTTTGAGGAGGCACTGCCTCTCTTGCCTCCTCGGAGGAAACGCCCCTGGTTTGTTGGTTTTTATCAGATCAGTGTGTTACTCCTAGGGGTTGCACACACTAGTCGACTTTAATACTCTGCCATGACACTTTAACCTTGACGTCGACTAGTCGCTGATCACGGCCTATAGACCTTATGTAGCCCCGCCCCTTTTTCAGCGCTTCGCTCGTTGTCTTTTGTCTTCCAGTCTGTATTTTCACAGCAATCTTGCGTATTTATGAATGAACGACTCGTTTTAATATCTTCTCGGTCTACTGACGTATGTTAAGACATCTGCTTTAAAGGGGGGGTGAAATGCTCATTTTCACTCAATCTCCTGTTAATCTTGAGTACCTATAGAGTAGTATTGCATCCTTCATATCTCCAAAAAGTCTTTAGTTTTATTATATTTATAAAAGAAAGATAGGCTGTACCGAGTCTTTCCGGAAAAAAACGAGCGGCTGAAGGCGGGCCGTGTGGGCGGAGCTAAAGCTGTGCTAACGCGCCGAGCTAACAACACACAGAGACATTTGTTCAACAGTTTTACTCACCGCCTGCGACCGCGAACCTTTATCATTGTGACTGCTTGATCCTTAAGCATTAGACGATCTGCAAATCCGTCGATCTGGGCTTTGTTTATAAAACAATCATCGTCGAAATGCAGGGAACAAACAGTCTTGCACAAAAACAAACAGTCTCTGAAAAAACAAACTCCATCCACTGGTCCCTTAACGCTGGGTTCTTTAGGAATCTGTGCAGGGTTGACTTGCCCTGGCAACCAAAAACCCACTTCTTTGGTGACATTGACTTCCCTAAAGCCGAGCAGAGCGCTTTGATGGGCGTACTGCTTTCGCTCTCTTCTCTCTCTGGTCTACGAGTGCGCGCCCGCATACTTCCGGAGAAGTGCCCTTAGGACCCATATAAGGAAATTCCGCTACATCTGACGTCACACATGCCCATACTCGAAAAAAACTTTCCGAAACTTGTGACAAACCGGAAGGAGCATTTTTGGAACAGAAATACTCCTTCAAACGTACAATTTAATTTTTGAAACTTTGTCCATGGGAATGTTTAGCATGGGAATCCAACTCTTTAACAGTGTAAAAAACTCAGTATGCATGAAATAGCATTTCACCCCCCCTTTAAACATTACAGTCCTCATGATAACTTTCGTTAACTTTACGTTAAGTAAATCCACTTCAAAAGCTAATTACTCCTGGACAGCAGCGCCATAGAAATATACAGAGCGACCGCAAAAACGGAAGTTCAAAGACAGTATTCTAAAGATGGCGGCGCCCTCGTTTCTCTGGCGCATAAGGTCTATAGAGGGCACAGCAGGATAAGAAATCTTTGAAGTCCACTTTTACGGTCCATTTCCAAAGAGTTAAAATGACAAATAAATGCAAACTCTGAGAGCGTTCCACAAGATATGGTTGATTCTACCATCGGGATGCTCAAAATGCACATTTTAAACAGCTTATTGTAAGCGACCAGCGTTCAGTCTCGGCTCGAGGTTCAGGCTTATTTGTTCATTAATTACGTCAGCGACTATTCGACATTGACTCGATTTTCATCACATAAATGTCGTCTTAAAATATTAGTTCAACCTCTAGTTACACCTGTCGCCGTTGGTCGGGTTTGTTTTCACCCAACTGAACATGTTCATTGTTTTTTGGTGTCTGTTAGTGCAGTGTGAACATGACTGTTATTGACTGTTACCAACATGTTTGCTGGTGTTTGTTGCCGTTTGTCTGTGCGATGTGAATTGGCCTTAAAAGTTTGGGATGGACGCAGTGAGTTTTGCAGGGAAAAACACTCACGGTTTCAGAAAATGCTTAAATGTGTTTTTGTGCTTAATCTCCAAGGTATGGTAATCGGTTTCTCAGCGTAACTCAGCGTAAACCTGAGTTATTGTGAAAGCAGGAGTTTTATGGTTAAAGTTTATTCAGCCGGTGCTATAGGGAGAGAGTGCTGATATCACACACACAAAAGCCTCATTCAGCTCCACTGCAGAGAGCCTTGAAAATAACACACAGATCAAACTTTAGATGGCTGGAGCCGACCCTTGCTCTCGTTATAATAAAGACTTTAATCGTTCTTTGCTGCACATTATATGTTCAACCACACTGTTTTAGTTGTTTATGGTCTTTCGAATATTAAAAAAGTTCTAGATGTTACGATACAGGTTCTTCAGATCAGATCTATATTATCTGTAATCTTTTAAAGAAACTAAAAGTGAAGCACTTTTAAATCCTTCAAAGCATCAGAACCTATTTATATTACTTAGAAGAATAGGCAGATATAAATATTTATACATATTTAATATTTGTATACATATTTAAATTTAATTATGTAAAAATATATTTTTAAAGACTTTTAAATGGAAACCTATACTTCCCTTACAAAAACGTACTGTGGTGATACCATGGTACAAGGATGATATCAGATGTACCATGGTGTTAATGATTATTATGGTAATTTCCTTTTCTTGTTGGTAAATTTAGTTAACTTTTGTGTTTTTCTTGACCATTTTTCACTTCTAGAATGAATCAGGGCCCACATTTGGCTTTAGCAAGAACTCTTTGGCGATGCACATGGGAAATATTTCACATAATTTTGATAAATTAAATCAGTGTGTCTTCACTTATGTTGTGATTGACACAATGAACTGTGCTTCTTGTTATTCGCATTCAAGGAAATCTGTTAAATTGATTGTCATGAGACAAAAAAATAACAACAATAATGTATAACACAGTTTTATAAATTTATTTTAAATAAATGTAATATATATTTGTGCAATAGCGTGACGTCAGAACCTGGAAGTCTAATTCGCCGCTGGTTCCCTTGAGATTTTCCATTGAGGTTTTTTGATTTATGTGTAAAATAAAGCCTGTGGTAAACAACTTTACGATACTTAAACGTTTTTGCTCTACAACGTTAACACCCATATCGAAAACACAAATTTTAAAGCTGTTTTTTATTTAAAAAAACGTATGTTTCTAATAAGTAGCAAGACGTTCGGAGTGTGATTGTGTCCAGTTTACGCTGGAGAGCAAAACGTTCAAGTATTGTCAAGGTATATTTACCGCACAGACCTTATTTTACTCATAAATTAAAAAACACCATTGGAAAATCTCGAAGGAAGATTGGACCTTTAGAAGGACTGCTCTATATCTAGGTCATATATCAAAGTTTAAAATGGCTTTGAATCTGACAGCGTGTTTAATCACATCAATTCAGTTTGTAGATCTTGTTTGAAGATCAAGATCAGATATGCGCATTTCTTTGTTTAATAAGTGCATGTTTCATCTCTCATGTATGAGACAAAAAGACTCAGTTCTCCTTTAAAGTGTTGTTCTTACTGGAATTGATTCAAACAATGTGAACACAGAAAGCCTCTGATTTTCCAAGTTGAACTCGGGCTCACTGTCCTTCTCCGCACAATGGATGCATTACGTAATGCTCACACAAACACTTTCTTTCTCTCTCTGGATGCTGTGTGTTTGCATTAAGAGGGAACTAGTTAGAGCTGGATATGACAGTTTCCCCTGTGTAGACTGGCCAGTAATTACTGCTAAAGTTACAAAATGTCCACGTTAATGCTGAGTTCGGTAAACCATTATGAAACTTCAGCCACTGCAAATGTGCTTAATCATTTCAGGACTTTTTATACACAGCTACACTTGTGTTTGGATGCAATTATATGCTCAATACGGACTCAAAACTTTAAATGTAATATATAAAATGTGCATCACTTCCTCCCAGTAACAAATCAACTAGACAACAGATTTCATATTCCAGACTGGTCTGAAACTGAAATAAATAGGCTAAAATATGGTTGGATGGTCGCAAGGGTGTTGCTATTTTATTTTGGGTGGATGAATGAATTTTAGAAGATGATTGGAGTACGTTTTACAAGAAAATACTGTTTCATTCCTTTTTGTACCTCAAAATTTCACATTTAAAGCAACACTAAAGAACTTTTTTTACCTTAAAATAATCTTTCCAAAATCGTATCAGTGGTTCATCAACTCGTAACAGGGTGAACGGCACTTCTGCATTCGCTTTGCGGCCCTCTATCGGCTATAACCGCACTATGCAAGTTTGCCAGATCGGGTAGCGGATCTGTAGTTCGAATGAGACATAAGAAACTACAAATTTGACTTGCTTTATGGCAAGCGTTATAATGTCATTATTTTGTTTTTCTTCGTTTCTGATGTCGCAATACATCATACTTTCATAAAATCATGCAACATACTCAACTTATCTGTGGACATCGTTCATTCTAAAGCTGGTGCTGGATAAACAAATAGTGTGCGTGCGACGGTAGGCTAAATTATTTACAATAGCGGTAATGGACAATTCTGCTTCCAACCTGTAGGGGGACCGAAGAGCAAGCAAGCAAGCAACTTTATTTATATAGCACATTTTCAAACAACAGACATTGCCCCAAAGTGCTTTACAGAAGCGAAAACATTCAAATCAAAGCAAACATAACTTATTCGAAAGCTAAAGAAAATAATTAAGAGGAAAAGTGCTTTGGTGTTGCTTTAAAGGCACAATATGTAAGATTTTTGCATTAAAATATCCAAAAACTACTTGCACAGTTCACTTGTGTACTTACATTATCTCAAATGTTTCCAACAATTTTTAAATCCAGAGAAATTCGCAATTTTAACCAATGTAACGTCATTGTGACTGTTCATTAGTGCTTCTCTTTACAAGTACGGGAAGATGGTTGGTGCATGTTTAGTTTCCAAATGCATGTTATAAGCGACTCGGAGCAGATGCAGAGATGAGTTCATGTGGAGCTGCATTTACTGTGAGCTGCTCGGAGACACTGAAAACACTGGATCATGAGCTGGAACACATTGAAACGCCCCGCATACACAGTATTGATTTAACTAAACTTCAGCCTCTGCAATTTGATAATCCGATAAGCCATGATCCGATTACGGATTTATTTCAGTTAATTTAGCAGCCCTAGCTGCCTGGATGTTGTTTGACAAATTAGATAGATAATACCATGCTATTTGTTTCAAGGTACATACAGAACAGGTAAGAATTACCATGGTACATGCTCAAAAAACTTCTTTCTGGTACTCTTTTGTTAGTGTTGTAGTAGTAGACCCTGTACCAGAGAGATTCCAGATTCTGCTGGATCCGTGTGCAAAGTCTGCTCGCATGGCTGTTCTCCAAACCCAATAATTACAGGCCGTCAGAAAATGCATAGTTCCTGGCACCCGTACAACGTGCAATCTGTCCAGCCTACTTGCATGCTTTTTTGGTTTCTTTTCATAGCTTTTTCTTTTTTTTTTCTTTGCAAATGGCCTAAATTTAGTCAGATTTCTGAAAAGGTGTTTGGAGAGTGTATACTTTCTGTTCCGTCATTTTTCTGCTGAACTGAAGCTAAAAATATGATCTTAACTTTACTAAATGTTCCTCTTCGTTTCTGGCATTTGATTTGGCTGACAATGTTTCTTTTAAAGTCCATTTGCTTTTCAAAACCATACTCGTGTATATGAACTCTTTGCAATTAATTAGTTTCAAAGGGATGGTTTATTTAAAATATATTTGAATGTTGTATATTGTATCTCTTCTCTGGGTAAGAGCAAGAAAAAAGTTAAACGTCTGGCCATTTGTCTTCTTGATGGAGGTCTACCTCAAAAATAATTAGTGCAAAACATCCCTGTGAGTTGGTTTCAGTAAATTAGTCATTTGGGAATACTGGAGCTTTTGTACTCAAGAAATCTTGCTTTTCCAAGACCAGATTGAACCCATAATCATTCCTACAGTGAATTAAATACTGGCATCTATTATTTAAATGTGCATCTTTTTCCAGACGGCATTTCAATAGCATAGTTCAGTCACTGTGGCGCTTGAAAATGGAGGCACGATCTTGTCCCACTGACAGTCAGAGATAGACACGTTTGATACTCAGAAACATGTCAACAACCAAACAAGCAGCTTCCTGTCATCTCCAGTGGGGGAGGCAATGTGTCCTTTGTGACCGAGTCTCTGGGCATGGGCAGAAATGCACTTGCACAAAAGGGATATTATGGTTGTGCTTGTGTCAGAGTGGGACTGGAGTGTTGGCGTGGAGTGGCACTGAAAGACTCGTGCTGTGAGACGCGCTGGCGCTCGACCTCCACGATTGATGCAAACCTTCATTGCATGTCACCTGGAGACTCGCATCACTATTATTTTGATTTTAAGGACCATTAGTGGCACCAAATAATAATATCTCTTTACAGCTTAAAAAAAATAAATAATTTAAGTGATGCATAATTGTGCAATTGTAGGCTGCTGTGGATGGCAGATCAGTTTCCAAATTTGTTTGTGCTTTTAATTGTGTTGCTAGGTGTGTGTATGTGTGTTATGTGGTAAAATGTCACTTCTGCTCTCCAAGGCTTCATTTATTTGATCAAAAATACAGTACAAAATTCTGAAATATTATTACAATTTAAAATAACTGCTTTCTATTTTAGTATACTGTAAAATGTCATTTATTCCTGTGATGCAAAGCTGAATTTTCAGCATCATCATGTGTCACATGATCCTTCAGAAATCATTCTAATATGTTGATTTGATGCTCAAGAAACATTTCTTATGGTCATCAGTGTTGAAAACATTTTTGTGGAAACTGTGATACATTATTTTCTGGATTCTTTGATGAATAGACAGTTCAAAGAATGGCATTTATATGAAATAGAAATCTTTTGTAACATGATAAATGTCTTTACTGTCACTTTTGATCAATTTAATGCATCCTTGCTGAATAAAAGTATTAATTTCTTTTAAAAAAAATCATACTGACCTCAAACTTTTGAGCAATATTATATAATTCTTAAAACCATGAGTAATAATAATAGTTAGCAAGCACCACTGATTGTTCCCGAACAGGCTCCCATCTTCCATAGTTTTAATATCTTTAAAAATACTTCTAATAGCATGTTCGAGTGAGATAGAAAATGTTTTCTTGTGTCTTCTCTGCAGGTGTTGATGCTCCCACACAGTACAGCTGTGAAGCTCACAACGAGAAGGGCCTCACAGTGTCCAGAGAAGCTCACGTCAATATCAAAGGTGCTGAACCTGAGAACAATGCTATATTTAGCATTATTTATATACTATATATTATTTTTATATTTTCAGTGTTCATTTTAGTTTAAGTTTTAGTAGTTTTGTTATGTGCTTTGGTCATTTTTATTCGGGTTTTTTTTTTGTTTCTATTTAGCTTCATCTAATATTTATATTTTATATTTATATTTCTGAAAGTGAATTTTACTTAACACTAAACAAAACTGTCTGAGAATGATTTTTTTCATGTAATTTCATAACGTAATGGCGATTCAAGTCATTTTCCGTTCTTCGCCATTTCCCACAAGGGTGTTACACAAAGGATTTGATGCGTTAATCCATAACTTGTCATGTAAAGGTTTAATTTTTCTTTGTTACATCATAAGAGAAATCAAAATCAAAAACTAGTTTACAATTAATCAAGTTCCAAAGGCATGAATTTTAGCGTTTTCCACAGTCAAAAGACCGTCTAGCATAAAACCCTTCCTTCTTCGTCAAATTGTAACACATACGTAACGTATAAAACTAGCTAAAGTCACGTGTTACAATACAAATAACACAAAATATACATTTATCAACAAAAAAAAATCTGAATTCTGAAAAGTCTTATTGACGTTGTTTTTGGCTCTAACACACGTTTTATTAATGTTTATCCAGAGCTTCCTGACAAAGTGTCAAACGTCACAGTAGTAAAACGTGAGTCCAACAAACTCCTCTTGAGCTGGACTCCGGGAAACGATGGCTTCTCTCCTCTCAACACGTGCCACATCACGGTAAGAGGGACAAAATGAATGAACACTGTTTGTACAAGGTTATTGTATTGTAAATAAATCCTCTGGGGAACAAAATGTTCAGCTCAGTTCAGGGTGATGTCTGTTTCCTGTGTTATTGTCCATCCATTTTAACTTGCGCCAAGTTGACATCGTAATTCTGTTCATTTGGTAAAGTAACACCACTGAAAGCTTTGATTCAGATGATGATCATCATTTTTGTAACGGGTCATAAATCATCTGTTATAGGTGCGAGAGCTCGGCCGAGAGCCGGGGAGTCCTACTGCCGTACAAAGCACACAAGTGCCTCCATTCCAGTATGAAATCAGCAACCTCAAAGCCATGACCTGGTACAACATGAGTGTGTCCTGCATCAATGAAATCGGGTCGTCACCGCCCAGCGCTTGGGTCCAGAGCAACACCACTGAGGGCGGTGAGTCAGATTCCTGGAGCAACTTCCTGGACTTTCAGTAAATAAACAAACATTCTGAGTCACAGGCTTCATTACCATTCAAAAGATTTACATTTTTCGACAGACGTCTCTTATGTGCATTTATTTGATCAAAAATACAGTTCCTGACATGCAACGCTGAATTTTCAGCATCATTACTCCAGTCTTCAGTGTCACATGATCCTTCAGAAATCACTCTAATATGATGATTTGCTGCTCATGAAATATTTCTGGTTATTATCAATGTTGAAAACAGTTTGCAGAAACCCTAATACATGTTTTCAGGATTGTTTGATGAACAGACAGATAAACCGCATTTATTAAAAATCGAAATCTTATAGTATATTAAAAATGTCTGTACTGGCACTTTTGATCAATTTAATGTAGAGCTGCATGATTCTGGATAAGTGGAGAATCACAATATATTTGTTAAAAATAGAGATCATGATTCTGAATAGACAACTACACAAAACAGTCTATTTATTTTTTTTTTTTTTTAAATCGGATTGAATGAATGATTCAATGACTCACTCATATAGACTTCACTTGTTTCATCACTGGATGAATTAGCATTTCTGAATGAATCTCTTGAATGAATGATTCAATGACTCACTCATATAGACTTCACTTGTTTCATCACTGGATGAATTAGCATTTTTGAACAAATCTCTTGAATGAATGATTCAATGACACACATTTTTAAGCCACTTGTCTCCACCTACTGGTGTAACGATGTAATTAATAAAAAATTTATATGAAGCTCAAGTTTCAGCAAGGTGACTTACTCTATTTTGATCGCTACCATAGACATCAGTGTTTATATCCGAAATATAAACATTTATCCCAGTACTTCTTGAGCGCAAGTGTATGTTCAGAATGGAACACTAGCTTACCACATAGTGTATACTGTACTGCATACTCATTTTAAGGAAAATGATATGCATTTGCAACAATAAACATGTTAAACATTGATATGCTGCTTTGTCACATGTGAGTACATTCAGTTACCTTAGAAAGAAAAGCTTTCCATTTTTATTATCAAATAACAATTAAAAAAGGTATTAAAATAATTTAATTTCCACTTAATTCTGCACACTGGAAATGAAAGATGTAGTTGAGAGCAATATGAGACTACCGTTTTGCTAATAAGAGAAAGATTAGAAGAGAATTCCTGTAGTATGTAATTATGTCTTTCATGTCCAAGAATTTTCCAAATGCCAAATGGGAATGGGAGTGACCTGGGAGTTAGAAATGCTTTTCTTATGGGTGTGTCCGTAAAGGATTTCCTCTGTATTCCTAAAAGAACTGTGAAGGATGTTTTTAGTCCCTGATAAGCATTTTGGTTTGTTATACTTTAATGTAATATAATCAGGAATTGATTTCAAACTAAGTAGTCCTTTGGTTTGTCTTTGGTCAGTATTTTCCATGTTGCTCAAGAGATGATTTATCTGAAATGAAAGTGTAATTTTACTTTTTCTTTTATTATTGTCAGTTCCTTTGGAGGCCCCCCAAAACTTGACTGTTAATGTGAACAATTCCATGTTGATGATCCGATGGGAAGCTCCGCCCCCTGACAAGTTGAATGGAGTCTTGCAAGGATATGATGTCACTATTAAGCATGGGACACGTACGAACAAGGTTAGTAATTGGGTTTGCCAATTGTGTTTTGTGTACTAACAAAACTGAATTTAGTAAATGTCAATTAAATTCTGTCTTTTCACTCACAACACTCTGGACATTTGCGATACTTCACCGATTAGCATGAAGCTTTGTATCAGTAGAAACCCGGTCATATTTTCGAATGGACGTGCTTCCCTCCCTCATGTCCCCCTGAGACGAGAGATTTCTGTATTGTGTGTCTGGAAAAAAAACTCAGATGACGCAAAAATCGTCATTTATCATCATCTGAGGCTTTTTTGTCCAGAGGCGAGAGACTCCAGCCAGTAGGAGGAGCTCGTCCCGCATGTCTTCAACCCGCCCATAGGGGGATCTCACGATAAAACGCCGTCTTTTCAGTTTCAAGTCAGCTAGTAGCCTAGTCGTATCATTTCTCCTGATACTGCCCTCTGTAACCGGTGGGCGTGGCTTGGGAGTGACCTCGTAGGGCAGCGAAGCAAGTGCATTCTGGGAGTTGTTGTCTTTCATCCACATGAGCCAAAAATACATTTAATGGCTTTTCTCAGTCTAGAAGGCACCAACTTCTAAAATAATTTCACATTCTACTACATAAATGACCTAATTTACATACACATTCATCTTTCTTGCGGTGAAATATCCCTTTAATGCTTGCTTGCAATGTCTTTTTATTTAGAAATCAGCTGAAAAACTTGCCCAAAGTTGTCACAGCGTATAGGAACGTTCTTTAAAGGGGGGGTGAAATGCTCATTTTCACTCAATCTCCTGTTAATCTTGAGTACCTATAGAGTAGTATTGCATCCTTCATATCTCCAAAACGTCTTTAGTTTTATTATATTTATAAAAGAAAGATAGGCTGTACCGAGTCTTTCCGGAAAAAAACGAGCGGCTGGAGGCGGGCCGTGTGGGCGGTGTGCTAAAGCAGTGCTAACCGAGCTAACAACACAGAGAGACATTTGAAGCAGTTTCTTACTCACCGAACCTTTATCATTGTGACTGCTCGATCCTTAAGCATTAGACGATCTGCAAATCCGTCGATCTGGGCTTTGTTTATAAAACAATCATCGTCGAAATGCAGGGAACAAACAGTCTACACAACTCCATTTATGCTCTGAAAAAACAAACTCCATCCACTATTCCCTTAACGCTGGGTTCTTTGGGAATCTGTGCAGGGTTGTCTTGCCCTGGCAACCAAAAACACACTTCTTTGGTGACATTGGCTTCCCAAAAGCCGGGCAGGGCGCTTTGATGGCGAACTGCTTTTGCTCTCTTGCTCTGGTGTACGAGTGCGCGCGCGCCCGCGATCTTACCGGAGAAGTGCCCTTAGGACCCATATAAGGAAATTCCGCTACATCTGACGTCACACATGCCCATACTCGAAAAAAACTTTCCGAAACTTGTGACAAACCGGAAGGAGCATTTTTGGCACAGAAATACTCCTTCAAACGTACAATTTAATTTTTGAAACTTTGTCCATGTTTAGCATGGGAATCCAACTCTTTAACAGTGTAAAAAACTCAGTATGCATGAAATAGCATTTCACCCCCCCTTTAAGAAACTTTGCTGAATTTGATAAATTATTATTTAAAGATTCTCTCAAAGAATATGTTTACTATTGAGTGTCAAGGTTTAAGGTTTAAACAATGACTATATAAAGGTAAACACAATTTTATTTTATTTTTTTCGTAACTGGTCACTGTATCTTTGACATTTTCCGTATTTTTATTCACTTGTTGTGCAGTTCACTTAAATAGTCTTTGGTGCAAAAGCGTTTTTATTAGTACAAATATTCTTCTTAATATAAAACTGTATGCTTAATTTATTATTATACAATAATTATTGCTGTTTTACTGAAGATTTTCACTTTCAGCTGGTGAAAATATTCACATAAATTCTACTTTACTCTGTTTACTGTGCTGCAACCAGGGTTATTATCATTAACCACAACTAAAAACATAAATTACTTAAAATAAACATTAACTGAAATAAAGTAAAATATTAAAAAAAAAATTAAAATGACTTTATTTTAAGCTAGTTGCCAAAGCAACATTTCTAATTTTCATTTAGTTTAAGTTCTTAAGTACTAAAGTAACTAAAACCAAATAAATTCAAACTTAAAACTTAATAAAAACAATAGATATATTTACAAAAGATAAATAATAAAAATGTTTTACTAAAACTTCAACTTAAATGAAAATATAACAAATATAACTTAAATGAAAATATAAAAATATTAATTCCAAATATTAACAAAAACTATAATAGTAAATCACTGATACTAAAATAACACTAGTAACAACTGAAGTAAACATCCACACATCTGTTCTGTCTGTTCTGTGCCACACAAAATAAGAGCAAAACCCCCTGAGTTCACTTTATAGGATCTACATATCCTGTACGTAACCAATTTGTTTTTATTACTCAGTTCATCTACTTCTAAGTTGCCCAGAGCAGCATTTTAGTCGTCGGTGTTGCTCTACAGACATGAGATTTTCACCAGCTGTGAGGAAATTGGCTAGAGCCATTAAAATAAAACAGCTGTTCTTGTTTCTAAGATGAAAGCGACAGTCTGAGATCATTAATGTTTCGTTTCCTTCGGCATGACAGCCTTCTTGAGTTCATCTGTATTATTAAATGCCCCTTAGGCAAATGTCTTCATTATGATGTTATGCCTTTATCATTGCAGATCAGTTTGCAATGTGTGATATTTGCCACGAAAAATTCGACATGAAACTAAAGTTGCGCTAGTCTTTTATTCCCTAATTTGAGACAAATCTGAGTGAAAAAGCTTCTTGAACTAGAGAAAATGTAGGGCGGGACCTGATTTTGTCCATCAGGATTTGGTTGGATGGTTGTGGTTTGCTATTGGTCGATCATTTGAGTGACAGGTTGCCCCACCCTTACGCCAGTAAACACATCATCAGAGAAGAGAAGAGATGCTGCAAGAGGGAGGGGAAGTTATTTTGATTACAGATTACGAGGCACTTGAATTTAAACAAAATCATGTGCACGGATAAATCATTTATAATAAATAATGCAATATTCCATACAAAAAATAAAATTGGCCAATTTTGGTTTCATGGTGACTTTTAAGGAGAATTGTGTCATTTCTCTAAGTGCAATTGACCCTCGCAGGGATTTTGATTGTCAGGCGATCTGACCAATCATAATCCGCCATCCGCCGAATCCGCCATTTTTGTCCGACAAAGCAGTCAGGAGAGTTTGCAGATTAACGTCTTTCCGCGGTTAAAACAACATTCCTTCTGATGGACACTCATGTTTATTTGATGCTATAAATGAACTAGAAGGAAGAGATGATCGGTTCACGAGCAGCTTTAACTACAGCGATCTGTCAGACACATTAAAGAGCCACAAAACCGTATTTATTGTTTAAATTTTGTTAAAAAATGACCAAATTTCAAATTGTTTCATATCAAAAGTACCCTGGTCTGTGCTGTCTGTCAGTGTGTTGTCAGTGTCCTCTCGTCTCCGCGATGCATATTTCACTGTGAGAACGTGTGGCGTGAGAGAGGCGTGGGCGTGGCTTGTCGGACATAGCAACAGTAACTAAAGGGGGCGGGTCTAATTTGAAAAATAATGACTATTAATAAAACACTTTAAAACACAGTTTGGGTTGTAAGTCCCACTAGAATTAATAGTTTTCGAGGTCAAGTGTGTAACAACATGGGGGAAAAAGTATCATAGCTGCTAGCGCTGTGGAATATAATCGTTTTTATGATTTTATGACGATTCTGCATCGATGCATAAAAACTAAAATTATTTAAAAAGGCCTATCATACATATTATTGTACTGTTTTATTGAAAATAAAGTACTCAGAAAGTTGTGTATTTCGTAACTTATGCTTTAGTTTTCACAAAAAGACGCATGAATGAGGAAATAAAGTGCGGGACGTGCTTGATGTTAAGCAGTTTTGCCTTGACAACTCTTGTCTTGACCAGTATTTGAAGGTTGAGCAGCGAGTTCATTGGCTACTGATACTGCAGGAACCAATCAGCTGTGCCCTATAGAGATGATGTGATTGCAAGCAGATTGAGTTAAGGACTGATCAGCCTGCGCCATCTAGAGTTTCATGATAGAACTTTGAAAAAGATCTCAATGTGTTACTCGCACTGACTTACACACTCAAATTATGTGTACACGAGTATTCACGTAAGCATAGTCAGTTATGACTTAAAGCGGTGGTATAATGCCCTTTTCACAAGATGTAAAATAAGTCTCTGATGTCCCCAGAGTGTGTGTTTGAAGTTTTAGCTCTAAATACCCCACAGATATTTTTATATAGCATGTTAAAATTGTCTATTTTTGAGGGTGAGTAAAAACGCACCGTTTTGTGTCTGTTCCTTTAAATGCAAATGAGCTGATACTCCCAGCACAGGGGGCGGAGCTTCAACAGCTTGTGTCCTTTTACCTCACACACACATGCACTGAAAATTTCTAAAACGTTTAGCCAACAGGACATTTCTGAATGGTTAGTTAATGAATTTATGTAGCTTATGTGTAGATATCTTCTAGTCATTGATTAGCATATTCTATAAATCGTGATATGATAATCTATAAATCGTGTCCCGGGGGGTGGGGTTTATGTAAATTCTAGGGTTGGTGATGTCACTAACCCGGGAGGAATGTGGTGTAGTCTCTACCAGCCGTTTGTTGTAGTCCTTAAAAAGCAAATATCTCCCTTTGCTTTGAACTTTGAGCGTTGTAACTTTGCAGAAGTTGTTTATGCTCAAACAGCAACATTACACACTAACTAAAGTTAGAAAAGTGAAATCATAATCAACCACCCTTTTAAGTGAACGTAAACATTTGGGAGGAAAAATCTGATGTGTAACATTTTATTAAATCTGTGCATTTGCTCTTAATATAATAAACCTGCTGCTTTTAATGTTGATCAAACAACAAAAGAAAAGAGGGAATCACTCACTGCTCTTGACTGAATAACATTTTTATAGCTTTTATTAAAATCAGTTTATTTATTTTTTGTATTATTTCTCACTTGAATGCTTCTGTTCAATAGAATTGGAGGAAAATATGCATCATGATGCATTGAGAATCGCTTTACAATCGAATCGTTGCCCTCTGAATCATAATCGTCGTGAGGCAAGTGAAGATTCACTCCTCTATTTATAGGTGCACTTGTTAAGCTACAAAGTCATTAGTTTAGTTCCCATAGTCTATCACCTCTGAATGCCCTGTGAGATCTTTTGTCGATGGCCGGTGACCGATCATATGGGAGTGGTTTTGTAACAGCATGGCATTTATTTCTCTCCTGGCACAATGATGTACTTCCTTTTTCTGTGCTAGTCACAGGAAAGCGACGGCATGTGGAGAAGTCATTTGTTATTGTATGTCTGTCGTGACTCACCACTGAGTGACCTGGAGTTCATGACGACAAATCAATGGCTGTGGTTAACAATCTGTTGTATTCTATAGCTGTGACTGACCTGTGTGATCTCATACTGTGATCTGTGTGAAAACAACAGTAACTGGAAATGAGCTGGTCTTGGACCGACACCTGTTGCTCTCCCTCAACAAAATGACTTTGTAGTTCATCGAGTAACAACTGCTCATGGAATAGTGCATTATTGCATTATTTTGTTCTACATTTGTGTTTGGGTTTTTGCCAAACACTTTATCACAGCACATATAAGTGTTTAAAGACTAATCTTATAAAACCTGTAAAGAGCTTGTACTATAATTTTATATTAAATATATATATATTTATATTTCTAAGTTCTGTTTTTTTTATGCTTTTGTCTTTTTTCATAGGTTTAATTTATTTTTATTTAACTAGAAATTTTAGAAATTTGTCTTCTTATTTCAGTAAGTTGGCAAGGCAACATTTCTAATTTTTGTTTAGTTTAAGTTTTTCATCTAATATTTATTTTATTTTATTTTATTTTATTTTATTTCAGCTTTATATCAGTTAACATGTTTCAAACTAAAACAATTTAAGAAAAAAATTATATATTTTTCTTACTTGCTTTATTTTCTTTTTTATTTTATTTACTATATTTATATATATGTATATGTATATATGTTTAAAAAAAAAATATATATATATATTTATTTTACTTTATTTAAGAAGGTTCCTTGATTCCTTCATCATGACATCAGGCCTAGACAAGAAAAAGCCTTAAAGTTTGCCTAAAATAGTGTTGCCTGTTTTAGCTCTAATGCAGTTACTGCAATAGTTACTGGAATAGTTAAATTATTATTTAAAAAACAAAATCTTTGCTTCACAGGTACATTTACAATAATGACAGTGTGGGTTATTTATTGTTTGTTAAACCCTTGAAGTCCAAATAAGTATTTACTTATTTGTATATTATAAGTTCTCATTCGGTGCATCGAGACAGTAATGCATTGCAGGAGGTTATTCAGTAAATGAGTTGGAAAACATGTTGTTTTATGCTTGGGTTGAGTATAACTGCTGAGTTCGCTTTTCTGACCATAATCCAAGGGTTCCTTCAGCAAACCGAGGGCAAGGATTGAAAAACTTCAGGACCAGTAAAAAAACAGAAAGCTATTATGTGAACTAGATGACCAGAAGTGGCTTATCGCAGTGACTGGGCAGGATTTAGTTCTTCTTTTGGGTTTATTTTTCTTTCTAGCATCTATTTAACCCTTATTGTGTTGATTCTCATGCATGGTCAACAGAAATGTGCACATAATAGGAAATGCAAATCCAGTTTAGTAGATAAACATGCAAGTATTTCAATATTTAAAAACCAGAAACCATTTACATGCAGAAATGAGTTGCATGCACCCTAAATACCCTAAACTGCCCATGTGTACTTCTCAGGGCCCCTAGAACGAATCACTTCTTGTTTCGAGATGTGCAGATGCAGTTTTTCCACATTTTTCACTGACTCAGTTTTAGTGTAAGTGTCAGAATGTCTGATCTTATGGAAACAGAAGTGGCAAATTTACGCAACCAGCACATCGGTGTGTCACATGCGTCATGTGTTAACCTCCCGATATCCTCATGCTCACTGCTCACGAATCCACAAAAAAAACAGCTTCTCTTTTTCATCCAGCCTTTGTTTTGTTTTTACCCTTGATTTCATATAAAAGGTTTTTCATTCCTGCAATGCTAAACAATATTTTCATAATACTTTTTTTTTTTTTTTTTTTGAGAACCAATTATGTAATTTTTCAAAGTTTTGGGCACTACTAGAATAGGTTTACATGCTTGAATGTTCAAAAAACACATTATTTTTCACATATTGTACAGCTCCTCTCTTGCCAGTCTGTCAGTAACGCTCTGTTTAGTTCCTGTCTCTATGAAGCCCCTCCTTCTGAAAGCACACTGTGCTCTGATTGGTCGGCTGGAGCAGTGTGTTGTGATTGGTCAAGCGCTTCGAGTGTGTTTGGGAAATGTCCCGCCCCTTTCCATAACCGCCAGTTTAACACACTACTAACTAACTCAACCAGGCCCCGCCCCTTTATTCTGCGTATGAATTATTTAAATGAGGAATATGTGACGTGTTCGTTCCCGGAAGAAACTCAAGATTACACTGGAGGCGTTTCAGGGAGTTCGTAAACAGTGACACTGATATAGAGAATAACTCAAAGAGGGACTTTGCAGACCTTTTCAATGCTCAAACAGCAACATTACACAATAAATAAAGTTGAAAATGTAAAAAAAGCATAATAGGAGCCCTTTAAGACCCGTACTAAACCAGCTTGGACAAGCATGGAGATTCAGACTGGTCTATGCTAGACATTTGACAATACAATGATTAAAAAAAATGTGTGTGTGTGTTTCAGATTCACAGCATCACCACAGAGGCCGCAGTGACACTGCAGGTGTTCAACACCACATACAGTGTGGAGGTCGTGGCCTGCACTCAGAGCGGCTGTGGGACCAAAAGGTCACGCTTTATCTTCGTACCAAACACTGGTGAGCAGATGCACGAACATTCCTCTGGGTTTTACCATTAGTAGATGTAGTGAAACATTGCAATGGAGTGACACTGCAAAAAGAAAAAAGAAAAGTTAGTGATGTTTCCCTGTATTTGAAGTTTTTGGTTTTGCCTTTGCTGTGCTTTTTGTTTTGTTGTGTTTGTTTTACTGCTTTCTGGTGGAATTCAGCAGACAAATGTGTTTGTATAATGACCACTAAACTGTATAATGAACTATTTTCCCATGTAACATAGATCTATCAGTGATTAATCATTGAAAGATCACGATCTCGATTCACTGACCCAGAGAGAGCAGTTGTCATATTCAGGTTTTAAAGAGCTTGACAAACACTGGGATAAAAGTTAATAGTGCGGATATAAACACATACACATTAATGTACTAATGTATTAATAAACACATTAATGTCTACGGTAGCGATCAAAATCGAGCAAATCAGCTTTTAAAAGTAAGTTGATGCTTCAAATAAAGATTGTATCAACTAGAAAAATGCATTTCCGGAGGAACTGCAAAGTGTGCTTGCTCGGGTGCAGTGCACTAACGTTAGCAGGTAGTGGATAGATGCGAGATGCGAGAAAAAATGCGAGAATGCGAGAAAAAAGATGTCAAACTGTCTTTTATTTTCAAATTTAATTCCTCAATCAGTGCTGGACCGGCATTTTCTGTCTTCCGCTGAGCCCTGGCCGTAGACAGATCATATGTTTTACCCTGTCAATGCAGTGGTCTGCGTTGCGCTGATCTTATTCACACTATCGAGTGTAGGTGCAGCATTCTAACATTGAGTCATAATGAGCTGTTTGTGAAGAAATTATCCTCTTCCAAATTATGTCATTTTAATCACGAAATTGAAACATTAAAAAACAATTTGCTCTTTATGGTGTGCGAGTGATAGAGCGCGGCAGCAACGAACCATCAGCTTGCAGCGTAACAACATTGAATGCTCGGCCGAACAGGTGATCATAGCTGTACAGGGCGCCTTATTATTTTTCATCTCCATAAATATATCTAGTAGTAAAGCTAATGCAAGGGCTAGAAATCTATTAATCTTTTGCTGATACTTCCTTAGCTGTGTCTGAAACCGCTCACTCGTTCACTCATTCACTAATCCCTACATAGTGAATGGCAGTTGAGTGCACTACATCAGCAAAGAATTCGGACGCTGACATAATTATCACGCGCCAGAGAGCTCGGACAATTTGTCATAAACATTACCTACCCATCTTTAATATTTCCTTTTTTTGGCTGTATGAATTGTATGTAACAATTGTATGTATGTATTTTTCACGTTTATTGCGTTATTTGATTTAAAAAAAAGATAATAAAAACACTTGCTTGTCATATTTATTTACTTTTTACATTTATATGTGAAAATAAAAGAGAACAAAACACTACACAACACATTTGTTTATTCAAATATAGATATAACGGTATATATAAATATAAATAAATAACCAGGCGTCTGGTCTTATAAATGATTGTTTTCTAACTCGCATGCACCGTTGCCATGGTGACATTTTTGTTTATTTTTCATTCGCGCTCTATCACCTTATCGTGTTGGATTGTGGGAAATAGTGTCTCAGCAAGTGTACATCGTATGTACACTCGAATTCAGAGAGGATTGTGGGTAAAAGTAGTGAAGAATGTAGGGAATGATGTCGTTCACTCAGAATTCGGACACCACTACAAAATGGCCGACACCCTAAATAGTGCATTGTATAGTGGATAGGGAGCGATTTCAGACATAGCTCTTGTCATCATGGAGCAGTTCATGGTTGCATAGCAACGACAGACGCCACAGGAGAACAAGCGCTTGTGGAAAGGAGACAGTGGCGCGCTCGCGCTTTCCACTTGTTTTACACATTGATTGTTTGAGCATGTGACTGCGCGTTTCTCCTTGTTTTCTATTGTTATGCGCAGCATATTTCCCATGCGCACAAACACAGCCACAGACAATGAATTGTTTGTTCGGTTAGCGAAGAAGAGCATGATGTATTTTGTATAAAGTTTTTTTTTGTTTTTGTTATTAACTGCTTTGAGAACTGGAAATGCACAATTCATGCATACAAATCTGTATATATTAATACAGATGATGATTAAATTAGACCAATGCAAAAAACGAAATTCATGCCTGCATTTATTAAGACAAACCTAGTAAAAACGAATGCAGTGTATATACACTGACTTGGCAGCTCTGTGAAATGTAATACAACAGTGCCACCTACTGTCTAAATGCATTAACATTAAAAGTGTGAGGAAACTCTTGCATAGACATAGGTAAATGGGTTTGTCTATTAGCCTGAAATAAAAAAAATAAAAAATAAAGTCAGATCTTGTGCTTCCTCACATTGGAGTCTCAAGTTAATGTACAAAGTTTGGTTTCAATATGTGACAGCGTTCCTGAAATATTAACTACTTCCTGTTTTGGCGACTACGCCACTGATTTCGTTTGGCTGTGACGGGCAAACGCTTCCGAAAATAAAAAATCCTTCTAGTAACTTTTGTGAGGCTTGGTCCAAGGATCATGTACGTCCAGTTTCGTGAAGTTCGGACCAAATTTGTGACCTGTGAAACTTTAGTTTCGCTTTCTGTTCAATCCACTATGGCGGACAAACAACATGGACTCGTGATGTCATCTTCGCGAGCAACTTACACCGGTACTGACCGAACGTTTTAAAGTTGGAACGGTATCTCTGTCTCAAAGGGCCTAGGCGCAGGAGCTGGCCAAAATTTTTCTCCCGGGAATAATAATAATAATAATAATAAGAAGAAGAAAACTTAAGAAGAACAATAAGTGTGCTGCTTTCAGCAAGCACACTTAATTACATCATTACACCAGTTGGTGGTGATAAGTGACTGTTAAAACGTATTTGTCATTGAATCATTCATTCAAAAGATTCGTTCAAAAATGATTCATCCAGTACTGAAACAAGTGAGTCATTGAATCACTCATTCACATAAATTAACTAATAATTAATTCAAATTATATGTCCAAATATTTTTTAAATAGACAGCAGCAATTAACATTTTGTCAGAACCTCTAGAAATTAAATTACATGTTATTTTGTTTGTCTATTCAGAATCGTGGGAGAATCGTGACCTCTATTTTAAACAAAAAGTCTTGATTCTCAATTTATCCAGAATCGTCCAGCTCTAACGTAACAGATTTCCTCTGTGGATTTATTAATTCATATATATATGTATATATATATGTATATATATATATTTATATATTATTTTAATTTAAATAAAATATATATTCTTATTTATTTTAACTTTTTTTCCATTTATATGTTATTTTAAATGTTATATACACATACATTTTGTATATATATATATATATAATAAAAAAAAAATATATATATATACACATATATATATATATATATATACACACACACACACATACATTATATCTTTATATATATATATATATATATATATATATATACATACACACACACACACACACACACACACACACACACACACACACACACACACACACACACACACACACACACATTATATCTTTATATATGTGTGTGTGTGTGTGTGTGTGTTATTTCTTAAGAAGCTCCTGTAAATAATTACCAGCCTAAATATATTTTTGATATTTAAAAGCACTGCAGCAAACCTGAGTTAGTGCAAACAGCTTCTTTCTGGAAGGCATCCCACTGAACGATTATCTTGATTTTGTAAATTAATGCAGTAAATACATCCCTTGTTTCCCATAAGATACATTTCCAGTTGATCTTAAAATTAAAAACCTCTTTAAAAATGTAGTCGACTAAATAAAAATAGTCTCTCAGCGGCCAGGAGGGATATTTGTTCGGAAAGAATGCAGTTAAATCACTCTTGTGTGATCTCAACATTTTGGACAACAAAAGAGGGTCATGAGCAAAGGACACATCATCACCTGTTTGATGAACGAGTTTCCAGAGCAGCAAAACTCAAGAGAGGATCATATTAATATCACTATATTGTCCATTACAGTGTGGATGTCTAGTATTCTGCTGACCTTTTGTTAGAAGTACAGATAGTCTTATTGTTGTTTATGCTCTTGTTTATGAGATGGTGAAGTGCATACATGTGTGTTCTGCTTTCAGGATCTCTTGATTCTCCATCCTCGACGCCAGTTCCCAGTCGTTCCGACTCCGTGTACATTGTGCTTGGAGTGGTTTGCGGCTTCTGTCTGTTGTTGGTAGTGATGTTTGGCGTCTTGTGGCTGCGCAGTCACTCTTTTTTGCCGTAAGTTTCTTTGTCATTTCTCTTTTTTTTAATCTTTTATAGTCAACATGACATCAAAATCGACTCGGTTTACTTGAACACAATTTCCTGTTTTTATATTACATGATTTATTAGCACATGTTATTCCAAAGAAAAACCCTTTAAAATAACTTTTAACCTGACGTCATAATGTTAGCATCATAATAAAATAGCTGTTTAAAATGGAGGCTTGTTTCCGTCACAGAATTAGAAATAAAAAAGGGAACTGCGACTTGTTACCTCACAATTCTGACTTCTTTCCCTCGCAATTGTTTGTTTATGTCTTATAATTTGAATTTTGCAAACTTGCAATTGCAAGTTTATCTCTCAATATTCTGATCAAAAATAAAAAATATTGAAAAGGTGTTTTTTTTCTCAGAATTGTGAGAAGCCTGTGAATCTTATTTATTTTTTCTATTTATTTGGTCTGCATATGTTATTTAATTTACTTTACTTTTCTCTTTCCGTATGCATTTTTTTCTATTTATTCAGTTTGCATATGTTATTTCATTTACTTTACTTTTCACTGTCCATATGCATTTTTTTTCTGTTTATTCAGTTTGCATGTGTCATTTAATTTACTTTACTTTTCACTGTCCGTATGCATTTTTTTCTATTTATTCAGTTTGCATGTGTTGTTTCATTTACTTTACTTTTCACTGTCTGTATGCATTTTGTTTGCTTGTTATTGTGTTTTACCGAGCCAGTAGAATGTAATATGTTTCACTCTGTATTTCTTTGCTGTAATTGTTGCTAAATCTCACTGCTGTGCGATTTCAGACGTCTTTTCACTCTTAAGACCAAATCTGAAAAACAAGGGCTATTTTAGGAACCAGAGTTTGTTCATATTAATGTACTTGGGACAAGAAATGAAAGGCTTCAGGAAAGAAAAGTAGGGGGAAGGTTGCAGTGCTTGGTCTGTAAAAACAGCATGGCTTCTTAGTAAAACAAAATTATGGAGGACAGAGTTGGCCAAAGTAGTGCTATAAGCAAAGAGCTTCTAGTGAGACTAACAACATCCCGTTTTCATCATTCTCCGGAATACTTGAACAGCCTCCGGCTGACTTCACTGATAATGTGCAGTGGGGGTTGTGGTCGCTTTGCGGTTAAATATCCACTAAGTTATTAACCAAATGTTAACTATAAAAGGTCCTTTTTCAGGACTCCAGACTGCATCTAAAGTGACTGCAAATCTGAAGTCTAATCTGCATAGAAGACAGGAAAACCAGCATGTATTTGGACAAACAAGGGTTAATGAGAAGTAGCTGTTTGCTGTGAGTTCATCATTTGAGCTGTGTATTGCAGTATGTGAATAATGCTGGTAAAAATAACCACATTTCTTAGAGAATAATGAGATAAATGGAAATTGCATGTAAACGCGAGTTAAAAGGTTTGCTTGTAAACATCTTACTGTGATTAAGACCATACTCTGTTTAGGTAAAGGTCAACTTTCATAAGAGAGTTTTGTTGTAATTCATACTGAATTTTAAAATAATAATCATATATTATAGTCAGTTCATCCCATTTCAAGGTAGTGTCTGCTTTTTAAAAGGAGGCAAAATAAAGAAACTAGGAAGAAATGCTTCCGCTCAACACTAAAGTGCATTTCATTTCTATTGCATTTTAGGATCCTATGGCTTTTTAGTCTTTTATTTTGTTTGTAGCTCCTCCATTGCTGGCTTAGACCTGCATGAAGTTTTATAGTTTTTGCTGGTTAGTAGTACTGGTTTTGTACTGATATAGCTGGCTGATTTACATTATAGTCAACTAGCACTAGAAGTAGGTGGACCAAGGAGTTCCTGCTGGTTCAACAGATTTACTGCAACTTAATGTCAGCTTTTCAGCCTGAAACTTCATGAAATCCTAAATCTCAAAATTGCTAAGGGTTACAGTTAGTAATTAGTAATATGTTATGGGGAAATGTGTACATTGTGAGTCTAAATGAATGATTTTTATTTGTGTGCTGTGTATAACTGTATCACTGGCTCCCTCTACAGGTGTTTGTTTGGTGCTGATGACAAGCTCACTCCTAATGTTGAGTACAGACCTCAGAGATCCTACAACCGTTCAGTCATCGAAACTACACGTACGTCAAGCATTGCTAGCATTTTTCCAAAAAAAACTTGAAGATTTAAAATATTATAGATTGTAAAGTATTTCTTCTTTGTTTTAGTTGCCAGTCTGGGCATTAGCAGTGAGCTTCAGGCCAAACTCCAGGACGTGATGATCTTAAGGAACCTGCTGTCCATCGGTAAAGTCCTCGGAGAAGGTGAGAACGCAGTCTGGTGTTGTGTTGTGTTGTGTTGTGTTGTGTTGTGTTGTGTTGTGTTGCAGCTCATGTCAGATGCATTTATTGACCTAATGTCTCTTCTTTAGGTGAGTTTGGATCTGTGATGGAGGGGCATCTCATACAGCCTGATGGAACCTCTGAAAAAGTTGCTGTGAAAACCATGAAATGTAAGTGTTTGATTTCAAAAGTGCAAATAATTTTAGTTTGCATATTTTAGATTAAGATTATGAAGGTGGATACTTTTTACTTTTATTAAGTATTTAATTTAAAATTAGTTATTTTTTATTTTGAAAAATTACATTTACTTATAATTATTATTATTATTATTATTAAAATATTAAAGTTTTACATTTTTAATTTAAAATTATTTAGAAAAATGATTACATTTATAATATTACAATTAATATTTTATTTATTTATTATTACAAATTTTATTATAAACACTTTTATTGAACTGTAAAAAAATATTAATAATTGTTGTTATTTAAAAATATTAAGTTAAAGTATTACATATATATAATATTACACTTTATTATGTAGTATTACATAAATTATTAATAAGTATTACATTTATTATTATTAAAAAAATTAATTATAAAATTAATAATAAATGTAATACTTTTTTCAAAATATTTTTTATCATTATTATTATTATTATTATTAGAAAAATATTTAAAAAGAGTATTATATTTTTCATTCTTAATAATATTAGTTTTTTTGTCAAATTTAATTTAATATTTAACATTTATATTTTATTTATTAATTCTTACTATTTAAAAAATATTTTAAGTTAATTATTTTTTTTAAGTATTACATTTATTATTATAGTATTTTTTTTTTATCACATGTATTCATTTATTACTGTTTTTGTTATTACCATATTTGCAGAGATTCCCAGAGATTCTTTTGTATGTTTGTTTTTCATTTTTTACAGCAATAGATCTTTACAATGGTCTGCAAAGACACTAAACTTATATTTTATGTGAGATCTATATAACTAGAAGAGAATATGATATAAAATAATGAAATAAAGCATTAATTTCTGCCTCTTTCAGTGGATAACTTCTCCCAGAGAGAGATTGAAGAGTTTCTGAATGAAGCTGCTTGCATGAAGGATTTTCACCATCATAATGTCATCAGACTCTTGGGTAAGAAGCATGCCTGGCACCTGCGTTATTGAACACACTAGAAATATACACTCATTATTATCAAATAGAGTGAAAACATTCTGATATCAACATGCAAAGTGTTTAAATCCATAATATGTTCAGGTCCATGATATCAAAGCGTATATCCCTCATTCTTTATCTACTGCTATAATGCTGATTTGTTCACGTAGGTGTTTGTTTAGAAGTGGGTTCAGGACACTTTCCTAAACCAATGGTCGTGCTCCCCTTCATGAAGTACGGAGACTTGCATAGTTTCCTCCTGCGCTCACGTCTCGAGGAAGATCCTGTGGTGAGATGCCAAATAAGCAGCATTACTATTGGTCTCCATGCATGAACCAAACTGTGAAGTTATCATGGGTCTAACAGATGCTGTGTTGCATTTCCAGTTTCTCCCTACACAGATGCTCCTGAAGTTCATGATTGACATCGCTCTGGGAATGGAGTATCTCAGCAACAGAAACTTCCTACACCGGGACCTTGCGGCTCGCAACTGCATGTGTGTATCCTGAAACTTATAGTCACCTATTAACTGAAAAAAAATAAATAATAATTAAGCAGTTTTTGAACATTGATCATTATCAGAAATGTTTCCTGAGCATCAAATCATCATATTAGAATGATTTCTGAAGGATCATGTGACACTGAAGACTGGAGTAATGATGCTGAAAATTCAGCTTTGATCTCAGGAATAAATGACATCTTAACATATATTCACATAGAAAACAGTATATTATAAAATATTTCATAATATTACTGTTTTTACTGTATTTTTGATCAAATAAATGCAGCTTTGGTGAGCAGAAGACCTTAAATGCAATGCTAGGGATTTTATTACTGTTTATTTGAACTTTATAAGTTTCAGTGTTTGTTTCAAGCAATTCATTTATTTTTTCATCCAGGTTGCGAGATGACTTGAGCGTGTGTGTTGCGGATTTCGGCCTGTCAAAGAAAATCTACAGTGGGGACTATTACAGACAGGGCCGGATAGCCAAGATGCCTGTCAAATGGATCGCAGTGGAAAGCCTAGCTGACAGAGTCTTCACAGTGAAAAGTGATGTGGTAAGAACAGCCTCTTCATAACTCTGTTTTATTCAAATTCACCAGAGGATGTGTGATGTATTTATTATCTACAGCTGCTCATAACTTTTATAGTTCCTTTTATTTGACATAAACTACATTCATTTTTTTTAAATGGCTTTAAAAGAAGTCTCTTCTGTTCAGCAAGGGTGCATTTATTTGATCAAAAATACAGTAAAAACAGCAATATTCTGTAATATTATTACTATTTTAAGTAATGTATTTTATTTTAAAATGTAATTTATTCCTGTGATCAAAGCTGAATTTTCAGCATCATTACTCCAGTCTTCAGTGTCACATGATCCTTCAGAAATCATTCTAATTTGTGACCCTGGACCACAAAACCAGTCACATGGGTAATTTTTTTTTGATTTATACATCATATGAAAGCTGAATAAATAAGCTTTCCATTAATGTATGGTTTATGATATGACTATATTTGGCTGAGATAAAACTATTGAAAATCTGGAATCTGAGGGTGCAGAAATATCGAAACATTGATAAAATCTCCTTTAAAGTTGTTCATTTATGTTGGCGATTGTGCTGCATTCACTCACAAAAATAAATGTTTTATATGTTTACGGTAGGAAATGTACAAAATATCTTCATGGATCATGATCTTTACTTAATATCCTAATGATTTTTGGCATAAAAGAAAAATCGATCATTTTGACCCATACAATGTATTGTTGGCTATTGCCACAGATAAACCCGTGCGACTCGAGACTGGTTTTGTGATCCAGGGTCACATATGATAATTTATCAATGTTGGAAAACAGTTCATGCGGCTTCATATGTTTGTGGAAACGTGATAATTTATTCAGCATTATTTGATGAATAGAAAGTTCAAAAGAACAGCATTTATTTGAAGTAGAAATCTTTTGTAACATTATAAATGTCATTTTTGATCAATTTACTGCCTCCTTGCTAAATAAAAGTATAAAAATCTTACTGACCTTAAACTTCAAACTTTTGAACTGAAGTGTGTGCTACTTCAGTACAAGAAACGGCTGTTCATATGGCATATGACTTCTCATTGATAAGCTTTAGACCATAGTCAGGGTTTTTGAATGTTTGTTGATGTTCAGTTATTAATGTTTATTATCCCTTAATGTCCTGTTTAGTGGGCGTTTGGAGTGACCATGTGGGAAATAGCCACTCGAGGCATGACCCCATACCCTGGAGTACAAAACCATGAGATTTACGACTATCTCCTTGATGGAAACCGACTGAAACAACCCAATGACTGTCTTGATGAACTGTGAGTTTTAAAATGTCTGTGGACAAAACTACCTTTTTCCTGGACTAAACTTGTATCCAGTCCAAAACTGTTAGTTAACATGAAATCCTAATTGACCCCATTTACTTTTTTTAATATGCATTACTTACCGCATGTCATATTGTGCATAATTCATCAGTATATTATTCTAAAAGACGATAAAACGTTGTGCTTTATCAAAATATAATAATTTTATGCACCAGAAACAACTTTGCTTATATGTGACCCTGGATCACAAAACCAGTCACGAGTCGCACGGGTATATCTGTGGCAATAGCCAACAATACATTGTATGGGTCAAAATTATCAATTTTTCTTTTATGCCAAAAATCATTAGGATATTAAGTAAAGATCATGTTCCATGAAGATATTTAGCAAATTTCCTACCGTAAATATATAAAACATTTATTTTTGTGAGTGAATGCAGCACAATCACCAACATAAATGAACAACTTTAAAGGAGATTTTCTCAATGTTTCGATTTTTTTGCACCCTCAGATTCCAGATTTTCTAATAGTTGTATCTCGGCCAAATATTGTCCTATCCTAACAAACAAGCTTATTTATTCAGCTTTCATGTGATGTATAAATGCATGTGACTGGTTTTGTGGTCCAGGGTCACATATCTTATGCATGTTCCTTCACAGGTTAATTTATCTGTTAATTTCATGTAGTGTGTAGTAGAGCTGTTTGTGAATGTTAAAGGTCTGTAAAGTTTTAAAGATCAAGGATAAATAGAGTCTCCCAAAAGGACCCAAAATGAGTCGCCAGTAATTGTAATCTTACTTCCTGCTAAAACCTATGTAGGTTTGTACCAAATTTGCATAATGCCAGCCTGTGGTCCTCATTGGCTGCCCTCGAACAACGTCTACTTTGCCCCGCCCTCAAACACTGTAGTTTATCTGAGACTGGAAGAGTTTGGTTTCGTGTTGTTCATGTCGAGAAGATGCTTTTTTCCAAATCCACTTTGCATGAACTTCCAAAAGATGAAGATTCGTGCTTGAATTGATGCGCTAAAAAAACACCATTGTTACTCTTCATATCACCTGAGGAAGAGCTGAAATTCAGATATGGTAATAGGTTGGCGTTTCATTTTCAACACGCGCTGTAAGCGGTCGACCAATCACAACAGACTGGGCCGTTGGACCAATCAGAGCAGAGGAAGCTCTCAGAAAGAGGAGGGGTTTAAAGAGAGTTTCAGACACTGTAAGAAAAGAGTTAATGCTGAGTTAATAAATAGTTTTTTTGACCTTAGATGCATGTAAACCTATTGTAGGAGACTCAAAAACAAAATTAGGAACCTTTAAAATAACATAATAGAGGAAATACTGGAAAACAAGTCAGAACTGCTGATTAACTGATGTGATTTTTCTTTTTTAGTAAATCTGATTTGACTATCATAACATGTCTTGTGTGGTGTTTCAGGTATGATATCATGTTCAGCTGCTGGAGCGCTGATCCGGTGGACCGACCCGACTTCACACAGGTTAGGAAGAGACTGGAGAATCTGGCCGGGAAGCTCCCCGCGGTGTCCAACCGGAGGGACATCATCTACATCAACACCAGCTTCCCTGAGGAGGAGGACGAACCACCCGGCGTGGCGGCGGAAGGGCCTGTGATGACCTCCTCACCGTCCTGCAGTCGCCAAACCACGGCGGACGTTCACGAGAGCACAGACGCGGAGGACGACCGCTACGTGGTTGTCATCAAATCCTCCGGGGAACACGCGGCGAGAACTGCTGTTGACATGCCACTATTGAGTCACAGACTCTTGCAACAGGACAGCGATGAAGTGGTCAGGGACGCGACGGGGACGCAGCAAACATCCAGTGACATGACACGTTTGCTCTGATGGAGAGTTGCATGATGGGAACTTGAAATGCATCAGAAAATTTACTTTTTTTCGTGCCGTCCAACTAAAGTGTGTAATTTCGGTGTCACTAGCGCCAACACACTGAAGAAATAATGACTTCATTCAGATTTTTTGAACACTTGTGGTCGGACAAACTGTGCCGAACTCACACCATTGTTTGAGGTGGTGTCATTGCGATGGGCTTGATGGGATGCTCAAAAATGTTTTGAAAGCAACGCAGAGACGCTGTTACTCTTTACAGAGGAATCATGAATGCTTTAAATATAGACTGTATATTAAAGGGGTGGTTCAGGATTTTGGACATCGGACCTCATTTCCAAGTTAGCCTGGGTTATTTATCAGTAGGGCTGGTCCGAATACCATTTTTTGAGCTTCGAAGCTTCTATAGTAATGAACATCGAATATTCGAAGCTTCGGAGAGAGGGTGCTGAACATATTCTTCTCTCTAATAAAGGCAGGAATCTCTATGTGTCTTTATGTCCGTTTGCATTTAGATTATTTCGAGAACCGTTCATCCAGTCGACTTCACAAGGGAGTGCAGCGTCACATTTGGTGCAATATAGATGGACACCAGACGCGACACATTCAGAATTAATAAACTTTTAGTAAAACTACAGAACAGCGCGAGCGGGAAGCGGCGCGCCTCACGCGGGCAGGGCTTATATGCTCCGAGAACGGACACTGCACTAGTGATATAAAATGCACACACACAGGTCTGTTAAATTAAGCAATACTTTTAAGGTAGTCTAATATTTTTTTCTGACTAACAAATTACTGACACAAGGGTAGATTTAAATAAAGAAAAACTAAATTTAAATAAAGAAAAATGAAATTTAAATAAAGAAAAAACTAAATTTAAATAAAGAAAAAACGAAATTTAAATAAAGAAAAAACGAAATTTAAATAAAGAAAAACGAAATTAAAGGAGAACTCCGGTCAATTTTAACATTGAGCTCATTTTTTTGTACATTTGGAGTGCTGTCAATACAGAGAACAACGACAAAAATCGGTGTTGCCTACACCGAGTTATCCTCTTTTTAAAATTTGCACCCTGTTGACTTCAATGGGGCAAGTACTAAACCTGCTTTTAGCCTCTTAACATCCTTGATGTGTCATTACAAGTGCACAGAAAATGTGAGTGATTCCTTCAGAGTGAACACGAGTGAATCTGACTGCAGTAGATGTGAAAGATATGTATAAAAATGATGTTATTTAAGCCAGCGCAAATACCTTTGTTTACATCCTGTTTTTCGGTTGAAGTCCAAAGTAGTCGATTGCCGAGTTCACGCGCGTGATCATAGGTATTAAACCTATGCGTGTGAACTCTGCAATCGACTACTTTGGACTTCAACCGAAAAACAGGATGTAAACAAAGGTATTTGCGCTGGCTTAAATAACATCATTTTTATACATATCTTTCACATCTACTGCAGTCAGATTCACCGTGTTCACTCTGAAGGAATCACTCACATTTTCTGTGCACTTGTAATGACACATCAAGGATGTTAAGAGGCTAAAAGCAGGTTTAGTACTTGCCCCATTGAAGTCAACAGGGTGCAAATTTTAAAAATAGAATAACTCGGTGTAGGCAACACCGATTTTTGTCGTTGTTCTCTGTACTGACAGCACTCCAAATGTACAAAAAAATGAGCTCAATGTTAAAATTGACCGGAGTTCTCCTTTAAGTTAAATTAAAAAATGAGATTAATTTAGATTGATAATAACGGGTAAAAAGGCTAATACATTTTGTTTCTATTATTATATTTTCCACAATGTCAAAGCAACGCAGTTTAACCCAAAACACAAGCTCAGGCATGCACTTCTATTTCTAGCATGCACGCGTTTTCCGCGTGGCTGGAGCCGCACCTGAGCGTGTGCAAACACCAACCTGTTAACATGGGAGCCGAAAAACGGACACGCCACGCAGCCAGTGTGGCGCCGGCCTTATTCAAGGGTGAGAACCATTTCGCGGGGGATCCCAGGTGTGCAAAAAATTTTTTAAAAACGAATATTCGAATGTCAAATTTTCAAATCGAATACCAACCCACCGAACGAATATTCGAATGTTCGAATATTCGGGTCCAGCCCTAAGGAGACAGTTTTCAACATTTTTCATCCAGTCCTTCCAGTTGCATAGTCCATATCACTCCGCCGCTGCTGTAGACTGTGCTAATAAATACAGGGAACAAAGTATAACTATTGCAATGCGATGAAAGGGTAGTTTGATTTCTAACATTATTCTCTCAACAGACATTTACATCGATAGTCTGGCGTTATAATTTATTTGCTTTTGGTGTACTGTGGAGTGGGTAAAACTGTTTTAATGGCAGGCTAGCAGATACCATTGACTCGCGCTAGCCTAGCACCGGCGAACTATGCAACTGGAAGGACTGGATGAAAAATGTTGAAAACTGTCTCCACTGATAAATAACACCCAGGCTAACTTGGAAATGAGGTCCAATGTCCAAAATCCTGAACCACCCCTTTAAGACGAGTTACGAGAAAATGTTTTGACATCAAAAAGTTGCATCACTGCAAAGTATGCAATAAATTGGTATTTTCTGTTTACAAGCCATCTCTAAAACACATCTGTGTGATTTATATAAGATTATTAGAAATGTGCTGACTTGTTAAATACTCTCAGATGTTGTAGAGGAAAGTCTGAAGTAACATCATGATGGCATTCATTACTACACTGCCTTTCAAATAATAGGGGTCAGTATGATTTTTTGCTTCTTTTTTTAAAAGAAATTAATACTTTTATTCAGCAAGGACACATTAAATTAATTAAAGGTGACAGGAAAGACATGTATAATGTTATAAAAGATTTCTATTTCAAATAAATGAGCTTTCTATTCTTGAAAGAATCTTGAAAAAAAGAATGTTTTAAACTTTGATAATAATCAGAAATGTTTCTTGAGCTGTGTATCAGCGTATTAGAATGATTTGTGAAGGATCATGTGACACTGAAGAGTAATGCAACTAAAATTCAGCTTTTAAAATGTCATAATATTTCACAATATTTCATTGTTTTTGATGAGTATAAAGACTTTTTTCTTCGAAAAATCTTACCGACCCAAGACTTTTGAACAGTAGTGTACAGTATGCCAGTATATTGCAACCAATTTCCAATTTCATGTCTTGCAATATGACAGATTGAGTGCAGTGTGAAGAAAGCCTTGTGCAGGTTTGACCTCAGACAGTCTTTCACAGTTCACAGAATCACGACGGACCCTAAACTCACCTGGCTGAACTGGTCAGAAAGCTTTACCATGGTGTTGTCTTTGCCTTAATGCATGTTAACGCACAGACCGCAAAACTGTGATGCTACAACTGTTATGAAACAAGTCTTGTATTTTTCAGAGGAGACTGTTTCCTTTTGTAATGTAATTGTCTTCAAAAGTGTTATAAAATTAAGCTACATTGTGATTTTAAGCTTTTTCTAAACTTTGTTTTTGCATAGAATCTGATTTGTATATTAGTAATGCATTTTTGTAAATATAAAGGACATGCTCTTTGTCTATATGTAGTGTTTTTTACATTTTAACTTAGAAGTTAAACTGACATGAAGAAAATCTATGGGAGAAATGTTCAAATGTTGTCTGAAGTAATTTGTATGAGTGTACCTTTTGATTGAGGCACAATAGCAATATCTATAATATTAATTTGAGATTGATATAAAAGTGCAATTTATTACTGCCATTATGAACAATATCTTATTAAATAGTTCTAACAAAATGACATTTGCTTTGAGGTTCTGTGTAATTGTTTTTGTCCATGTTTTTTCTTTAACCCTCTGGTGCTGTTCGGTCATTTTTTTGACAGAAAAATAACAAAAAAAAAGTTTTTTTATAATTTACCGGAATGGTACGAAACTTGGTAAAGGTTTTGGCACTTGCTGTGTGAACACACAAAAAAATCATAGATATGATTCGAAAAGGTTAAATGGTCCTGAAAAAATAGTCACACTTGTGTTGTTCACAGTCAAAAATGAGCGCATTGGAAATAATTGTTTGCTACTTTTTTAAGATGTCAACCTCAAATTTGGAACACAACTTGTTTAGAGTTATAGCTTTGATTTCCTCACATTTTTAGATTAAAACATGTTTTGGAAAATATATATTTCATATTAAAATGGAAAATTGTATTTTTGAGCATTTTTCATAACAATAAGTGTAAAGTTTTATAACTGTTTTTCAAGTTTACTTTTAAAACTTTTTTCACTACATAATTTGCCAAGTGTCATCTTTATTTTTAACCAAGTGTTTGATATTTATGAGCGTTTAAGTTGGAAATTTTATTTTCAGGTCCACGCTCATAAAGTGAATAAATGGATTACAGCATAAATATAATTCAGTGCCATAAAAATACAAAATATTAAATAAAAAAACTTATTGAACTAGAATATGGTACAATCATTTCATTGAAATTAAAATAAATTCTGTCATTTTTTGACAGGCACGTGAACAGTACCTGAGGGTTTTGCAGTCATAAATGTTAACCCAGACTAGTAGCCTGAATGAGCAATTTAATATGAATTTTTTTTACCATTAATATGAGAAGCTGTCACTCAGAAACGTTCCCTTGTGATTTTTAGTGTGAATTCCACTTCAAATCTGACTTTCATCAATCAATATGTAAGTATCACAACATTTCAGTTCTGCTATAAATACCATGGTTAAACTTAGTATAGCAAAACCATGTTTAATTTACTTTTTTTAAGAGTTTTTCATACTATTATTATTATTTTAGTAAAACTATGGTTAATTTTCGTAAGGCTTATTATTAATGTGTAAAAAATAATTATTTAATAAGTGTAGGCGAACATGAAAAAATCAAATCACAAAATTGTCATTTCAGGCGTGTCAATAAAATTGTGTGTCATTTTTAGTTGTTATCGCTTAATTTCAAAAGGTTTATGAGAGGATTAATTTTGTCGAAACGATATTTTGTTTGTTTTATGACAAGGAAGGGCATGACGTGTCAGGTCACGCGCACGCACAGGTGTGTGTGTGTGTGTGTGTGTGTGTAGCTCCGTTCGAAATCACATACTTCCCTACTATATAATTGACGAAAAACAGTATGTGACAAAAGCAGTATGTCCAAATTCACAGTAGGCTACTGATAAAAGAGTATTGTGGGCAAAAAAATACCTGGATGACCTTCTACTTCCAGCGAGATTCTGGTGTGCATATGATACTATATATAACATACCTTTTTTAGCAGCCCTGAAGTAATTACTCAAATTTAAAATAAGTACCTACTCAAGACAGTATGCGATTTCGGACGCAGCCTGTGTATGTTTGCGTGCGTGTGTTTGCGTGTGCGCGCGCGCGCGTGCGTGTGATTGTGCGTCTCTGGTCAGTAAACATGGCCGTCCGAAGCTGTCGGTGGATACGGGACAGCAGCCGTTTGCTCTTTTTAATCCCATTTCTATTAATCGTTTCATCATTAAATGGAGTTAACGCCGCTCCAGAGATGGGAATGTGGACTATCACAGTGCTTAATGTGAGAGTGGATGATATTTTTGATTATAAATGGATGACAATGAGCGAAGAGGCCAAATGCTAACAGCTAGTATTATATACCAGGGCATCTTTATTTTATAGATTACGAGTTTTTACGTTACTGTTAGTAAGACAACCCCTAGAAATTAGATTAAAACGTTATGAAACGGCTGTCGGAGTCATTCGGATTACGAAATACTGCTAAATTGTTGAAGTATAACGCTGCTGTGTTTACATGGGGGGAGTCAGTGATAGTGATAGCTCAGTGATTCATACTACAGCTTTCCAAAAATTAATATTGTGTCTTTTTTGCTAATTTAACTGGCATGAAGGGCTGCGGTAATGAGCCCCATATTTAATATTGCTGTCATGATCAGATGGTTGTATTTGTTAGTTCTGGGTCATGTAGCAGGCTGCTATGATGTGCCATAAATGATAGTATTTACAATATAAGTTAACCAGTTTAATCACTATACACGCAGGACACAATGCAAAGAAGCAAGGTGTTGAGGGAAAAAAGAGAACATTTGTCACTATTTGCTGTATCTGATAGCAATAAATGGAGCCTTTTCCTGCAAACTGAGGATTTTACTTTATTGCTTTTGACTGTGACGCTGTCACCTTTGATTGTCCATATGATCTGTGTTAAAGTTTGTGACAAGGTCTTATCAAATATTTAAAGACCTGTCTAATTTTTCCACGAAGGTTTCCAGTGGCTGCCACTGTAAGACAATGCCATTTACTTTAGTTTAATTTACTAGCAAGCTCTTTCTCTGAAAAAAAAAAAAAAAAACTATAGAAAGATTTTGTACATTGTATGTTTTCTGTATATGTTTCAGTAACTCAATATTCTCTTTTCTAGACATCAAGACCTTTATTGTTAAGAAAATCCATGTATAAGGACACTGACATTGAACTGAAAGGTATCTGGGGTTTTTTGTGTTTTTGCATAGATCAAAGATGAAGCTGAATAAACACATTAATTTAATATGATTGTTATTAACTGCATATTGACGTAAGGTCTTTATTCTCCTTGCAGTGACATCATTTGGTTGCCCAGAGGAAGTGACGTTCACCATTCAGTGGTTTTTGAAGCATTACCCATGTCACAATGAGTACAACAACATTGAAGTGAGTGGCACCTGTAGTATGCTTCTGAAATCCAGCTGTGTGTGATGCTCTTTCTTTGTTGATCGCTTGTTTGTTTGCTCGCTCAGGAAATGTATGAAAAGACGCCACTGAGTCGAGGCAAGAGTATGGACCCGAACCCTCTCGGACCCGGAGAGTATATTCAGCACAAATACAGGGAATTTTCCTGCCGCAGTGACATGCACATCTTCCCTATGTTCAATGTACGTTTGCAACACTTGATCTCACTCAGTACTGTAGCTGATATTGCCTCATTTTTAATCAGCTTGACTTGACATTTTTTATTGTGAGTCCAGATAAGTGTTGTTTAAGTATTATTTAGTATATACCGTTTAGAAAAATCTTATTTTTCTTTTTATATTTTCAGTTTTCATTTTAGTAAATGTTATGTGCTTTTGTCACTTTTGTTTATTTATTATTTTAAATATTTCTGTTTAGCTTTCAAGATCATTGGTGAATGCACTGTGAACTAATATGAACAAGAATATTTTCATTAACTAACATCAATAAATGCTATATTGCTTATTGTTAGGTAATGTTAGTTTATGTTAACTGTGACCATTTTTATTTCAGTTTTAGTAATTTTAGTACTTCAGTTAGTTGAAGTAAGGAAATATTTCTCTTGTTTTTCTTAAAAATTTTATAGTTCAGATTTATTTCAATTAACAAAATTAATTTTTAATAGTTTTAGTTAGTCAACAATACTGGTCAGAGACCAGAATTATTATTATTTTTTTATTTTTTTTGCATTTTATGTAGTACACTACACACACACACACAACTACAATGTGAAAGAAATCTCATTCTCACATTCTCTGTGTCCGGACACAATGATGTGTCTTAAAACATTAAAATCAGCATAAATTAAAGGCAGTTCAACAAATACTAGCGTGATGTATACTTATAAAAACAGCTCACAATAATGTCATATGAGTGTCTTGTTTACAACCTCTTTCAACTTCCTGACAGTCAGCTGATGTTAATCTTTATTTCATAATTGCATGTTAGGAGATCAAATGTTACTTGCTTTTTTAAAATGTTGTCTATTACATATTTCTCTGCAGAAATCAAAAGCAGAACCGAAAACACTGAAAACGGTTGCAGTGGATGGCGAGATCCAGGTAGTTGCCGTGAACTTTTGACCTGCTTCAAAAGCCTGATTGTTCTCCAAATATCTAAGAGAAACATATTTTTGTTTTTTTAATATTAGGAAGGCAGTTTCACAAGTTCTCCTGTTGCTGAGGCTGAAGCAAAGGTGAGACATTTCTGGGACATAATATATGGAGTATTTGCCAATTTGCCTGCAGTAAAAGATTGAGAGAGTAAAAGATTTGTTACATAATGGCGCATAATTTCTTTGTTGGAAGGAAAATGTGATTGCTACGACCTGGAGGGACGGGCCGTACCTGCTGGTGGTGGCGATCCATCCAAACAAACATGATGTCAACTGGAATTTAACTTGTAGGCATAATCACCTTATCTGATCTGATCATAAATGCATGAATAATTCGCTGCTTAAAAAGGTGTTTCTGTGCAGTTACGTCGTCTTTTCTCATTGCATCTTATCTAAATTGTGTGTTTCAGTCAGTGTTATGATGAAGGGAACCCACGGCTTTCTCTCTGTCACTGAATGGCCTCTCATGATCGTAAGTAGTTGCTCATCGGTTTTGTGTCATTTGTTTATTGGCGCAATAAGATCAGTGTTATAATAAAATATATAATATGCGTTATTATAATTAAATATACACAAGTTCAGAAAAGTTTGGGGTCGGTGAGATTTTTTTTTATATTTTTGAAAGAATTCTCTTATGTTCACCAAGGCTGCATTTATTTAATAAAAATCTGAATGCCTTCATTCAATATTAATTTCTTTAAAAAAAATCTTGCAAAATATTTTTTTTATCAATTTTCTTATCAAAAGCCATAATTAAAACCCTAGAAAGCCCTATTAAGCTTATCCTGCCATATTTGTGCTGTGAACATGAGTGAAAGTTTAAATCCTGCTTAAGTCTGGTTGAGGAGAGATGTGCTTTACTAAGTGGAAGGTTTTAATCTGGTGAATGCTAAAATCTTAATTGTAAAAAAATCGTAGGTTACGTTTACATGACAACAGTGTACTAAAGACGGAAACGTTTGACAACGTTGTCAAAACGATTCCCGTTCTCACAGATTCGTGAAAACGACTAAAAACGCTGTATTCTGCTGCCAGGCCAGTAGTTGGCGATGTCATTTTGTGAAGAAACACTACGGGCCTATAGATTGAACCTTTTTATACTGTCTATGGATTGAACATGTGATACGCACACTTGATAGTTTACAACAGGGCTTCCAACTCTCACGCATTGAGCGTGAGACTCACACAATTGACACTTTTCACACGCTCTCACGCCACACATCCATTTTCTCACACACAGAAAAATTGCGGAGAAAAGAGGTACTTTTAATATTAAACTAATTCTCAGCTCTTAGATTCCGTCAATTTTATTACGAAATTCAGGCAAAAATACGTTTGGCGCTTGTAAATGTGACGTGACAGATCGCTGAGCGCCTCAGTTCAAGTGCACGTGAACCGATCATCTGGTACTTTTTTATTTAAAGATGCAGTACAACTTACCGAAAGTATACATAATATCGACCAATTAGTGTTTTTCAACCACGGAAAGAGGTCAATAAAACAGCAGGAGAACAATTATGTCACATAACGTTACATTTACCTCAGAAAAGCCATTTAATGGCTATAGCATGTTAACTGAATAGAAAAAATTGCTAGAGAGGAGATTTTGTTTCCATATTTTTCACACTATATTACATATTTATTATTTTTACTTATGTCATTAAATAATTGTTATTATAACAAAAAACTGCATTATATTTAATTTAATTTGTTATTTTTAACCTTTAATAATACCAGCAGATTGGGCCCTATATGTTTACAGCATTAGGTGAGATTATTTTTTTAAATAAAATTTAAAATAAACATGTATCCAAATTAGTCAATATTGAATCAAAATCAGAATCAAATCACAAGAATGGAATTGAAATCTTGAAATTTTTGTCAAGCAATAATAAAAACTGTATCCTACCAGTCATTGTACAATGTAAACATTGTAACATGTTGTCACTAAACTTCATAAAATTCTATTTCGTTACCAAATGTTTTGACAATCACAATTACACTTATTGTGATGCAATATTTGTTTTTACATACACCCCCCCCCCCCCCCAAAAATCTCACTCCAAGCTAAACTCAAAAGTTGGCAGCCCTGTTACAAGGAGACTTGCACTTTGAAACCTGTTTTCCAAAGTTTGCTTGTTCAGGCCCCCAAAACACTGTTGTAGTGTAAATGAACAGCCAAAAGGCAAAAAGTTTTCCGTTTTTGGTTGAAACGGTGTTGTGTAATAACACATTTTCTGTCTCTTTTCTTCAGTTCTACATGGTGATGTGTATGGTGTACATTTTGTACGCTCTGCTCTGGTTCGTGTGGTCGTCCTGCTACTGGAAAGACCTGCTGAGGATCCAGTTCTGGATTGCAGGAGTCATATTTTTGGGCATGATAGAGAAGGCCGTCTTCTGCGCTGAATATCAGAACACTAACAACGTGGGATCTGCGTGTTAGTCAGAATACACTCTAACACACTTTCTTTCTCAATTTCAGAACTTCTCTTACCATGGCCAAACAAATGTAGACACTTAAGTTACACGTAAAACTGTTGCGTGAGATAAAATGTTTTTTTTATTTTTCATTTTCTTTTCATTTTTTTGTAATTTGGAGTGCTGTCAGTACAGAGAACAATGACAAAAATCGGTGTTGCCTACACCGTGTTATCCTCTTTTTAAAATTTGCACCCTGTTGACTTCAATGGGGCAAGTTTTAAACCTGTTTTTAGCCTCTTAACATCCTTGATGTGTCATTACAAGTGCCCAGCCATGTGAGTGATTCCTTCAGAGTGAACGCGGGTCAATCTGACTGCAGTAGATGTGAAAGATATGAATAAAAATGATGTTATTTCAGCCAGCGCTTATACCTGTATTTACATCCTGTTTTCGGTCAAAGTCCATAGTAATCGATTGTCGAGTTCACGCACATTGGTTTAGTACCTATGATCATGCATGTGAACTCGACAATCGATTACTCTGGACTTCGACCGAAAACAGGATGTAAATACAGGTATGAGCGCTGGCTGAAATAACATCATTTTTATTCATATCTTTCACATCTACTGCAGTCAGATTGACCCGCGTTCACTCTGAAGGAATCACTCACATGACCTGTGCACTTGTAATGACACATCAAGGATGTTAAGAGGCTAAAAGCAGGTTTAAAACTTGCCCCATTGAAGTCAACAGGGTGCAAATTTTAAAAAGAGGATAACACGGTGTAGGCAACACCGATTTTTGTCATTGTTCTCTGTACTGACAGCACTCCAAATTGACAAAAAACTGAGCTCAATGTTAAAATTGACCGGAGTTCTCCTTTAAAATGAATGACACTTGGATCGATATTTTTACTAAAAAACAAACTTCAAATAGGATTCTATGTTTAATAGTAAATAGTTGACTCTGTTTCTAGTTAATAGTTTGTGTACTCTCCAGCTCAGGGTCTTCTGATCTTCGCCGAGCTCGTCTCTGCTCTGAAGAGGACTCTGGCCCGTTTGCTCGTCATCATCGTTAGTCTTGGGTACGGCATTGTCAAGTGAGTGATGAAAGCATTGATTTGCAGGTTTCAGGATGATTATAGAGCGTGAGATGATGATGTTTTTCTGTCCTCAGACCACGTTTAGGCACCGTCATGCACAGAGTGGTGGGTCTGGGTGTGCTTTACTTCTCATTCGCTGCGATCGAGGGCGTTCTGAGGATCACTGGGGTAAAGATGACGTCCTGGAGCATTTTTTCTTATGCTGCTTAATTTAAACGGCCGGTTTTCTTCTAATACATGTCAATGAGACGTCATTAGGGCTTTAGAGTTGCAAGCATTTATCTGTTGTGAATAATGAATGTGATTGGTGTATGTTGATCTATAAGGGTCGAGATAATGGACCAGCCCTCATCTCTTATGTCATACTAGCTATGTTTGATTCTTCGTTCATCTGGTTCATATCCTTCCGATGGGCTTATCAAACCTGTTAGATTATTCATTGTTTATTCATTCTTTTATTTTGGATAGCCCCTTGAGATGTACCATCTCATTTTCAAGGGGGTCCTTTCAATCACTGATTGAAAATAACAACAAGAGCCACACATGCTCAAAACATGACAATACACAATAACACATGTAAAAAGAAAGACAGCACAAAAATAAAGACCAAACTCAACAGGACATCATTCACAGCATGTTCCCCCATAAGACCCACCACCTCCCCAAATTATACAATAAATTACATTATCAGGGTATCAGTTTACAATGAGGTTTCATTTGTTAGTTTTCTACATTAAATGCATTTATTAATCTTAGTTGATGTCACTCAAATTTAACATTTACAACATCAAAAGTTGTATTTGTTAACATTAGTTAATGCACTGTAAATGAAAATAAAAAACATTTTCTTTCTTCTAACTAACATTAACAAAGATGAATAAATGCTTTAAAGATGTTTTGCTCATTTTAGCCAATGCATTAACTAATGTTAACAAATGAGATCTTATTGTAAAGCGTCACCGATAACCTAACCGTGTTTAAAATGACTTATTCTGTCATTGCATATTTCTTGCATGTGTAGTTGAGAAGTGTTTTACAAGGTGTATGTTCATTTCAGTGTGATTTAGTTTTCAGTTTATATTGGAGAAGAACTTGTTCCTTATTTTCCCGGCGCTGTCCATCTCTCTCTCTCTCAGGCTAAAGACTCTGACCTGGCCCTGCTAGCCAACATTCCCCTGGCTCTGCTTGACTCCTCTCTGTGTTGGTGGATATCCTTTTAGGGAGCCGTGTTTGTGTCTTTGCCCCTGCACAGTGTGTCTATTGGCCATATTTATTCCTGCATGATGCCGTATGCCTTTCCTGCTAGAATAATCCGTTTTATTTTCAGCATAATGTCTGTATGTCCTCGTCCTTCACTGTGTAAATCAATGTGAAATGTTTACTGTAAAGATCCATATAATGCAAGCTGGTGTATTTTAGCATTATACTATAGTTCAAAAGTTTGGGGTCAGTTAGATTTTTTTATTAAATTAATACTTTTATTAAGCAAGGATGCATTAAATCGATCAAACATGACAGCAAAGACTTTTATAATGTTACAAAATATTTCTATTTCAAATAAATGTTTTTCTTTTGAACTTTCTATTAATCAAAGAATCCTAGTTTCCACAAAAATATGAAGCTGCACAACTGTTTTCAACACTGATAATAATAAGAAATGAATGTTATTAATACATTTTATAATATATTCAAATAGAAAACAGTTCTTTTAAGTAATTTAAGTCTTAAAAAGGATTAAAAAAATCTCACCGACCCCAAACATTTGAACGGTAGTGTATCTTGATCTTGAATAGTTAACTCAGCCTGACTGCATACCAAAACATAGTATTTTATTATTAAATATATTATAAATAATAGGCATATTATGATATCAAAATATAAAACTTGTGTAGCTAGAAGTGCTTGCGTTCACAATATTGTGTAGAGTATGTCTCATGCCTAACATTTATGTGCATGGTTATACTTTTAATGTAGTGTGATAGTTGCATATTTTCAACATTATTCTATTCTAGTTTATTATTATTTTTCCCTCTGTGATAATTGATGGCATGCCACACGACACACAAACATTAGGTTAATAACAACCCATAATATTCCTAGTCTTTTGTTCCTGTATAAGCCTGTGTCTCATTTCCTTGACTATATCTCACATATTTGTCAGTCTGGCACAAACCATTAAGACTCTAAAACTCAGGAGAAACCCAGTGAAGTTGTCTTTGTACAGACACTTCACCAACACGCTCATCTTTGCTGTACTCGGTGAGTATAAGGCATGAACTGAATAGAGTTAAAAAATGAAACCCAGTCAAAGTTGATTTATATGTGGCGTGTGTTTCAGCCTCCATCATTTTCATGGTTTGGACAACAAAGAAGTTCCGGTTATCAGACTGCCAGGCGGTGAGTATCTGAACTCTCTGAGGTCACAGCTCTACTCAGATAGGAGCAGATCCAGAACACTTGAAACTGGTTGTTGTGTGTTTATGAGCAGGACTGGATGGAGCTGTGGGTGGACGATGCTTTCTGGAGGTTCCTCTTCTCCATCATTCTGCTGGTCATCATGTTTCTGTGGAGGCCGTCTGCCAACAACCAAAGGCAAGCGTACTGAACATATCATCTTTATGGTCCAAATCTAGATGATATGTTCAGTCCAATGTAAATCCAGTCCAAAGAAACCAATTTCTTCTAAAGCAGCGTCCATATGCTCTGTGTGTAGGTATGCCTTCACGCCGCTCATTGATGACTCGGATGATGAAGAGATTGAAGAGTTCCTGGTGTCTGCAAATATTGGTCAGTAACCCTTTTTTTGTCTATATGTATTGAGGTATTCACTGTATATTATTGCACTGTGTGGAAATGGTGTTAAATGAAAATTGTGTGTTAATTAATATGCACTCTTTCATCTTCAGCTGATGGGATAAAGTTGAGAGCAGCGAAGACAGAAACCAATGGAACAGTGAAGCCTGCAGCTGCTAATGCGGTCAGTTTCATTCTCCAATATAGTTATAAAACTTATTCAAAGATATTTTTACAGTAACATTTTTTTAAAGCAATCTTTTTTTTAGCAAGGATGCCTTAAAATAATCAAAAGTGACAGTAAAGACATTTATAATGTCACAAAAGATTTTTTATTTATTTATTTAAATGCTGTTCTTTTTTATTTATTCTGTTCATCAAAGAAGCATGAAAAAATATATCACGGTTTTCCATAAAAATGTGAAGCAGCAAAACTGTTTTCAACATTGATAATAATAGGAAATATTTCTGATGCTGAAAATACATTATTTAACAGTCACTTGTCTCCACCTACTGGTGTAACAATGTAATTGATACAGTTTTTATTTGAAGCATCAAGTTTCTTTTAAATGCTGATTTTGTTTGCTTCCGTAGACAATCGTGTTTATATCCGAGTTATTATTATATTTTTATCCCAGTACTTCTGTGATAATAGGTTGAAAAGACTGTTTGTGAAGTTGTTTCATTCCTAAACATGACAACTGCTCCCTCTGGGTTAGTGGCAGCGTGAATGCAGATCTGAATGTTCAGCTGTGATCGTACTTGTCAAAGGTTTTAATAGACATAGCAGAGTCGTCATTTAAGAATAAGATTGCGTGGGTGTTTGAATGTCCATAATAAAAATCTAGTAAATATCAATACATGTAATTATTCATGCAACAAGAAATATTTGATTGTTGCAGGATGACGACTTGAAGTGGGTGGAGGACAATATTCCTACCTCTCTTTCTGATGTGTAGGTCATTTTCTGTTTTACAAACATACATACTTAAATACCCACATACATGCATACATACATACGCCCTCTGCTGTCTACAAGAAAAAACGACTTCCCATGTCAATTTCTAATTATTCAAGTCTCTTATTTTCAGAGCTCTTCCTGTTCTTCTCGACTCAGATGAGGTATGTAAACTCATTTTATTTCTACCATAGCTTTGCTTTGCTTTATCTTTTAGTTTTTTTCTTACTGTTTTGCTACTGAAATGGGATAGACAAAATAATGAGTCATCACATTGTGTCATTTTATAATTATTGCGTTGCATTAAAGTATGCAGTATGGTACAGAACAGCAAGGTATTAATGTTGGAAATTAAATAAAAACAAAAAACTGACAAAAATTGGTTTGTAAATTGAAATGTCAGATGTGTGCATTAGACACATCATTAAAATGTCATTTCCATTATTTTGTCCATCACTTGTGTACATATAATTTGATTAATTAATACATGATTTTCAACAGGAGATCATGACCACCAAGTATGAGATGTCTAAAATGGAGTGAGGATGCGAAAGCAAAGCTCCAGAGATCAACCAAACCGCTGTTCCTACGACTGGCATCTGACCCTCACCAGAGAGCCACAGGCTCCTCCTTTGGTCCGTTTGGTTGGCGGATTTGGGGTACATTGAAGGAATCGTGCTGAAGCGGTGGACGCATTCTAGATGATCTAGACGCCGCACTACCTGAACTTTATGTGAGGTGATACCTCTTTTTTTCCTGAACTGTTCAAACGTCCAGAAGACTTTAAAGTCATCATTGATCTGTATAAAGTGACGACGGTCTATGTTTCTAAACTTTCGTGATGACATACCTGTCAAAATTATGAAGAACTGATCATATGGAGAGATAATGTATTATTCAAATGGGTTTGTTTTGTGTGAGTGTCATTTGATATTGAAAAACATTGATAAGGAACTTCAAGTTGACCAAAGCGTCTTCTTCATTTCTTTGGCTGTTTATAAAGTGTTATTTCAAACATTTTGTCTATAATTTCAGCACATGATGTGAATAGTAGAATGTCTGTCGGTTTGTTGAATTTGTATTTGTACAGGGAGTGATTTAAATACGCAGAATGATTCTTAATTTTTCATAAATATTCTGAATAATTGTATGAAGTTGTTTTTGTTTTGCACAGAGCCCAGCTCAACTTTTCCCCCTGAAATCGAAATTATTTATTTGGCCTCATTTTCGTACCATGGAAGTTCTGAAAGAAAATTTAGTAGTGCATACGACTTGTGCAAGTCTTCTGAAATCATATGATAGCTTTGTGTGAGGAACAGAGCTAAATTTAATCCATTATTGGCCAAAAACCTTTGTGAATGAGATTTAAGAGCAGTGAATAACTTATATTTTGGTCTGTTCCTCACACAAAACTATTGAGTTGGAATATAGCGCATGAGATGCATTTTTGTGTTTTTAAGATGCATTTTTTGAGCTTGAACTTTGGTTGTAGGCAACAAAGTAGCATAAAGGCTTGCAGCTTTTGCATTTCATGGTGAAATATTCCTTTACATGTTAGTTTTTCTTTTTGAGGAAAAGCGTACAACTCTTGGATCTGTGTGTAGACGCATACTGAAGCCTTAACACACTTCTGCTCTTAAGTTTTGTTCTGCAGTATCACTGTAAAATCGGCCCTGGTCTCGGTTGGACATTCTGTGACATGTCTGCTTAACAGAACGATGTGACTGTTAAACTTCCAAAAGATGTCTTTTATTTCCTTTATGTGTCCTTGAGAAGAAATGAAACATGTGAAACAACTTCTTAATTGTGTATATTATAAAGCGCACTTTAAGTTATTGTGGTTTCTTTTGGTCATGGGATGCGGTGATGTGCTTAATTTATCTGTATGATGCTGACCTTGTCCTTCATGTGTTACTGTTTTGTTTGCTTCATAAAAACGCTTTACTTTACAGTGTTTTTCATTGCCTTTTCTGTTTGCTAACAACCAGGTAGTCTCCTCGAATGTGAGCTCACATTATTCAAAGAGGAAAGCACAGTAGAGCTCAGGTCCTGTCTGTTTTCTGTCTACATGAATGTTTATCCACGTTTCATACACGTTAAACAATGTGGGTTGCAATAAAGACTCTTTACTACAGTCAAATCGTGAGTTCGGAGGCGTCGAGTTGTTATGGGTTTTATTGTATCATATGTTATTTAATAGGGTTCACGGTGTCCTGAAGGTGAGAACATATCTGATAATATGATTGACCATGACATTGTCATTTCATTTAATCTGTTCTATGAAAGATAAGCTTGAAAATGAAGGTCATCTTTTAGATTAGTAAATACTTTACCAAGTATTACCAATATTTTTCACCAATTTCGTGAAAAGAGTTTCGTGACTGAACACATTCATCACCATGACTCCACTAGACCGAGTGTTTTTTTGTTTGTTTACTAATCAAACGCTCTCTAGACTGAGATTTTCGTTCCTCGTCAACCTTAGCCAGGTTAGACGCCATTTTGAATTTACCGCGGATAAAAACAAGGCTGTGAGGGACAGACTTACCATCATTGTTTTGTCTCGAGATGCACACCTGTAAAAATAATAATAATAATAATAATAATTCTAAGGCATGTTTATAAAAGCTACTTTAATGTCCTAATTTAACTAAGGCCTAATCCTGGCTTAATCTAAACCCTTAGCCTTAGCCATGTCTGTGAAACTAGGCCTTTAAATTTTATATTTATTATTTCCCATCTATGTTTTCAGTGAAGCCACAAGGGGGCATCCCTAACCAAATGGTAAGCACAGCACTTCTTCATATACTTGATAAAAACAATGGATGTAATACTGTTAATTTCTGTATGATTTATAAATGTTCTATTCAATTTGAGGAATCTAAAGCAATTTGCCCGTAAACGTTTTGTCTTTAGTGAATAGTGAATTGTCTTTTCATTTTAATCCATTCGCCTATCTCAAATAAGATTCTGTTAATTCAGCATCAGATTTTGTTGTTGTTGTTGATAAAATGAAGGGGAAAGTGTACATACAGCGTTTTCTCCTCTCAAAACAACCACAAGTCCGTAAGAGTCTTTCAGCTAATCCGTGAACTTTGAGTCTTAAACCAAGGAACATGACAAACAAACACAACTGTACCATGACCAGAACTAAACATAGGCAAGATAACAATCTACTTTTCCAATGGCAAACACATGTGGTTATAGTGATGCATGACATTTTCCTCCTATTGTTTCTCCTCTTATTTTATATCCCAGTCCAAAATACTAATTTACAAAAACACATGTATGCACAACTCAATCTCTCAAACACTTCAACACCAGGTGTTTACTGGGTAAATTACATACTATTGTTGAATTACATTTCAGTGAGTCCTCACACATAGCTATCGTATGAATTCAAAAGATTGTTTTATGAGAACGTTTATGCTTTTCTCTCTATATGCTTTCAGTGAATGGAAAAGAGCAGCGTGAACATTCCTGAAAACCATCTGTTTTCCACAGAAGGAAGACAGAAATTAAGGTTTTGGAACGACATGAGAGTGAGTAAATGATTCCTTTCGTTTAAATGTTTGCTTATCTCTTCTTCCCTCAAATTGTCCATGTTTATTTCTTGTAGTGAAAGATAAATGATGACTTTGGCCCTTAAGTTTTCTCTGGCAAATCCAACTGTACTTAAAACCTTTTGAAAGGTTCAGAGTGGCCCGTTGGACTGTGAGAAGAGATGTTTCACAATAATTATGAAGAGATTTTGTGGTTGATGTGCATTGTCATTTAAAATGGGACCCGGCCGTCCTGAACATGTGCTTCTGGAAGCTTGTGGTTCTTTTGATCATCTTATTGCAAGTTAAAGCACAGACAGAGAGAGAGAGAGAGAGAGAAGGGGGTGGGCAACCACATGTGGTCAACATTACTTTCCTTTTCTCTTTCTAGCAAACACGTAATTGAAAAACACATTGAGGAATACTCTTTAATTTCCTGATTGTTATTGTTCCCGGCATTCCTCTAATTTTTAAGGTTATGATACTCGTCACGTGAAGGAGCTTCATATTTCATTTCATATTTTCAATACTCATTTAAACCAAAATAAGAGATTGAGAATAGAAAGAACAGTATTAAAAGAACATTTATTTGAAATATAAAACTTTTTTAACTGTAATTTTTTATCAATTGAATGCATGCTTCCTGAACAAAAGTATTAATTTCTTCATCTTCTTTTTTACATTTTTTTTACTTACTGACCCCAAACTAATCGATTGTTTATTTGCTGTGGAGGATCAAAGAAACCAGAGAAAGACATCAAAACTCTGACTTTATTTAAGAAACGTTCAACACGTGTGTGCAAGACAGAGAAATAAAACACAATAATGTGTGAAATAGCCATTGATTTCAATATTAGATACCAATCCTGATATACACTAGCATGAGCAGCAGACATGAAGAGCAATATATCATACTCAAATGCATACTTTTGAGTAATCAGACTTTGTTGATCTTATTGTAAAACACCTAACAAACATAATGGAACAATAATTAAAAACAGGCCATTTTTCATGTACTGTAGATGCTAAGAAGTGCTGTTGTTCATTTCAGTCTGTCTAAACCTCACTGACCGACAGCAGTGCATATTTACAAGCTGAAATTAACTTTACTGAAACTGAAGAAGGTAATAAAAACAAGGAACGACTCGCCGCTCTGTTCAACAGGTTTAGCTGATTTTGTGTCTGTCTTTAGACTTTCAATCTCTAGCACTTCAACATGGTCACATGGTCTTTTCCTCACTGACTGATCTAACCAATCATAAAGCTCTCCTTGTTGTTAATTCCCAGGAACCGCACCTTTCCCCCCACTTTTTTTCTTTTTCTTCAACATGTGCATAATACACTTTCCTGTACTATTTTTCCACTTGCATTAACCTTTATTGCGTAACAAAAAAACCTGCACGTTTTATGTTTGACCATTACTGTAGTTCTTGGATGAGATGTGCAATTGTGTCATTTTTGTGACGCAAGCAACACCAAACGTTAGGTTAAATATCTTAAATGGTATAACAAAAGTCTTAATTATCATTTAAGAGGTCTTAAATTTGAGGATGGAAAAACAGGAATCGTGATATGACCTAATGTGATTATTAATCTTTTAAAATGTATATGAAATAGCGTTTTAATTACAGTAAGTAAAAGAATCGGAGATGCATGCTTTATTTTGTGATTGCATAGGACATCATACAGCATTCATTTTAATTGTGCAGGTCTTAAAAAGGGTCTTAAATTTGATTTTAAAAGCGAATAAATGAAAGTATTTTAACAGAGAAAATAATTTCACGCTTCACCTTTAACCACAAATGTACCAGCAGGTAAAGCAAAAGCATTTTTCTTTACTTATTAATTTAAAATATTAATTTGACTTCCATTTGAGCATGACTTTCCACTGTACTTCCCGTATTTTCATTTTTGCGCCATCCCAACATCAAAATCCGAGCCGCCTCTGAGAACAACTCTATCATTCAGCTTTAGCAATAAGGAAAACATTCTTTCCTCTTGGAGTCTAAACATCAACTCTGGATTTGGACAGCAAGCAGCCTCTCTTCAGAACTCGTAGGGTGAGATCAGGAGGTGGACCCGTGCCAGATGTTTGGCTTGGAAGGTGCGCTCGGCGTACTCGGACATCTCCACCTCCACGCTGAGCTCCTGTGGGCCTGGCATGGGCCGGACGAGGATCAGCTCTCCGGTCTGACGGTCCGAGCGCTGCATCACGAACGTGCTCCTGGAGTCTCCTCCTCCTGCGATGCCGAAGCGGAGGCTGTCGGGACCGGGCCGACCCGGGGCCGTCGCGGTGGCCATGCGGAACAGGGTGGCCGGGGTGCGCAGGTTGGACGGCAGGGACAGGTAGTGGTGAGAAATGGTCTTGGCGGCGAGCGGACAGGACCGGCTCTCCATGGGACAGGGATTCCTTTCACACTGGCTGTGGTGGAGGACAGAACATCAACGTTACCTCATTAACGGTGTTTGAAATACTGCACATCTGTTCCAAAATACAGTCCCAAGAACTTTACAAGCAATCCCATTTCCAGCACATGAGAAAAAAAAAATCATGCTTTGGTAAATGATAATTATGACATAAAATGTTGACATATTAAGTCATAGTGTACGTGCTAAGTCATTGAGATAAAGTTGAAATTGAGATAAAAAGTCAAAATTACAACAATTATTACAAACATTTTGACTGTCATAACTTTTTATCTCATTATTGTGGCTTTATGTCATAATTATACCTTATGAAAATGTTGACATACTAAGTCATAATTATGAGATAAAAGTCGAAATGTCACAATTTGATTTTTGTATCCCATTATTGGCTTGTCATAATTGTAACTTTATCTCATTATTATGACTGTCATAATTATAACATGAAAATTTTGACATACTAAGTCATAATTATGAGATAAAAGTCAAAATGTCACAATTTTATTTTCTTATCTCATAATTGGCTTGTCATAATTTTAACTTTTTCTCATAATTATGACGACTTATCTCATTATTATGAATGTATATCATAATTATGCCTTGGAAAATTTTGACATACTAAGTCATAACTATGAGATAAAAGTCTGAAATGTCATAATTGTATTTTTGTATCTCATAACTCAATCTTTTTCTCATAATTATGATTTGTGAACATTTAAACTTTTTAATCTCATAATTCTAATTTACCAAAGCATCATTTTTTTTCTTATGTGGTGGAAATGGGGGGGGATTTTGCTTTCAGATGATGTAGTTATTAATAAAAGCATCTACCAGCAGGGACGAACTGGACCATGCTAACCAACTCAAAGTTTCCTTTTGCACTACATCTTAACATGGGCTATGCCAGTTATGATTGTAAATATTTCTGGTGCTGTTACTGAGAATATAGCATGTGTGCCTAAAACTTCAAGGTTTAGTGACTCACAGATCACAGCCTCTCACATTTAGCAGGACACAAAGGGCCCATTCACAGCTTAAAAAACATCTTACATAATAAAACAAGCATAAAAGTGTCATACAAGAAAAACAAATGATTGTAACCCACTTAAATTACACCGCAAGCAAGTGGCAAGTGATTTAGAGGAGGCATGAGTGGCCCCCAGTGCTGTGAGGGACTCCAGGAGACACATATGTGTGTGTTAGCTATGGAAACACAAGTTCAACATGCATTACTCCCGTCCATGTCATTTTCTCCCGGTTTCTAGTCGAAATCGTCACATGCAAATCTGTGAGAAAGATAATTCTATGATTATTTACTCACCCTCGTGTCATTCTGAACCCGTATGCTGGTAAAACTAAAAGTTTTTAAATCACATAGATATTTTGAATAAAACAACAGTTCATAGTGGTTACAGGCAGGTTTGATGTCATACATTTCAGCTGGTTTCCTCACACAAAGTTTTCGTATGACTTCAGTCTTAACAGCCCCTGGTCCACTATGAACTGTCATTGACTGCTTCTATGTACACAGTATATATATATATGAAGAGTTCAGATGCAAAAGCCTCTAAGTGCCATCTGAAATTTTCTTCTAGAATGATCATTTTTATCAAGCTCGTATATTTAAGTTCAGTAATTTCACTTAATGACAATTCATAGGTAATTTTCATTGCCATTGAAGTGAAATTACTGAACTTAAATATACGAGCTTCATAAAAATGATCATTCTAGAAGAATTTCAGATGGCTTTTGCATCTGAACTCTTCATATATACACAGTATATATATATATGTATGTATATACATTCACACACACTCATCGGCCACTTTATTAGGTACACCTGCTCATTAACACAAATATCTAATCTAATCATTATCTAATGGATCAAAGTGTACGTTTTTGAAAATGATACCGTTATCATCACCATGCAAACAACAAAAATGTGAGTTTGTGGTGCCCGTGAGTATCACGTGTTCAGTCTACAGGCACATAGTGTTTCTTTTACAAAGTGATGTCTGGCATATATTTTAATGGACACCTGCCATGGTGTTTCTTATTTGATTTAGATTTGTGTCTATGAGTGTGTCCTAAGCCAATGCACCGTACCGTTTATTTACTCATAGCCACTGCTCGCCACCAGTGTAATCTTGTGTGTGAAGCAGGTTCTCCTTCAGATATGCTGCAGTGTACAGCTCACTGAGCTTTAGTGTGTGTATGCTCACTTACAACGGTGACGTCTTGACGTAGCTGACGTTGCCGTGCGAGCGCGGACACTCGGGGTTCACACACTGGAAAGCTCCTCCGGTGTTGATACAGGTGGTGCCACGGCTGCAGTTGTGCTGTTGTGTAAGACATTCATCCACATCTGGAGCGCCGGAGGGAAGGGAGACATCAGAGGAATAATACAGTGAAAGAAGAATAGAGGAAAATAGTGAGTTTGCTACATGCGGGACTGCTTGTTGTGACTGTAAATTTGATTTGCGTACAGGTCTGTGATCGTAGACGTGTTCCTGGCTGGATTTCGGAGTGAGATCATCTTTGAAACACACCGTCACCCGTGTTAAGATACTAAAGCTACAACCCATCTGACATACAAGATCCTTTCAATTACTTGTGTGATATCTAAAGTCTATGTATCCTTACAATATAATTCTATTAGCATTTTTCTATATATCTGTATATCTCATATTTAAATGTTCTGCATCTTCTGAAAGAAAGAAATTAGCACTTTTATTCAGCAAGGATGAATTAAATTGATAAAAAGTTACAGTAAAGACATTTATAATGTTACATAAGATTTCTATTTCAAATAAATGCTGTTCTTTTGAACTTTCTATTTGTATATAACAATACCAGTAATACAAGAAGACACCATCATTTATATAACATAAATTTACACAACATAAAATCCCCAAAAATACTAGTTGATTAGTGAGGTCAACTACTTTATTTGTTTATTTTTAGATATTTTATAACAGTGATGCTACTACTGAAATGTATTTATTTTATTTATATTTCTTTCAACACTGAGTGTCACTGACAACCAGGGCTTGACATTACCTTTTTCACTCACAGTGGTTTTCCAAAGTTACTAGCCAACTCAGCATTTTCACAATTTTGACATCGATACCATGGGGAAAAACTTCCATATAGATATTTTTAATATGATCTCATAATTTGGCAGCAGGTTTATTAGGCTGCTGTCACTTTAAGACCTGATCCATTATACTGTTACACATGTGTTTTATTTCTCAACTGTTTACGTTCACTTAAAACATAACTGATTGTGTTTACATGAATACTCACCTTTTTATATTATTTTGTGTGTATTTGACTGTTTAAGCGCAATAAGCAGCAAAAAAGACTCAGTGTGTGAGCACAAAATCTGCGGGAATTAGTAAAATTATGCGCAATCTCACGCCGAAATTCAAGCCCTATAACACCAACAATATTCATCCCGAGCAAATTAAACGAGTGAGTGAGGAGAGGCGGGTTTGTGTGTCAATCGCTGTCGGAGAGATTCATGAGAGAGAGAGAGAGAGAGAGAGAGAGAGAGAGAGAGAGAGAGAGAGAGAGAGAGAGAGAAGCACAGTATCGTATACCTATTCTGCGTAAAATGAGTATTGGAAGCGTTTCAGATTTGAGTATCAATATGTATTGAAAAATGTATATTTTTACAACACTACATAGCACCTAGTTTATTATTTCAGAAGCATTTTTTAAAAGACTACAATTGAAAAACTGTATATATATATATGTCAGTGTTTCCGCTACATTCATTCTGCCGTGGTGGTCCGCCACAACAAAAATCATCCCGCCACGGCTGCAGCTTCTCAGTGAGGTCCGATATTGTGCATACTATTGTGTTAAGCCCCACTAAAGGCATAAAAAACACTGTAAAGCACCATAAAGTTTTCGTGCACTATATTCCAAGACTTCTAAAGTCATTCGATAGCATATGTGTGGTAAAAATGAATATTTAAGTCGTTAATGGAAACTCATCTCTCCTCAGTCATTCTCCATTCAGCATTCAAACAGCGCGACGCGTTCGGTTACGACAGTAACACGATGACACTCCCTTCAAGATCAATGTTCCCATTATTATACTTTATTTGTAGATAAACTTCTATGGTTTGACTTTATCTTGCTGGAGTTTATTGCGCTTTCTAAATCCTATTCCTTTCTCCCGGGTGTCTGTTAGATTACAGCACTGGAGTAGAGAGCACTATGTATTGATCTTCATGCGCACTGTAACTGAAATTTAAAACTGTTAAAAGAAAAGACTCAATAAACTGTTGCATAGATATAATACACTAATACTTCTTCGCTTTGTGCTTTTCAATGCGAAGCGCTGCACGCTGTGACTTCGTGTTGCTTCAAGTGCATCATTCTGCTTCATTCATTCGCTTTGCCGCTCTAAATTGGAGCCTTTCATATTATAATACTTCAGGGAGGTTTCAATAGAGCTGGTAAGTCCCGCCCCTTCCATAAAACCCCACTGGACCTCTAGGTTGAAAAATCGTCAATGCAAGTGAATGTGAGAAAATAATTATTTTCTGGTCCCGTTTGAATTGTGCCATGAATGTGAACATATGTTGTCTGTGAATTTTTTATATAATCTTTCATGTTACGAGTTTGACAGTATATGGTATGATTCTTCGGCTAGCAGTTGTGGAAAAGACATAACGAGAAAGACTGCATGTCGCCTATGTGACGTCACCCCATAAAGTTGACTTGCCCGTAATTTTCGCCAACCTCAACGATTTTGTCCTCTCCCTGAAAGAAGGCGGTGAAGTGCACCAAAGACACAGCCATGTTTAGCGGGATCCGTGAGCTAGTGTCCGTGTGCGAGTGGTGGTGACGTTTCAAACGCGTCGAAAGCAGCGAAGAGTTGTAGTCCACAAAGTGCTCTCACACAAAGTCTAACCGTATCAAACTTCTACCCGCTAAATTGTAGCATTCTTCACACGAAAGATTATATAAAAAATTCACAGACAACATATGTTCACATTCATGGCACAATTCAAACGGGACCAGAAAATAATTATTTTCTCCCATTCACTTGCATTGACGATTTTTCAACCTAGAGGTCCAGCGGGGTTAGCGGAAGGGGCGGGACTTACCAGCTCTATACCTGGGGCAAGGGGGCGTGGCCTATGGGAATATCACTCATGGGCGACGCCCCCTCCCCTGGGAAATGGGCCTGCCACCACAGCTGGAAAACAATCCTAGAGGAAACACTGTATATTTTATATATAAAATTCAACCCGCCAAAGTGTCTAGTAGGAGTGACTGCATTACACCCCTGCTGAAATACACACGCATTTGGCGGTTGGAGGGTGTTAATGTCAAGCCCTGCTGACAACACAGACCCAAGAGCTGAAATCGTTTGCAGGATTGATTCATATCAAGCAGAAGAACTCCCTCACCTTTGCTCTCCAAATGTTCCTCCAACTCACCAGCCAAAAACTGAGTCAAACGATTTTCCTCCACATCCTCACTATTTGTCTTCATCTACCAGCTTCATTTACCCCTGGAGGTCTTTGTAAGGTGTCCAAATGACTTTTACAGAGTATGTCCGGCCTGTTGCACTTTCAGATTCAAACAACTAAGAATAGAGGGTCTTTCAGCAAAGAACTCGTTCAGATTTGGAACGACATGTGGATGAGTAAATAACGTTATTTTTAGTTGAACTATTTCCTATGGGTGTGAAACACTTCTAATCTGAAGCGCTGTTTGTCAGTGTATGTTTCTCACTCACCCTCACAGCTTCTTCCATCGGCGAGCAGCTTGTATCCGGTGGGACAGGAACAGTGGTACGATCCCGGGACGTTTACACAGGCATGGCCACACAGAGGCCCTCCACGGTCAGCCTTATACACCTCACATTCATTCACATCTGGACACACATGCACACATAATAACTCAACGTATGATTAAATGACAGGAGAGAGTGACGGAAAGGAAACGAGACAAAAAAAACAAAACATAAAATGCCTTGTGGAAAATGTGCTTTTCACTACTTCCAGGATTGCAGGAAAAATATGTTTTTATTGAACGTTGATGGAGCAGCAAATTTTGAGGGAAAATAATAAATCATAAAAGCGTTTTGTTTTGTTTAATAATAATATAAATGTATGAGTTGGCGAGTGGGGCCTTTTGCCCCGCAGTACTGATACAAATACAGTTAGCTAAAGTAATATTAACAAGTTGATACTTGTTCAAAACAATAACTTCAGCAAAGTTTGTACTATTTTCTGTTTATTTTGATCATTTGTTTTTGTTCAAGCGGTGGTATAATGCCCTTTTCACAAGATGAAAAATAAATCTCTGATGTTTCTGAGTGTGTGTGTGAAGTTTTAGCTCAAAATACCCCACAGATATTTTTATAGACTCAAGAAGAAGTGCAACAGGACGTCTCTGAATGGTTAGTTGATGAATTTATGTTGCTGATGTGGAGTTAGCTATCTTCAGTTAGCATATTCTGTCATGATAATCTATAAATCACTCGTATAGGAACTGATGTGAGATGCACAAAGAGTGACTTTCTATTGCGTGTGAAAAGACGGATGCTACAGTTTGAGCCGACTCACAAATGTGCTTGACTACAACAACTCAACATGGAGTGTGTATTCCGGGGGCGGGGTTTATGTAAATTCTAGGGTTGGTGATGTCACTAACCCGGGAGGAATGTGGTGTAGTCTCTACCAGTCGTTTGTTGTAGTCCTTAAAAAGCAATTTCTTTAAAAGCAAATATCTCCCTTTGCTTTGAACTTTGAGCGTTGTAACTTTGCAGATGTTGTTTATGCTCAAACAGCAACATTACACACTAACTAAAGTTAGAAAAGTGAAAAAATACTGAAAAATTATTCTGAAAGCTCTCTCATAATAATGTAATTTGGATTTACAGTTACAGTGTGATAAAATAAACTTTATTGCTAAATTATACAAATTGCTGCAAAATGATTAAATGTAATGTAATGTAAATGTCTCAAGCGATATCCTTGTATGTGGTTGTTTGAAGCTATGAATCCTGGACATACCCTGACAGATGCTGTTGTCGGAGGTGCCGCTCATGTGGAAGCCGGCGTCACAGCTGCAGTGTTGAGCTCGGTCCACTCTCGCACAGCGAGGCTTGCGGCTGAAGGCCGGGTCATTCATGACACTCCACTCCGGAGGGGCTGAGAGAGAGACAGAGAGAGAGAAAGGAAATGGAAAAGAAGAGGTTTAACCTCCCACAAACACTCAGACCCACATATACAGCAATGAAGACAAACATTCACATGCATGCTTTCATTTATGGACCGGAACACAGGTTAAAGGTGAAGTGTGTAACTTCTGCTTCACTAGCAGGCACATTTGAAATTGCAAATGTATTTTTTTAATTTTCTGGAAAAAAAAAAAAGTGTTGCAAAAGTCGCCACCTAGTGGGCAGTGTTGGGGTAACGCATTACATGTAACGTGCATTACGTAATCAGATTACTTTTTTTGATGTAACGAGTAAAGTAGTGCATTACTTTCTAAATGTACACATTAATATTTGAGTTTTTTTTTTTTTTCTAAATTAAATGTAATGAATTAGATTAAACATTTTTTAAAACTGCTAAATTAAAATGATCTTCTCCATCCGTGCACGGAAACAGATAAAAAGTAATTAGTTTTGAATTTCAATAATAATAGTTCAACACCTGAAATGTTGAGAGAACTTGTGTATGGCATTTGTGTATGGCAACTCTTATAATATTCTAATACTCTTCTATATTCTAATTCTTGTTGTTAGCATGTTTCGGTTACACTTTATTTTACAGTGTCCTTGTTACATATGTTACATGTACATACCATAGTAATAACAGTAAATTATGCATAATTACATGCAAGTAACACCATAACCAAATCCTAATCATACCATAACTCTATAGTAAGTACATGTAGTTTCTTGATATTACTCAGTACTTAAATATATAATTACACTGTAACAATGACACCTTAAAATAAAGTGTAACCCATGTTTCTATGTGAATTAGTATGTGTCCTCTATAAGCTGCATGATTTGACACCTAATTAAGGTGTATGATGTTACATAGGCTATGTTTTTGATTGCATTACTGCATTGATCACTTGTAAAAAGCTCAGAGCGAGCCTCAGCCGTTGGCTGAGAGATAAAAGAAGAGATTGGCTAGAAGAGATAAAAGAAGCACAGACCTGTCTGCGTCTGGTATTGACATTGACTCCCGCTCCAGTTGTGTGGACAGGTGCACTTGTACTGGTTCAGAGCCTCCGCACAGGTGCCACCGTTCTGACACGGGTTACTGGCACACACACTCACATCTGTGTGAAAGATAACAGCCTTAGTACTGACAATTAACAGGTCTTATGGCAAATCAAGTCAAGTCATGTTGCCTTTAGTAATAAACAGAGAGTAACAGATTCGTATGATTCGAAAATGTTAAATGGTCCTGAAAAATATTGTCACACTTGAGCTCCTTGCGGTCAAAAATGAGCGCATTGAAAATGAATGGGAGACTAAGTGATCTAGTGGAAGCGTTTGGTACTGCGGCCAAACAAAATCTTACTGAAAGCTCATTTTTTGAGATATCAACCTCAAATTTGGAACACAACTTGTTTAGATTTATGACTTTGTCTTGCATTTTTAGAGTAAAACTTGTTTTTGAAAATATATATTTCATAATGCAATACTTGAAAAATGAGAAAAGGTCCAATTCTGCTGTAAAGCAGTTCTAAAACCACAAAAGTGACATTATTCAGCTCAGTTTAGTTCAGTTCAGTTCAGTTCAGTTCAATAACTGTAAAGAATTAAGTTCAGTTCATCTATAACCATCTCTACTGAAGATACTGATGACGTGTCATTATTCAGCTTGGATTTGGATTAATTTGAGTTCAGTAATCAGTTTTGAAAAACGATTGATTCAGCTGTAATGCAGAAGACTTTAATGCAGCTCACTTCAGTTAAACATTTGTTCTCATCTAATAGTGTCAGTGCAGTTACATCATAAAAATATTGCTGAATATTAAGTTAAAGCTTCCTAAATGCTGTCCGAATGCTAATAATGCTTATCATCGTAAATGGATCCTATTTTTAGGACCATTAAGTTGTTTTGAAGTGTGACATTTATTTTCTTGACAATTGACCTACTGATGCTCTTCAGTCAAAATTTACGTTTTGTTTTTTGTAGAATTTTTTACAGAATCATCGAAATGGTACGAAACTTGGTAACGTTTTAGGCACTTGCTAGACAATTTACATGATTCGAAAAAGTTAAATGGTCCTGAAAAAAATAGTCACTCCTCGTGGTCAAAAATGAGCGCATTGGAAATGAATGGGAGACGAAGTGATCTAGTGGAAGCGTTTGCTACTGCAGCCAAACTAAATCTTACCGAAAGCTCAATTTCTGAGATATCAACCTCAAATTTGGAACGCAACTTGTTTAGATTTATGGCTTTGATTTTCTTGCAGTTTTCGAGTAAAACGTGTTTTTGAAAATATATATTTCACATAAAAATTTAAAATAGTATTTTTGTGCATTTTTCATAACAATAAACGTAAAATTCTGTAACTTTTTTTAAGTTCACTTTTTAAACTTTTTTCACTTCAGCAATAATCTGCTAAGTTTGATCTCTTTTTCAAAGACGACACTTGGGCCAAATGTCATCTTTGAAAAGAGATCGAACTTAAAGGAGAACTCCGGTCAATTTTAACATTGAGCTCATTTTTTTGTACATTTGGAGTGCTGTCAATACAGAGAACAACTACAAAAATCGGTGTTGCCTACACCGAGTTATTCTATTTTTAAAATTTGCACCCTGTTGACTTCAATAGGGCAAGTAGTAAGCCTGCTTTTTAGCCTCTTAACATCCTTTAAGTGTCATTACAAGTGCACAGAAAATGTGAGTGATTCTTTCCGAGTGAACACGGGTGGATTTGACTGCAGTAGATGTTAGAGATATTAATAAAAACGAAGTTAATTCAGCCAGCGCTCATGCCTTTGTTTACATCCTGTTTTCGGTGGAACGCCATAGTAATCGATTGTCGAGTTCACGCGCGTGATCATTGGTAACTAAACCTATGCGCGTGAACTCGACAATCGATTACTATGGCGTTCCACCGAAAACAGGATGTAAACAAAGGCATGAGCGCTGGCTGAATTAACTTCGTTTTTATTAATATCTCTAACATCTACTGCAGTCAAATCCACCCGTGTTCACTCGGAAAGAATCACTCACATTTTCTGTGCACTTGTAATGACACTTAAAGGATGTTAAGAGGCTAAAAAGCAGGCTTACTACTTGCCCTATTGAAGTCAACAGGGTGCAAATTTTAAAAATAGAATAACTCGGTGTAGGCAACACCGATTTTTGTCGTTGTTCTCTGTATTGACAGCACTCCAAATGTACAAAAAAATGAGCTCAATGTTAAAATTGACCGGAGTTCTCCTTTAAGTCTGTCGCTCTAAAGCATTCAAGATTTACGACAGTTTAAGTTGGAAATGTAATTTTCAGGTCTATGCTCAAAAAGTGATTTAAAATGGATTATTAAAACAGCATAAATATAATTTAGCACCATAAAATCCCATAAATACAAAATATATACAATAAAAAACATTATCGAACTAAAATATAGTACATTAATTTCATTGAAATAAAAAAAAAAAATCGACACGCAGTACCTGAGGGTTAAATAAAAAATATATTACTGCAATGAATCTGGACCTGTTTTCTTTTTTCGTTTTGCCAATTTTCATTATTCGTAATAATTATTTCTATAGTATTTTTTTTTTAAATATGGAATAGTAAAAAATGTAATACAATGATTTTTTTTTCAACCAACTTAAATCAGTGATTTAATTCAACATAAATTAAAGGCAGTACAATAATGCATACTATGACATACATACTTTTTAAATACAATTTAAATAATATTTTATGCATTGTTTAAAGTAATGAGAATGGGTAAATATGCTCTCATGAAAATAATATCACAATGCAAAAAAAAAAAAAAAAGTTTCTTTTGATTTTGGGGTAAAATATATCCCAAAAATGAGATTAATCCTGAATGGTCGTGTTTTGTAAAGCCACTAAATCCGGAATACCGTCTTTTTATCATGGATTTGCACTCCTAATTAAAGCAGAATGAAAGAAATACTTGAAATGTCCCAGATTCTTATCTCCTTGTCTGTACAGAGCTGAGGATTATGTGTCCATGGAAAACACCTGAATTGTTGAAGGAATTAAACGAGCCCACATTCTTCCCTATTTCCTGTACAGAATGAAACCGCTGGAATGTTAACAACGGAGTGGAGAAACAGAGGAAAGCTGAGTTCATCTAACCTGTGGTTCTCTCACAAGCCCGCTGTCACATTCACAGTGTTCGTTTGAGTCCCTATCATAAACGTTTGAGAGGTCGGTTAGGTTTACAACAGCTTCTGTGCCACACAACATCTGTCCACGGCAGCTGCGGGCTGCAAACTTCATCTGCTCTCGATGGGAATTTACTGCCGATGCTGTAAATATCATTGATGGGCAGTGAGAGCATGCTTGTACAGAAGAAGCGTTAACACATGTTCCTCAAAGATGAGGAGATAGAGCTCTGCTAGCTACACATGTTAGGGCAGAGATCCCTGAAGAGCTGATCAAATGATCCTTGAAACCACTTTCTTTTGACTTGATTTGAGGTTATTTCTATAATAAAAGAGTGCAACTGCTGTGGTCTAGTATCTGGTTTAGATGATTCCAGAAATATGCCAAAGGACAGATTTGCTTCATTGTGCAATAGTCAAAAACACTATATAAAAAGAAAAGCTCTGTAATCAGTGTTTTAAATGCTCAATTTCAGATCAATGCATTATGATGATGAAGGTTTCATGATAAACACAGACTTGCACCATCAGGACTTAAAAGCAGATATTTGAAGCAGTGTTATTTTTTTAGTATTTATATACACTATTATAATATTTTCAATTCATTTTGTTACCGTATGTGCCTTTGTCATTTTTATTTTTTGTTTCAGATTATAGCTTTAATCTATTTTTAGTTTTAATAATTTTAGGATTTCAACTTTAACTGTAAGTTTTTCATCTAATATTTATATTTTATTTTGGCTTTTATTTTAATTAACTAAAAATATTTGTAATATTTTAATAAATAACACTAATGTGAAGCATTTTTGTTAAAGCCAACATAATTCCCATATATATATATATATAGTAATGAAAACGAGTTAGTTTTGCTTAATTGTTATGAAAATAATGTCACAATGTAAAGTTTACATTTTTTAAATGTAATTATTGTTTAATTAAATTGAAAATGGCATAAAAATGGAGCCTATTTTAGGACCATAAGATGTTTTGATAACAATAACACTAATATGAAGAATGCATTTTTGTTAAAGCCAACATAATTCCCATATATATCCCTATTTTAAGACACTTTTTCATGAAAATTAAACACAGATTCTCATTATCATCAGGACACTTTCCTTTTGTGTTTGTGTGTTTGTAATTTTTATAATTTTTCTAAGTAAAAAAGTCTTTATTTTGTGTCCTTACGAGAGGGTTTAGCGACTCAAACATGAGGGACGATTCTGTGGTAATCAACATTATGCCAAAAATGCTTTCAATACGAGTTTCTACAAATAAAGAAAAATTTCTACAGTTGTCCAGTTAAAGAAATGTCCAGTTAGACATCAGACACAAGGACATTTAAGTAGAAAGAAGTGAATGAGAAAAATTAGGTTTGAAAATCTAAAGTTTTGACTCTCCGGCCAAAGGAATGTTTCTTCGACAACAGTGCTCACGATCCTTCTCCTGTTTATTTTCTTTCCCAGGAGGCTTAAGCACGAGAATTTGCAGATGTAAAAGGTTCACTTCAGTCCCTAAACTATTTCAAAACTCCTTATGAACATATTTATGTGTTTTCATCCACTCTGAGTGGTGCTTTCGGAAGCAAAACTCTCAAAATAGACTCACTTACTCCCACCTGCAGAAACAGAGACATTACAGCGTCTGTGCTGCCTTTCAAAGCCAAACTCTCCTCAAACACACACACACCCCTTTCAAACACACTGCGGCACGCACGCCCCGTCCCACTGTACCACTAGGAATGTCCCGAACGCTGCCAGCAGCGATATTAAAGGAAGTCATCAATAGCATGCTTAGCATAGTTGCGTGCCATCGGAGCATGGGCCGCTTAATGAGATGTGTGCATGAGCTTAACCTCTGCCCACTGAGACTTTACACACACACACAGTCTGAAGCTGGACTATCATAATAACATTTTCTCATTTTAGAGAAGTGGAAGTATGGGAATGATTTAGTGAGCAAAACATGAAAACTATTACTCTATATTCTTGTGCTTCTATGTTTCGATTCCAGTTCTGCTCATGAAGTGCATCCTGGGAATGTGTTCAGACACTATTGAAGGAGGAACATGTGTGATCTTCATGTTATCCTGTTTCCACTTCAGAGTCAAAAATCAAACAGGTCAGATAAAGGGAAAATATGAGATATGCAACAATTAGAAACATAGTTGCAACTGTAAGAAATAGTCACAACTTTTATTTACTAGCCTGGAAATCCAGCCCTAAATCTAAAAGATGAATGGTCTGGCATCGACTAATGAAAATGCATTGCATGCATTTGAAAATATCACTGCACGCAATTGGATAACACTACGACCAATCACAACAAGCCCCATACGCTTAGCTACCAGCGGAGCTAACTGGTAGATTAGACTCTTGCCGTATCCGGTCGGCAAAACAGCAAAAACGCCCTTCTTGCAAAGGAAGGATTCGAGCGCCGTCTTCTGTTCCTCTTTTAGAGAAAAAGCCAAGTCTAACTCGTTCATTGTAGCGGCCAAAGCCGTTTCAAACAACTGGTGTTCATCCATAGCCATCTTGCAACGTTTACTAATGACTTCAACTTCACAGCACTGTCATCATCTGTTTAGCTCCGCCTATATCAGATAACCCGATGTGATTGGTGCAGCTCGGATACAAGGGCATATTTAATGAGCATCATTACTCGACGCCAGAGTAACTCGCTGAGCAAATTCAACTTGTGCTCTCGCGAGAACTCTGGATTTCCAGGGTATTTATTTATTTTTGTTTTTATTTAATTTAATTTAATTTAATTTTAGTTACTTAACTTTTTACTCAACTTACACTTGTTTTATTTCAATGAAACATTTCTTATTTCCAAACCTTGCAAGATCATGTTTAATAGATGTAGTTAACAACACAAATTTGAATATATATATATATATACAGCGTACAATAATGAGAATGGGGTGATGTGCTTCATTGTTATAAAAATGCTATCATAAAGTAGTTTAAAATAGTTTAATTTATTAAATTGTTTAATTTAACATTTTTCATGATAATTAAATTCGTATTAGGCATTTGGCCCTTTCAATTTTGTGTATGTGAAAACTTTTTATTTAGAGTATTTTTTTTTTTTTTTAATAAAACTTTTTTTTTTATTTAGAGTATTAATATTTCCTTTATTTAAGTTTTTTTTTAACTTTCAGGTGGAAATGGGTTCCCATACCTCCTCCTGCATCCATTAAAAATGTTATTAAAATAATTAAAATCTTGTCTCACAGAAACTTTAGTTTTAGTTTATAAGAAATATGTAGAGACAAATAATGTTGGTAACATGTTACAATAAGCTCCCATTAATGTTAGTTAATGCATTCACTAACGATGAGCAATGAATTTGTCACAGTATTGTACATCTTTGTTAACGTTGTTCAATACAAAAACAACTGTTCATTGTTAGTCCACGTTAACTAATGTAGATAGCGCTATTGTGAAGTGTTATTATTATGTTTGTCTACTTTGTTTAAAACGTTTGTTTTTTCAGTCACATGTTCTCCTTTGTCTTAGTTTCCCGCTAATCATTACTTTCTATGGACACTGATTAATCATTACAGCTGCTTATCATTTAGTTAATTATCTCTGTCTATTTAAGTTCCCCTGTTTGTATCACTCACTGTCTGGTATTGTTTATGCGTAACACAGTTTCATGTTGTTTTTCTGTGTTCAATAAAGCTAGCTGTTATTGGGAAATACTTTTTCATCCTCGTTGACCAGGGATTGTAACACAAATGTTTTTAAGATTACGGGAAACACAAGTTCAGTCGAGTGTGTCCAGACTTTTGTGTGGTGGTAGTGTATCTGAAACTTGACCTATGAGTCTGGCTCTTTTTACAGTAGCCCTGCCAGCAGAGTCGAACCCGAAGCATGAAGGCGTTGAGACGCACCATGGACAGGAATGCAAGTACAGGTGTTTTTCTGCGTCTCGGGACACTTAATGCTCCTTTAACGAGCGCTTCATTCAGTGCAGCTCAGAGGCGAAGAATGCCTCTCTTTCTTCACCCACTCCTTATCTCTGTGCCTGTGTGTGTGTAGTGTTCGCTTTAGCTGTGGTGTTCACAGTCAGTTTCTTTCACAAGCACGGGTATTCAGGCACTATCTCAGTAGTGTCACTCTCAATGGGATTTCAGATTACCCAGCTCACAATATAATGTGTGTCTTAGTCCAGGAATTCTGCTCAATAACACAGATATAGTTACATAGCAGAGAATGTGTGAGGTATGTCTGATGATGATGCATGCTGCTTTATCAGATTTTTGAGTTTCTAAGCTACTTTAAAGCAACACCAAAGCACTTTTTCTCTTCGGTCCCCCTACAGGTTGGAAGCGGAATTGTCCATTACCGCTGTCGTAAATAACTTAGCCTACCGTCGCACGCACGCTATTTGTTTATCCAGCACCGGCTTTGGAAATAACGATGTCCACAGACACGGTAGAGTATGTTGCATGATTTTATGAAAGTATGATGTATTGCGACATCAGAAACAGCTATTTTTTATGTAGGCTCCACCTATCAGCTATAGTAACGCTTGCCGTAAAGCAAGTCAAATTTTTAATTTCTTATGTCTCATTCGAACTACAGATCCGCTACCCAATCTGGCAAACTTGCATAGTTCGGTCATAGCCAATAGAGGGTCGCGAAGCGGATGCAGAAGTGCCGATCACCCTGTTACGAGTTGATGAACCACTGAAACGATTCTGGAAACATTATTTTAAGGTACAAAATAATCTTTAGTGTTGCTTTAAAACATAGCCTAATCATTTAAAAAATGTCTTCAACCTTTTTCAGGTCAAGGTCTCTGGGCACTTTAATATGACTATAATAGATCAATATTATTATCATATTATTATTTTATATATTACCATATAATATTCATATACATAATTTTTATCTTTATATATATATATATATATATATATATATATATATATATTGTGTGTAACGGTACACAGAAGTCACGGTTCAGTATGTACCTTAGTTTTGGGATCACGGTTCGATACGAGATCAGTATGTTTACATGCCTGATTGCTTAAAGTAAAAAAATGAAGGAATTGTTGATTTGTTACTCTGTACCTCCTCTAAAGGTTAGATAAAAAGCACAGGACAGTCTGTTTGGACCAATAACAGCTTATTAACTTGACCGTTTTTGACGCACCTTTACAGACGACACCGGCTCCGCTCCAGGTCCCGTTCTCCTGGCACACGCGTGTCCCCGGTCCAATCAGGCGATAACCCTGAGAACACGTGAAATGAACCTCATGACCCACCAGGTGCTTCGAGCCAAACTTTCTGCCGTGGGCCGGAGCCACCAGAGCTGGGCATGAGAACTGGGCTAGAGATGAAAACACAGGAGAAAGAGACATAAAGAGAGGAGGAATGTCAGAGCAGAGAAGGGTTACATGAGGGACGGAAGTCACGCATGCTGAAATGCTGAGATATTTTGCCTGAAGGCAGGCACATGTTACTGAATGTGGGAACTGTCATGGGAAAAGATTCATGGGAAATGCCTCATTTCATACAGACAGCTTATGAATACGTGAACAATAGCACATGGACCACGCAGAACAACAAGAGCTGGTGCTTGTCTGTTGTTTATGCCTTCTTGAAGTGAACATGAAATCAAAGTTGACTTAAAAAAGTCGGCCTTCTTGTGCACAATTCATGCACAAAGAAAAATAGTTTGCTTTTGTAACATCAAAATGCTATAATTTGCTTCTGAAACAACTTCAAATCATCAAAGCCAATGTTATTATAGTTAACTAATAGTAAACTAATATTATCTCAATGAAACTAAACTAACACTGATCTCAAACCTGCTCTACAATATTTTAAATTGAACACTTTGTTTCATTCCAAAATATGTCACAACACGGAAATAAAATATATTGTTGGTTTTCAACTTTTTTAAAATCCACGTTAATACCATTGTACATTTTCTGTGTAATATGTGAGATGAAACAACTAATGCATGTTGGATTATAATTATTTTTTTTTATGTTGAATAAATACAGGACACTGAGAGTTAAAAAAAAATCCAAGCAACAATAAGTATGTTTTTAAAAGGGATTGTTTTTTAAGAAGTCCAATAGGGGAATAAGAAAAATGCACAATCCTGTCACATCAGCGCATAAATGTAAAAGATGATCGGTAGTTTGTCACAAAATCTTCATCATTTTGTCCTGTCAAGCAGTGGCTGCTACAAACACCAAAGTAATTCTTGATCATGAAATGTGCATCAGCGTGAGCCAAACGACACAGTCTCACATCCGACACATTCACATTATCCGTAGAGTAATCCAGACCTTGGACTCCTTTCCAAACCTGAAGAACCAGCCAGAACACTCATTTGAAGGAAGGAAGGAAGTCATTTCATGCTTATAAAATACTAATAGATTTCGAGAGATCTTGGATTTGTTGGAATTGTGCAGCCCTTTCAACTCGTTAATAAGGATTAATAAATCCTATTTGCCAGAATTACTGTCCAAAAACAATTTTTTTATTGACTGAATACTTTTATCGCCAACTAACACACGCTCTTTCGTTCAAAAAACACATTTGCATGGGGAAATGTTTGATTAAAGACCCTTCTGTGTAACTTCCTGATTAGAAGAACGGATTTAAACACAAGGCTGTAGCCAGAAAACATATTTAAAGGGATAATTCACCCAAAAATGAAAATTCTGTCATTAATTACTCACCCTCATGTCGTGCCAAACCAATAACACTTTCATTCATCTTCGGAGCACAAAAGAAGAACTTTTTGATGAAATCTGAGAGATTTCTGTCTCTCCATTGAAGGCTATGCACTTTGACACATCCAAAAGTTCATAAAGAGATCATAAAACAAATCCATAGAAAAATTTAGCCGTTCAGTCCAAATTTTCTGAAAGGGACACAATCGCTTTATATGACGAACAGATTTAAATTAGGCTTTTATTCACATAAAACAGAAGTTCAACTGAACCTGCTTGACGCGTGAGAACAAGCCTCATTGGTTCTTGCTGAAGCTCAAGCGTGCTGTCATGAATGATTATGAATGCTGAAGTACAGAGCAATGCAGCCTCTTAAAGGGATGGTTCGGAGTAATTTCAACCTAGGGTCCTTTGCACCATGACCTCAAGCCACACACCCCCCCAGAAGCCTTTTTCCCTCGGTTGAACATTATTAATGTTAGAGCTTATTTAGAGATATCAGCCGGATGGCTTAGTGCAGACGCTAATGGATCCAAGGATGTATCTCGTAAATTACCCCACTAATAATGCCCAGAATGATACCAAACTTCTACAGTAGTACAAATAGGTTCTGTACTCATAAAACGAGGCATTGGAAAGTTTGTAAGTACATCAGGAGTTTATTTAAATAACACTTGCCTGACGACTTCGAGGTCACTTCCTTTGCAAAACTCATAAGTGTAAGGGAAAAGCTAGTGAATTTAACACTCCATAGAAATATATCCCAAAAAAAAAAATTCTTTTTTCCAAAGTGTTGACAACTTAGTGTTAACTAATAATTGTTGCAAACTGGTACTAACAACAAAATATTAGTGCATTCCTGGAACTGGGCGTCGTTACACTACATCCTCATGCATCGCTTTCTGTCAGGACTCTTACAGGCTTTTCCCAAATCACGGAAGTGACGTTGACGTCCGGGTTAGCGGTAGCATGAGCCGTCAAGCAAGTGTTATTTAAATAAACTCCTGATGTACTTAATGCCTCGTTTTATGAGTACAGAACCTATTTGTACTACTGTAGAAGTTTGGTATCATTCTGGGCATTATTAGTGGGGTAATTTACGAGATACAACCTTGGATCCATTAGCGTCTGCACTAAGCCATTCGGCTGATATCTCTAAATAAGCTCTAACTTTAATAATGTTCGACCGAGGGAAAAAAGGCTTCTGGGGGAGATTTTGGCTCGAGGTCTTGGTGCAAAGGACCCTAGGTTGAAATTACTCCGAATCATCCCTTTAAACAGTCTGTACATTTTTTAATTTCTCAATGCCTCGTTTTTTTATAGGCTTAGATGTCAAATTAAATATACCATCTACCCTGACTAAGGCTATTCATCTTCCAATTTAGGGCAGCTTGCATATTTTTATTATGTGTTTTATCTAATATTCATTTATTTTTATTTCAGCTTTATGTTACCAACAATTATTTCTGATATTTTTAGTTGTATTTTTAGTTTTAGTTGTAAAACAATAACAACACTGGCCTCAAATCCTGAAGCAGCCTGCAGGGTTACATCTTTAATACACAACTCTGATGTATGTTTTACGGTCTGGAGTTGACGCCAGCAACTCCAGATGCCTAAATGACATTTCTCTCTGTCACACACACACACACACACACACACACACACACACACACACACACACACACACACACACACACACACACACAACACACACACAACACACACACACACACACACACACACAACACACACACACAACACACACACACACACACAGAATTAGAAGTATATAGGATACAACGGGGCTATTTTGTGACAAAGGTCTTGTTAATAATTTTCAAGGTAATTAAAGCTTTTTATTAAGTTTATAAAAGTTTATTTTTTATTAAAGTTTTATATTAATATTTGAACAAAAATGAATTCTTTTATTTATCAAAATAAACCGAAAATAGTACAAACTTTGCTAAAATGATTGTTTTGAACAAGTATGAACTTAGACATATATTTTAAGTATTTGTATCGATACTTAGTGCCTTTCGCCCCATGCTGGTTTTACACAGTGTTTCTAAGGGGAAAAGACCTCATAGATTTATATGATTTTTTTTAAACAAACTACATTTATGATTTATTTTCATACTAAATCTATTTCTCCATCAGTATTCAATAAAAGCATGTATATTTTTCTGTGATCATATATGGGAGAAGTGAAAAGCACTTTTTTCTCAAGGTGTGCCTTTAGCCCCGTTGTACCCTACATATAAAAATAATGATTCCACAGAGATAATGAGATATGTGAATATGCCATGCGTGACTTACATGAGGACTGGTCTGCTTGTGGGAACTTGGACACTGAGTTTTGAATGTTGGTGAGCTTGGATTTCATTATCCGAAGCCCTTCGGTGAATCGGATCTCCTGTCCTTTAAGAAACTTCTCCATCTGACGCAGGATGCCCATCACTCGGTGCTTATCCATGCAACCCTGAGGCACAAAAGTGCACGAGTTAAGAAACCATCCGAGCACCTGGTTACAATTTGATGGCAAGCAGTTATCCCGAAATTACAGAACACAAGCTCATATGGAGGAGATATTGGACATCTAAAACGATCGCAAGAAACATTCCCACTAAACGTTAGCTTTGTATGGAAATGAAAAATGGCACACATGAATTATCAAGGCCAGATGTTGTGGGTGATGTCATGGGGACTCCTGTGGGGCATGACATGAAAGCTCAGGCCAGGGTTTAGCAGCTCATCGGTGTGCCAACACACAACCAAGTCCCCTTAGAAACACAAATATTACTCCAGCAACGATTTATCGAGTCGATGTTGTCCCAGATGCATTTGGGCCGTGTGTTCGGTCAGTGGGCAACCTCTAAGGTCCTCTCCAGGAACCACATGTAAGCGTCTAATACTCTTTTTCTCTTCAGCGGCTTGATGGCAGTTGTACAAAAAGCTGTTAGGCAGATGTCTCTGCGACCTCTGTCCAAAAGGCTGGTCTCCTGTCTGTTATTCATGGCAGTTAAATACAGACTCGTTAGAGGAGAGAGGAAATGTATTGGCTTTAAATTTCACTAAGCATTTGCCATGGTAAACAAAGACCGTGCTAATCTGGATCACACACAAAAATGCATCTGACATATTTAATGATATAACTTTGTCTCCTGTAGTGGTTTCGAAAACGTTTTGGGCACACTTAAAATGTCTGAATGTCATTGCACTAGATTAGAGAAATTATTTTGCTATATTGTTTGTTATATTTTTTTTATATTCAATTATGTGAACTACACCTGTGGTTCACTTGAGAAGTAATGACTTCATAGATCCACTAAAAATAAAATTTCAAGACATTGAGCAAAAAATGATAAAGGAAAGTAAAGAGAGTGCAGAATTTATGCACAGATGATACTTAATATTTAGTTTTTATTTTTAAGTGCGATTTAAGTGTCCAAATACTTTTGGGGCCTCTGTAAATTAACATTGTTATTTTTTAATAACTAAAATAGCATGCAATGTGCATTCAGATAAATGTAGGGGTGAATTCATGTTGATTGGGACACTTTTTCACAGTCATCTCATTGGCAAAAAGTGTCCCAAATGTATCAACCTGAATTCACCCCTACATACAGCCTATATGCCTTGTCAAATGTTTTTAATTAAGATTGCTTTCATTACCAACATTTTTTGCAACATGACATACATTATATTAGGCTTTATTTATATATTATATACATATTATAAATAATATTAATTAATTGTGTTATAGAAATATGAATCTAAATATTAATTTAATATACGAGTATACTTACTTGCGTTGCATCATTACAGTTGCACAGTGATAAGAAGTTTAGCAGGAGAAAAACTGTGTATGATAAATTCATCCTCCTGTATCCGAGTCAATGTAAAACCGCAGAATTGTGTTCTTGTGTCGGTTGTTTTTAATCCTCAAGTGTCTTTACGGTTCCAAACTGTGCAGACTCAGTCTGATAGTCATTGAAACAAGCCTGAGAGGAAATGTTTGATAAACGGTTGCAGAAGTTGGTAAAGATGCTCCTGTTCTCCTCATGAAGATTCTGAGCGCATGAGGAGTCGTGATGTCTGATTCGCGATTTGTTCTTTTCGATCGATTCTTTTAAATGATTTGTTTGAACCGATTCGCAAAACGTGGATTCCTCTGTGAGTGCAGCATTTATCTATGCATCAAAATGTCACTATGTGAACTATAACAGCAATACTGTGCAGATACAGATATAAAACATGTGTAGCCTACTACATCTGATGCCATTTGTCTCCTAAATCTTCAAAAAATGTAAAGGTAGAGAAGTTGTATTTATTGAAAGACATGTCAGATTTTTGGGGTTTTGCTGCCACCGGATGTTCAGGGTGAGTCTTGCACAGCAAATATAGATTTTTTTATTTTATTTTATAATGATTAAAGGACACTAATGTATGCAAACACTGATTTACAGAATAAATATTAAAATTAAACATGCAATAAAAATAATTTAAATATCCTCTGATGGATTAGATTACCTAAATCAATGAATTCTATACTGTGCTCATCTAAGATGTACTTCAGTTTTTCAAAAGCATCATTATAATTGAGAATGCCATGTTCTTCTTAAAATCAGGACAGATGTCATGATGCCCAACAGGATCCCGAGAGGTAGTGAATAAGCCCAGTAGGGATGTGATGTGTGTACAGCTGGAAACTCAGGCCCTTGAGGAAAGAGCAGAAGGTGTGTATTATGAAGGCAATGTATTACTTTTTTAAATGCAATTTGTATTTCATAATTTTTCAAAAAAAGGGAATGAACTCACCCCACACTTTCATTGTGGGTTCAGCCATACTACTGTGTCTCACTTCACATGTGTACTCGTCTCCAGTCCGCGGGGTGATAGTCATGTACTTGTACACTCTGAAGGTCCAGTCTTTGCTGTACATTAAGTCAGAGGTCTTTACCTTCACAATTGACTTATGGCCATTTTGAAAAAAGTTTATTTCAATGTCACCAGGGTAAAACCCCGTGGCATAGCAGTAAAGTACATTTGCTTTTCCTTCTTCCTCAGGAAACTCAGTATACACATTGACTGAAGGGCGTACTGTGGACAAGCAATATAATTAGATTAGTAAAAGATTCTGCAAAACAGAAGCAATTTACTTGTTAATGGTGATCATCAGATTTACCCAAAAGTGGCTTTGATGAGTTTGTTTCCTCTTTGAGTTTTTCCAGGTATTCAGCTTGTCGATAGAATCCCTTTGTCACCTCGCCCAGGCAGAAAATGCTGTCTCGCTTCTCTAAAACAGAAAATCCGGCGCTTGCACTGGGACGTAGGGCAAACGTTTTATTTTCCTGGTCAAAGTATGCAAATACGCTGTCATTCACCAAAACAACAACTGCCTGATCCATGGACCCCTTTCCCATCATGCGAGTATAGGCCAGGACATTTACTGTATGGTACTCTAAAAAAAAAAAGAGAGAGTAATGATAAGGAATTGATCGGTTTGTTATTTATATTAATGCATTTCTTTTAGGACATCAAAGATGATTGACAGATAGCATACAGTGGTGGCATGGTTCTGTTCTGGGCAAGAAGAGCAGGGAGCGCAGCGATGACCCCCATAGGCTAAACAAAACAGAACCAGCATATTGCCGAAATCATTCATGTTCTTAATGACAATAATTTAATGTAGCAACAACATAAATCAAGTGAAAAGACAGTCTGATTTGAAGAGAAAGGCAAGAAAGTCCTGACTGGACGAGAGGAGGAGCTGGGGATGGAGGAGGGTAAATATTCTGCCTTCACATGCCATCGGAAATTGTATTTCCCACTTCTAAAGTCGTAATTACGAGCTCATTACGTTCAAGTGCTTTGTTGTCTGAAAGAGCAGGAGGACACCAGGTTTATTCTTAGATATTAACTGGGAAAATCGTATTAAAGCCAAAATGATATTAAGCCCATTAATTGGCAACCATAGGCCTATAAACATTCACCATCACTAAATCTATAGTCATGTTACGGACGTAGGCCAGTAAGAGCTGTGTGTGTAAACCTCACTCCCCTGGCCCCAAGAGGCACGCTAGCACCTGATGCTAGCAGCTGTGGTCTTTAGCATGCTTGTTAGTGTGCCCGCCTCCCATGCCGTCGACTTTGGTTCGAATCCTGCTCAGAGCGGGTCGAAGAAGACCGGTTACAGTCAGTGGAATTTCGGTAAAAAACAGGCTATTATATATAAACAATATGCTTCAAATGATTATTCATGTACGTAAATGCACTACTGTTATGTCCAAGGATGTTTTAATATTTTTTGTTTGTGTTATTTATGCAAGAAGTGTTAGTGGAGTTTGTATTTCTCTCTCTCTCTCTCTCTCTCTCTCTCTCTCTCTCTCTCTCTCTCTCTCTCTCTCTCTCTCTCTCTCTCTCTCTCTCTCTCTCTCTCCCCCTCTCTCTCTCTCTCTCTCTCTCTCTCTCTCTAAGGACAAGACAAGGCGATGTAGCGGTTATGGAAAAAACTAATAAAGAATAGCAGTCACAGCAACTATCGTTTTCCCTTCGCCATGTGTAAAGTTTGTGGCTCTCTTATCTCAGGAACTCGGGTATCAAAAGTATCCCCGAAGTTCCCAGTGGTAAATACGACTTGAGAGGGCGTTCATGTCGAATTTTTAACCAGGAAACTCGTAATTTACAATAATTCCTATAGCACTGAAAGCAGCATTAACTCCTGAGAAATGTATTAAACTTATATGCATAAAAGATTGCCTGACAGTAAAAAGTAAAAGAAACCGTTATGAATCATTTACCTGTCCACATTGTGATGATCTGTGGATACAGCAGAAGAGTTAACACAGATGCTCGGACAGTTAATATTTCCATGTCTGCCATTTAAAGACTCGTCTCTTTGCTGTTGTTCTGTTGTCTATAAATGGTGCCCTATGTTTAATCACACTGGGTTCCCCCTACTCTAGTGAACACAGTTTCACTTTTGTTCTTCCTGCGGTATCATTTCACAATTTGTTTTTTCGCTTTCACATTTTAAATAATGTAGACGTGGACTGTGTCAGAGCAAAATGTTGGCTTTTCTCCTCATTGTGGCTTTGCATGAAATCATCCTTGGCGCAGGTAGGACTGTCCTTAGAGGATTACCCTTTTGCCAATATGATTTATAGATGTGTATGTAAATAAAGCACAACTTACTTGCTCTTGTAGCATCTGTCAATGAGTCGTTTAGTCGTTAATAGGCTATTGCACTGTGGGGAAATAAAATACAGGAGGAAACTTTATTTGGATGTTGAATTTGGATTCATGTGCAATGCATTTGTGAAGGGAAGTAAACAAGGTTAAATAAATATATGTCAATAATCTAAGGACGCTGACATCTGCCAGTAGGTTTTATAGCAGCATAACATTGGTCCAACAGATGTAATTCCTCCAAATATGATGTCAGAAAGATTAAACCATTATATTAGAACCATTATACCATTTCCTGAGAATGAACCAGTATCAATGTTCTGTGCATATTTTCATTTGAAATAATTGACAATAAAAAAAGAGTTGATGTTATTGTTGTCCTTTAGAAGAACATGCATACCAGCAGTTCATCGAGTGTGCATTCGACAGTCAAGGGCAAGTAGACCATACATGGCGCTATGGGTATGATGGTAAAGACATCATGCATGTGGATTTGGTGAAGAAAGCTGTGGTTGCTACCAGTGAACCTGGTAAAATGTTAGAAGAAGAGAGAAAACATATGGAATACATTAAGAGGAAAGAAGAAAAACTAAAGATGGTGTGCTCCGCTGTGAAAACTGTCTTCTTAAAGTCCAACAATTCTCTATCTAGGGCAGGTAAATTTAAACAAAGTAACCCTCATTGCCAGATTTCTAATAAGGATGTTAGAAAATTATTATTTATTTAACAACACGTAGTGCTATAGTAGGCACCTGAGACTTTATATATACTGTACTATATAGATCTTGTAAATCTCAAAATTTCAATCCAGTTAGACAATTATAAATTTATTCAAACTGTTACTTTGTTTCTTCAATGTAGCAAAACCAGCAGTGCTTTTATCTGCTGGAGGAAAACAGGATCAGAAATATCTTAAATGTGTTGTGCATGGCTTCTATCCGAATGTCATCCGAGTGCGTTGGACCCAAAAAGGAAGGCCGGTCTATTTTGGTGTATCAAGTACTGGAATACTCCCGCACAGAGATGGCACATTTCAGATGACCTCCTATCTTAGCCTTATTAACATGAGTGCTCACGGTGTTACCTGTGAGACTGAACACTTAAGCCTGAATGGGATATTGAGAAAAACCTATGGTAAGTGATTCAGAAGGGCATACATAATTCATATGAGCATTGTGATAAATGATGTGAAAACTCAAATGACTTGCTCTGTCTTTTTGTTTTAGAGGAGGAATCACAAATCACAGAACATGTTCTTTGGGCAGTGGCTGCCTTTGTTCCCGGTTTTGCATTGCCGGTGTTCCTAACTCTATTATTTATTTGGAAAAGGCGACACACAACAAAACCACCTGAGGACACAAGTGACAGATCAGAAGCATCTTTATCTTTGAATTTAATGAATATGTCTCAGGAAACATAAAATATATAAGCGAGTGTGACTCCAAACCAAATTGTATTTATTATCATTTTGACCACAGACAAATACTTGTATAAAATGTATAATAATTATATAGAATTGAATCACAAGCATAGTATACACATCATTTGTGTATCTCTATAGGCAATAAAAGTTTATGCAAGAGATTTACATATAATTACTAAAGTTGTGATGCTTGATCCCTTTTAAAAAAGTTTATAAATGTTGTGGAACTTTATTGTCGCTATAACTAGTTTATTTTGCATAGTCTAACATACATACTTCACAGTACTGTAATTAGCTATGGAATTAGCCTCACTTGCAGTCATTTATTTGCACACAATAAACAGGTTATTTATGGGAAATGCTGAATAGTACTTTAGGTAGCCTATTGCTTTAGGAATGTGAGTTATTGTTTAAATCTTTTTAGCCTTTGTCATGTTTAGCTATATCTGTTTAACTCAGATCTTATGATTTGCACCTTATACCGTCGTATTAAATGTTAGTCTTTAAATGTATGTATTTTTTGTTTTCTTGTTGATTAAATTTCAAAACATGTAAAGGGGCTATGTATATTGGAATACTTTAGAAAATGAATTGTTGTTTAAATAAAAGGATAAAAACAGAACTGTTACCAAAAAGTCATAAACATCAGAATATAAATAGTGCGTCATACTAACATGTACGCGCTGAGCAAAATGATTGGCATCTTCAACAACCAAACAGATCAACAGAAAATTGCCCTCGCACTTAGGCGCCAGTGCTTCAACCAATAGTAGAGCAAGACAATGCAGCTTCTCGACGGCGGAAAGGCCAGTGATTGGCTCCGAACACAAACTGGGCGGGACCACACGCTGCTGCAAGATCCTTGCAGCCATTTTCACGAAAGTGTTGCGGCCGCCATGACTGTGGAAGATCCCGAAAAAACCTTCGATTATAAACACTATATTCTGCGTCTGCAGTCTCGCACCAGGTCATCTGTGAAACCGCCGGGGACATAAACAAAGCTGAGGGTATCAAAGCTGTGTTGAGACAGCGTTAAACATGAGACCGGATATAATGTCTGTTAAGCGTCTCATGTGTTGTTGAGACGTGTAAACCGTGAGTTTTTCTCCAGACTGTCAGTATATCAAAACCTTCAGCCAACGAGTGACTGATGCTCCTAACTCTGGTTGCGGAGAAGGGCCAGTTGCGTTTCCAACCATCATGGCTTTTGTGAGCCTCTTCTCCAGTCCCCCAAGCCCCGTACTTGACAAAAACATGACAGACTGTGAGCTGACAGGGGAAGAAAGGTCGAGTAAACATGTTCTTATCTGCAAATGCTTCACTGTGCAGGTTCATGTGTGTGAATGTGAATCTTTTGGCACCTATCTTGTTTTTTTTTCAACGTCAAGTCTTCGTTTTCGTTTTTGGACAGGCCTTTCCCCCAGTTCACTAAGTAGTGGTCATGTTTTCCTGCATGCACTTTCATTTTAATATCTGTTAAAGAGGAAAGAAAGTGACACTGCTCATCTTTGTCAGTTTTCATTGTTTTCCCCCACTTGGTTTGCGCTCTTATCTAGCTGATTTTGAAGGACATTTGAGTTTTTGTAGAAGGCTGTAGCTGGTTATTATTACAGTAATGTTAATAAGTCGTTTCAAGGCTGTTGAATATGTAAATGGATATTTTGCCCCGCCCACTCACGTACAATCGGATCGCCCCGCCCACCTGGGAAAGGAAAACATGTCTGGTAGGGATTCGTGGCAGGACTGTTGAGGCTTTGTAAGCCATGCGTTGAGCTGTTGTAATTGTCAACCAGGTCAGGTTGACAAGAGTCTGACATAAGTTTAAGTTTATCTGCCCATTGTTAACTTGACATGAAAACCGGCCCAATTTATTTTCTTTAATGCATTCATGGTTTTATTGAGCACCATTCATCATCACACTGCGTGTTGTCCATATTTGTCAAATGTCATTGTTAGAAATTGTTGAATCGGTTCATTGAAACAAACATTCACATCCCAATTGGTTTTAATCCAACAAGAGTTTGCTGCTCCATTAACGTTGCAATGGGAATTTAAGAGGATAGTTTATGTAACTCTGGAATTACCCAAAGTTTATTTTTATTCATCACAATTTTTATAATGCTGTGTTGCCCATTTTTGACAAATTTCATTGGCATAATTGATGTTAAATCAATTTATTGAAATGGTCATGTTTTTGAACTCATAAATAGATCGGCCTAGAATAAAATAAATATTAAGTTATGTAACGGATAGGCCTAACATTTCCCCCCTCCCTACTTATCTAGGGCATTTTGGAGGCTTTTTTGTCCTGATTCCTGAATAATTTCTGACCCTTATTCAGATGCATTTATATCCCATTAATATAATTGCACTTCAGTTGCAAATATGACCAACAGTGATATAGCATGCATTATTGAATAAAGAGATTGCTGGCTTGGCCTTGACAGAATCCACATGCAAAAACAGTCTCATTTCAATTCCAAAACATGCCAGCTGTTTTTCAGATAGCTTTTTACAGCAATGTCTCACCTCTGCATGTGCATTACATGCTTTTCATTTCAATCTGTTTAATATTGAAGAAGTGTAATGTGTTTTAAATATTGTAATCATTGAGTTTTGCTTCCATTTCCCCTTGTTTTTGCCCTCCAAGTTCAACACAGAAGACACCCAAGTTTGTCATCAAACCACTGATCTCACATACATAGTGACCACATCCTCCTGTTTACAGACGTGTTGAAACATTTTCTCGTTGGGTTATTAAACACACTAAGGGCCATTTTTGGCATGTTCAATGCTAAGTCACTGTGTAAAGGCCATTTATTTAGCTGTAATACCCAGACGTGAAAAAAATCCAATAGATCTTGGTTTCTTTCTACAGTGTCATGGCCTACTTTGTCTAAAACTGAGAGACCTTCAGAGCCTCAGTGTTATCGTGTCCTTGTTCTCGCTCCAGACTTTAACGCTGAGAAACTGTTGGGAATTTGACAACTGGCAAAACAAACATTCACGTCCATTTTGGTTTTAATCCAAAAAGAGTTTTCCATTGATGTTGCATTGGGCATTTAAGTAGAAAGTTTATGCCCCAGGGTTATGTGACTCTGGAATTACCCAAAAGATTTATTTAATCTTAAACATATCCAAAAAAACACAACTTCATAAAAAATAAATAAAAATAGGCTATAAATAAAAGCAAAGCAAACTGTATTGTTCGTATCCAGCCTATTATAGGCCTTTAGAATAGAAGCTTATTTTGTGTGTTATATTCTTTTTAGTTATTTTTACTTTTCGATTTACAAGAATTTAATATGTACTGAAGAAAACGAGTGTTGTTTGCCCAAGCAAAACTGAACGACACTATACTATGGTGTTGTGGGTGTTTGCCAGTGCATTGCTATGCAGTTTCTAGGATGTTCTTTGAGGTTGCTAGAGCATTGTGGGTGGATGCTTTTTGGCATAATTCTTACTTCATAACAAACTCCTAACTGAGTATGCACATTAATAGTAGTGTTTCTATACTGTTTTGCCTAGAATATTAATTTATTTCACTGATTTGATAGTCTTTTCTTGGCTTGATCGTTTTTGTTAATGATACGCTCAAACGTTTTCTTACAGGGAGGATGGTGAATTGGAGGATGGAGAAATAGATGATGAAGGCATAAGCATAGAAGAAGTAAAGGAAAGTAAGGAAGAGTCTGAAGGGGCCGAGAAAGACAAAGAGAAGGTAAAAGACGAGAAGTCACACCGGCATTCACGAAAGCGACACAGGAAAATTAAAGAAAAGCGACGGTCGAAGAGGAGACGACGAGAACGGCAAAAGGTAATCTATCATTGCATTTTTTTTGTGCAACTCGTTTGTTTTGACCTTTTCTTTAATGCTTTTTTTCCACCAATTTTTTTTCCAATTTCAGCATCACTCTCCATCCAGTGGCTCCAGCTCGGACAGCTATGACTCTGAGCATGAGCGTCAAGAAAGACCTAAGAGCAAGAAGAGCAAAGGGACATATCGTGATCATGACAGCGAGTTGTCTCAGGTGAGTTCAGGGTTTTCCCTACAGAATTTCAAATTTCATTATCATCCCGCTCAATTAATTTCCCTTTCTACCTGTGATCCCAGCGTGAAAATGAACCTGTAAAACCACCGAGATCAATGCAGCACAAGAACAGCGATCTGGACAAATACAGTGACTACAGTGAAGAAAAGTATGACTATGATGACGAGGATGATTTCTCAGAGGAGTTGTCGAAATACAAACATGCTAAGGAGTCATCTGGTCGTGGCAGAGGAGGACCACCGAGGGACCAGGCCAAGAGACCAATTATGAAGGGACAACAACAGCAGTGTATGTTCGTTTACTTCAAAATATTATAGAGGTCTGCATGGAAATTAATTTGAAGACCCAACAGAGTGAATCGTGTGGTTATCTCTTATTCTTTTACTTGTTATATAGTTGGTGGACAACGTGGTAGAGGTCGTGGTGCCCTTGGCAGGGGGCGAGGAATGCCCAACAAAAATAAGAAACAAAAGGGGAAGAACTGGGGCCGAGGCCGTGGTCGAGGAGGAGAGCAGGGTGGAGGAGACATGGTGAGAATTTCTCATTTTTGATCGGATCATCACCATTAGGATCTCAGAGCACTCTTTTTATATGTCGTCATATGTCTTGTAGCAGGAATCTAAAGGCCCGCCCAGTTTCCAGAAGAAGCGTCCAATCATGAGCCAGGAATTCATTAATCAGCATACGGTTGAACACAATGGGAGGCACATTTGTAAATATTTCCTTGAGGGTCGATGCATCAAAGTAAGCTATTACAAAACTATAATACAAATACATCACACAAACATGGTTAAACATTTCATTTAATTCAAATTTGTTAAAAATGTGTACATGCTTTTAAGATCTTTTATTCACTTTGCTTACAGGGGGACCAGTGCAAGTTTGAACATGATAATGTTGTTCCAGAGAAGAAAAAGGAACTGTGCAAATTTTATGTCCAGGGATACTGTACCAAAGGAGATATCTGTATATACATGCACAATATCCTTTCAAAACATTTATTGGATGAGTTTTTTTTTGTACAGATTAACTGTAAAAGAGATAATCTTCACATGTCTTTAGGGCTTTCTCTTGTTGCACTGAATGTGTGTAGGCACCTATCGTAGTTGTTAGTGTTCTTCTTTTTCTTCCGCTTCTTCTTCTTTCACGCTTGAGTCTAAGGCAGCCCATAGACCGGCTTGTGGGAAAGTTATAAAATTTGGCACACAGATAGAGGACAGTCTGAACATTAACCACAACAATTTTGTAGTTTCTTAGCTCAATCCCTCTAGCGCCACTAACTGTCCAAAATTTCCCTTACGTTTATGCTAATAACTTTTGAACCGTAAGGGCTAGAAACAAAATTGAACCAGATCATCTTCAAACCATGGTGACAAAAAGTTATGGAATTTAAGTTGATTCGTCAATCCGTTCTCGAATAATGCTCGAAAGAATTCGATAAAGAGCAAAAATGGACGTGAGGCTATATCTCCGCAACGCTTTAGCTTATTCTGACCAAACTTGGTGTGTGTAATGACAACCATGACCTAAGGGTATATGCACAGTTTCGACACAGAGCCACCTAGTGGTCGGGAGATATGAAAAATGTCTATTTTTGCTTATAACTTTGAACGGTTTGGCCAAATATCACAGTTTGGGTGTCGGCCATTTTTAATTTTGTGTTTAATTAAACATTGTTGTATCGTTACGAAACTCGGTATGTGTCATCAGCACCATGCCCTGAAGGTACTCAAAAAGTTTCGAGACAGCACCACCTTGTGTTAAAAAATTACAATGAAATTTCCAAAAATGTTAATAGCTTTTGATTAAATTAGCCCTATTGTAATGAAATTTCTTGGGTCATGCTGAGAATAAAGATACTAATTTTGCTATAGTCGGATTAACTTCCTGTCCACCTTTTTGATTTTCTTTAAAAACCTACTTTTTCGAACTCCTCCTACACCATCTGTCTGATTTTCACAAAACTCGACTCAAATCATCTTCAGACCATGTTGGCAAAAAGTTATGGATTTCGTGTCGATAGACGAAAACATTTTTGTATACCGCAGAGACAAATTTGATGGCATGATGCTAAAACGACTCTGAGTCTGTCTCTCTGCAATGCTTTGGCTTATTGACACCATACTTTGCATGTGTCATTATGACCTTACTCTGACCACACCACATCAATTCGGTCAAAGTTTTTTTTAAGCCATTTTGCCTAAAATCATCTTAATATGTCTTAATCATTGTTACAGTTGGTCTGATGCTGGCATGACTTCTTTGTGCTTGGCCCTTTAATTTATGCTTGCAGCTTTATTTTTTCCTTGTTTTGGACCTTGACCTTAAAGTTTATGTGAGTATCCTTGCAAGTTCTTTCACACCGGAGCAAAGTGTTATCAAGGAGATAACTGCAAATTTTCCCATGAGCCTTTAACCGATGTGACCAAGGAACTTTTGGACAAGGTATGGGCTAACTTGTCACTTAACATTCATTTTCCCTACAAATACATGCACTGTATGCATATTTAAAAAGCACTGATGTTAAAAATTTAAGTAACCTGGGATAATGCGTCTTGCTCAGCTATGTAATGGTAATAAAAAATGTGTTCTCAGCAACTGTCCAGTTCCAGGCTCAAAATGATGCTTTTTTTAGCACTTTATAAAACTAACTTCAGCTGGACAATAACTTAATCCTAGAGCTGCTGTAAAGCCAAAACAAACTCTGTTACTGTAAGTTCCTATTATCACCGTAAAGCTGCTTTGAAACAATTAATATTGTTAAAAGCGCTATATAAATGAAGGTGACTTGACTTTACATTTATGCATTTGGCAGATGCTTTTATCCAAAGCGACTCACATTGCATTTCAAGGTACACATTTACATTCTTATCAGTTCTTGCTTTTCCTGGGAATCGAACCCATGACCCATGGCGAACCCGCCAATGCTTTACTGTTTGAGCTACAGGAAAGCTACTGTTTATATGCAGTCCATTGGCAAGATGCATAAACAGCCAATATGTTAAGACTGTGTCTTTAGAACTAGTCTGACCCACAAGGGGTAATACGTCTTACTTTTCAGATTCAAATTAGATCAATTTACTTTTTTATGTAACTAACAGAGAACAATTAGATGACTAACTTGTAAGAGTAGTCCAAGCAATTTATGCCACCAGCCACAGGTATGGAAATATCAATCTCATATCTAGCTAATTTTAAGTTTAAAATATTTTCAACTCTTAGAAATATTTGGTCAAATTCAACAAATAAAGCATGCAATGGAAACCTGATTGATGTCGCACATTTTAGATCCTCAATACAGATGAGGAAACTGTCAATGAAGATGAGATGGAGTTAGCAGATCTGAGAAAACAAGGAATTGCCCCACTGCCGAAACCCCCTCCCGGAGTCGGATTGTTACCCACCCCTGGGCCTGGAAGTCCCCCGGATGGAGGAAAGAAGATCCCCTCTCTGTTTGAGATCAAAGTTCAGCCTACTGTGGACTTGGCACAGAAGATTGCTCTAAGGTACTATTGCCATTTATTGACTGAATCCCCTTTTAACTGTGTTTACATCCAGAATATTTAGTCAAGATTGGTCTGTTTACATCCGTTTCATAAAGTCATAATAAATAGTGGATTCCCCCCTATTTTTTGCAAGTTAAACTTCTTTAAAATTGAGAACTGTTGTTAGCATGGATGGATTACCTATTCAAAATAATAGAAAAGTAAAGTTCACAAACTTTTTTCCTCCAATAGTCCAAATAACTTTGTTCTAGAGCTGCTGTAAAGCCAAAACAATCTCTGTTACTTTGATTTCCTATTATCACTGTAAAGCTGCTTTGAAACAATCTATATTGTTAAAAGCACTATATAAATGAAGGTGACTTGACTTGACTTAGTTATGATTTTATATCTTGCTATTTTATTTGTGCATTAATTTGTTGTGTATTTTATTGCAGGCCCAATTTCTACAACAGTGCATCTCCCCCTGCTGGTCAGTTTCAAGGTGGTCCACAGTTTGGAAGTAGCCCTGAGGATATACAGGCTGGCAATATGATGTCTTCTCCACCCAATCCTTCCCATCCCCCTCATCCAGGCTCCATAAGGAGCCCTCCCTTACCATTCACAGGTCCAGGAATGCCCCAAAGTCCACCAGGCCAACCTCCACCCCAAGGCTTTCCAATGCCACCTCCAGGTCAGCCTCCTCCTTTCCACGTCAACATGCAGCACATGAACCATCCTCCATTGAATCACCAGGGGGCTCCATTTCAACCTGTGCCTGACATGCAAATGCAAATGCCTTTCCCAAACATGGGCCAGATGCCCTCCGAGTTCTTCAAGAATTTGTTTAGCAGTCAGTCTCTGGCCCAAGGGGGTAGGTCTTCATTTAGCTTTAAAAAGTCTTTTCCCATTAATAGATGAAAAAAGCTTGATATATATGAAATACCCTATTTCTGTTGTACCTACAGATGAGGGACCCATCCAGGACTCCCAGCCACATGGTAACACTAATTCCAGTGGGATGCAGGACTTCCTGCCAGCTGTACAGAAGGTTTTGCTTTTACATCTAAACCAGAACAAGCAAGACTCTGACTCTCATAGGGACGAGGGATGTGGACAAGGGTCTGCACCTCCCAACAGAGAGAAAGGTTAGAGAGGGATGTTGAAAAATAAACATTTTGAAACAATATTGCTTTAACTTTGAACAATGGCGTGCTGCAGGAATGAGTTCCGAAAATGGGAAAAAAGTTGTTGTTTTTTACTTCTGCTAATGTGTTTTTGGTTAAATGTTTGAAATAAGGTCTGTGGTTAACACAAGCTCAAGAAATTTTATTACATGTCAAAATGCATCAGTTGTGATTTAAAAAAAAAGTTTTTACGTGTCTTGAAAAAGGCAGTGGCTAAATGGGACTACAGAGATTGTCGGGGACATTTAACATCATCATGATGAACAGGAAAACGCATCTACTCAATATCTACTTTTACAGCTTAGTTGTGTTTATATTCAGATTCTTACAAACTATTCTAAAACTTTTCACTTTGTTGATTTTAAATTTAAAAGATTGTTTAGATGTGCACCAATAATGCAATCTTTTCCAATAATCAGAGTAATGACATGAGCAAACCTCTGCAGTCCTATTTACATGCAATTTTCGTTATTCTGATTATTCACTCAGAAGTGTGGTTATTTCTACCGCCATTATTTGCACACCCCACAGAACAAATTATGAACTCACATACTTGTTATATACATGCATGTTACTGGCCACTGTTTTAATTTACTTGCATCAAATGCAAAACACATTTCCACGGACATATTGGATATTATTCGGTGCCGTGATGAACATAGCAATGGTGCAATTAGAATTTTAATTGCATTAGTTTGATCAAACTATTGTGTTTACATGATGAGGTAAAGTTTAATGGCAATATTTCCAAAATCGCATTATAATTGCATTACAAGTGTGCATGTAAACATACACGTTGAAAGAGTTGTCGAAAGCTTGGTGACGAAGTCAGGTTTGTTTATAGCCTAACTTTAAATTTTAATTCTGGCAATTGTATTTAGACTTCAAAATTCATTAAAACTGGGTTAATTTGTGAAGATTATTTTGAAGACAAAACTTGTAAGAATCAAGCGTTGGCCTACAAAATTACATAATTCCTGCAGCACTGAAACTAAGAACTTTTTTTTTACATTTTTATATAGTCAAACCGTGTTATTATTGGATAGTAATAAACTAGCAAAGATGGATAGTTCTTGGTTCCGGTTTGAAAGTTCATATTCTAATATAATTTCTGTTTATTAGATGAAACCCCTAATTGGTACTCCAGTGATGAGGAAGAGGGCAGTAGCGTAACAGCCATCCTTAATTCTCTAAAGAAGCAGAATGATATGCTGAAAAACCAGCCAAGCATGCCACCAGCCGACCCTAGACTCCAAAAGGAGCGAGCATTGCCCAGCGATCCTCGAATAAAAACTGACCCGCGTCAGAGACCTCCAGACCCCAGGAAAGACGCTGGAGATGGTGTCGGGGATCCCAGGCTTGCCAGAGACCCACGCAAGATGAAACCTATGGATGCCTCCAAACCTGACGCTCATCGCCACCCAAACCCCTCCAGGTCCCACAAACCGCCCACTGGAGAGGATGATGAGGAGTTTGAAAGAGAGCTAAGGGAAAGAGCAGCCTTGATCCCATTGGATCCCAGTCCTGGAGCCACGCTGCGAGACCCGCGCTGTCAGATTAAGCCGTTTAGTCACATCCGGGTGGATATACTCCTTCAGCGTCCGGCCTTTGCTCAAACCGTGGTTTGGGCTCCAGAAGACCTCATTCCTCTGTTGATTCCCAAACAGGAGCACTCCATAAACCTGCCGCTCCCACCTTTAATAGCAGATGCTCAACTAAACCGTACCCTTTCCTCCCCTCCGGATCATCCTCCATCAGCAACTCCGTCTTCTCCTGATCCACGTCTCGCAGCCGCCCGCTTTAAGGAGGGTGTTAGTCGACTCGGGAGCCCTCCCGGTAGGACGGTAGATTCTCGCCACCACCATCCGGACAAGCCCTTGGACCCACGTACTCACAAGACTCTTGATCCCAGAATCAGCCGATCTGGCAGCCTGGACTCCAAGCCTCCAGGTGTGAGGGAGAGTCCATCAGGAGGAGGAGATCCACGGCTACAGCGTGGATCCTCAAACCAACCGGTTGCCGCTTCCGTTAAGCCCGATTCGGAGAAGTTGCCTCCATATGCTCCCCGTCTGGCATCTTCCATCGGTGCAGGTCTTGATAGTCCAACCACGCTGTTAGGTGGGATCAGTTTATACGATCCGCGCAATCACAGCTTACTCTCCCCGAAACGTGAAAGCGAGGAGCCACCTAAAAAGTCGAGTATCCTAAAGCCTTCTGCGAAGCTCCAAAGCTCTCCACCACATGCCTCGCCGTCACAGGGAACAGGGATGGAAAAAGATGAAAAAAGTCCAGTTGATGACTCTGAGAGCAACACAAGTGGCTGTACGTCACATCCTCCTGCTCCTCCTCCTCCTGTGCCTACAGTAATGCCAGCGTCTCCGTGTTCGCCAGTCCGAGCGCCAGCTCCCGCTGTGCACAACTTGCCCATCCAGGCACTAGCAGGACTGATACGGCCTGCTTACACGGACCCACGCCAGAACAAACCTGTGGGATCTGCCGGTGGGACTCAGCAAGAGGATGAGGAGGACAAAGACAGTAAGAAGAAAGACAGGCCCCTGAGGGATGTCTTTAAAACCTTTGACCCGACAGCCTCACCATTCTGTCAGTAAACACACTTATACTGAATATAGCTCATGCATTTACTGTATTCTGTACTTTGTATTCACCCTGCATGTATATGAAGCTTTTCTATTTATTTATATTTGTTTGTACACATATTCTCCACTGCTGCATCATTGTCTAAGCAGAGATATTTTTCTTTTGGCTCTTGTGCGTTTATAGATTCTCATTAGATAGTCAGTTGTGTCACAGCAAAAGACTTTATTTGCTCAAGAAGCATTTTAAGTACATTTGTATCTGGTATATGGACACTTTGGTAAGCAGAGTCTGCTGATCAGGTGCGCATTAGTGACACATTGTTGCTTTAGAAGGTTAAAAAAGGGATGTGTGGCTTATAGTATTCATATTTGTAGTACTGTGTAATACATAAATCTATTAAAAATATACATTTTTGCTAAATTCCCACAGTATTTATCATAACTACATACAAAGCATATATAAACACTGTAATATAGCAGAACTTCTATGTCTCATTTATCTAAAATGTGCATTTTCATCAAAGGTACAGTTGTGATTTTGGTGAGGAAAACGTATGAGATTCCTTTCAGAGAGTCTATTGTAAATGGTTTTCTTTTTAACACTCGAGGCATTTTTCATCTTTTTTATTGTCATTGTCCTTTTCTGTAGATATTTTTTATTGTGTTAATGTATATTTTTCCACAGAAAATGCTGAATTGCTTTTGTGTTCTTTTTACCATTGATGGAAATGCTAGTAAGGGAATTTAAATACAGCAATCACTTTCTTCCTTTTTTTAATTCATTGTCTAAAATAAAATAAAAACAAATTATGTGATTCTGATGTTGACTTCAGTCATTGTTGTAGCCTTCTGCATTTTATTCGTTTTATAGTAAATGTTTATTCAGAGGCCATAAAAGTGCTCTGTGCAAAAACAAAATGGTTTCAATGTCACATCATCGTTTGTTTCGAAGTACAAATTGTACACCTGATCTTATATCTGAAATGTATGTATGCTGAAAAATCTATCTATAAATGTACGCCAAAAATGTTTGTAATTGAAACGTAATATAAAACAATCAGACAATGAGTTGAAAATGAACAATTAAATGCAACTCATCAACATATTTTTCTTCCTTTAGATTTCAGGAATATAAGTTATTTATTTTTTATTTTTTTCTACACAATTTTATAATATATAAATGTCTGAACATGTATAAGTATTGCGGTAAATGATTTATAAATGTGATCAGGCATGCAATTTCTATTTAGACTTTGCATTATGCACATTATTTTTATGGCCTCAATACATGTTTGTTTTTTTGAAAATCACAAAGCACATTGTGTGCAGGCTCTTTTATGGTTTCTCACTATACAATAACAACAGAATAAAACCAAAAGTTACAAGCAAAAATTAAGACCATTTATTTCATGTTTACTTGTTTGTAATTCTCTAACACATTGAGGGGTGGAGCAAGGCTGGGAGCCGCTGAATGCTGGGAGGTCCTACGTAGCCCCAAATCATCGGTTTCAGGGTTGAGCTGTTCTTGAGCTCGGTGGATAAGGAGACTCTTTTTCCACTGGAAACAGAAAGCTGCTGCCTTTGCTGCTTCAGAATTTGGCTCAGGTTGTTTCAAACCCTGTAAAATCAGATAGAGCCATTTAAAATTGAAAACAACAATGTTGATCATGCCAGATAACATACAAGAGAAGATAGACACCACTACTTTTTACTCATTCCCTGGTGTAATGTAGCCTGGAAATCCAGACCTAAATCTGAAAGATTAATGGTCTGGCATCGACTATTGAAAATTGGCCAGCTCGAGGGGCGGCACCAAGCATGCATTTGAACATCTCACTGCATGCAATTGGATAACACTACGACCAATCACAACAAGCCCCATACGCTTAGCTAGCAGCGGAGATAGCTGGTAGATTAGACTCTTGCCGTATATCCGGTCGGCAAAACAGCAAACAGTCTATATCAGATAACCCGATCTGATTGGTGCAGCTCGGATACAAGGGCATATTTAATGAGCATCATTACTCGACGCCAGAGTAGACTCGCTGAGCAAATTCAACTTGTGCTCTCGCGAGAACTCTGGATTTCCAGGGTAGGTGTAATGCACCAGACTTTGGTTTCCTTTTTGCCCTGTCTGTTCACCACAGTGAAACTTTTGCTCCCTAAATGTTATTTTGGAGTAAAGTTTTTTCAACTTCTCTTACCCTGATGCAAGCAGTTTCTGCAGCTCGTACTCCTTGGATAACCGTCTGGAGTAGATTCTGTGCGTTCTTCACCAGGATCTCATCTGATGATTTACACCCAGGAGTAACTGCATTAACACTGGAGAGACACCATGCACCCCTTGGGTCACATGAGATTTTTGCACGTTTAATTTATTGGTAATATTGTCGTTTAAACAAGATTGAATTAGTCAGTGATGTAGGGAAGAAAGACCTTCAACCAGAATTGTTGGGATTCAGGGAGATTAATATGCTATTGATTATCTCTCACCTAGATATGATGGTAAGTTGGTTGGAAATGGTAAGAATCTGCTCTGCAATGACACAGAGCTCATCTGTGCAATGCTTGTCCAAACAGTGGTCCGCTATGACACGCACAAACTGGGTGATCGACTGGCCACTTGAGACGAGATCTTTAGCAGATGTTACAAAAGCATCTTTAGTCTACAGGTGAAACAAACTTTTGTCAATATGGGAACACAACCTTTGTTCAAAACAAAACTTTAAAAGTTTCTGACCTGGATTGGCCCTTTCTTCTTTAGGTACTGGGCCATGTGATAGAGTTTATCTGCCATTTCTTTTGTCACCTTGACAATCTGGTTACCCTTGTCATCCCACTTCTCAGTCTCCCATTTCAGAAAGAGAGATGTGTAAGAGAGAGTTGTACCTACTAAAGTGAACACAGGACCTCCTGGGCTCCTCTGGGATGTCTCTTCCTAGGGTAGATAAATTATATTTGACATGGCTTAGTCTAAATTGTTGTGTACAATTACATGAATCATAAACAATTGTGTTACCTTCTTTGGCTCCTGATTGGACACATCTGGGACACTGGTACTTGGTTTGCTTTTAATAGGAACTTGAGTATTTGTGGAAATAGGATGTGGTGTTGCCTTTTGTGTCCGCGACATGACAAATCCACTAGACTCTTTGCCCTGCAAGCCACACTTGATCTGTTCCTTTGTGACCACAAGAATTCCATCAACTTTACTAAGTTCTTCAACAAGGTAATGTGCCTTTGCTGACCAGCACTGTGAGTGAACATCAAGAGTGAGAGTGTCTCCAAGAGTTTGCGTCTCTGCAATTAATCTGGCTCTACTCACAATGTCTGACATCTGAAATGTCAAGTGGTCATTAATGAATCTCAGATTGGACCTTTCCTTTGGGTCTCTAATGAAGTTGAAACAGTCCTGGATGGAGTCTGCGGCGTTTTTAACATTCTGCATAAGCAATTCTGAAGCACTTTCAAATTGCGCAAGTTTATCTTCAGTTTCCATTTCACTGTCTTTTGTTTGGACCGAGCATGCCAAAGCAATAGTATTTTGAATGGCCATCACATAATCTTGGTTAACTTTGCTCAAAAGACAACACAGTGCTTTCATTTTAATCTGAAGCTGTCTCTGAAGCAGCTCTGACTTCGCCAGCATTAGGGCACTTGAGAGGGACACGGTACTAACCCCTTCAGCAGCCTGTAGGTAGGAGTCCATAAGCATCTTCACGTCTTCTCGTTGCTCTCCTAGCAGCTTTACTTTATAGGTGTCTCGACAGTTCAGAGAAGACAATCTTGCGGCTTCTTGTATACGAAGTGAGTTCTCGGACATTACTGCCAACCATTTCTTAGGTGTCATTTGATGTGTAATTAGGTGCCCCTTACCATCAGTAGTAGTAGTTCCCAACATCTTATCCAATGAGTTCAACAGTACTTGGACAGACAAGGCCCAAAGCATGCAGTGACCATCAAGCTCATCAGTTCGAGTTGGTCTTGAACCCACTATGTCCGTGAGATTCTTAGTGTTGGTTTGAGCTTTTTGGAGCTTGCTCTGCAAAGACCCTATACTCTCATGACACCCACCTATCAACTTTATATCTGCTGATGTCACAAGTTGCACGGCATCTGCACATAAACACATGACCTCAGTGAGTTCCTGTGTGATGGACTCCAACATATTTGGTACATAGTTTTGAAACATAGAGGATACAGCATGGTACCACATCCCAGCCACTGGCAGCAGTATCTTCCGCACATTTTTTATGAGGTCAGAGAATTGCGTACTGTGCCTATAAATGCTATCTGTACCCATGGCTGAGCTCATGGCTGTTTCCTGCGCTGTCTGGACTAGCAAGGGTGTCAAAGATACAAGTTTGGACCGTAGACTTTCCACTTCTTCATTATCGGCAGCGTCTATGACACTGATGGCTTCTCTTGTAGCTTGGGCATAGCTATTTGAGAGTCCTAAAACTCCAGTGCAAGCCATGTTGAGAGCCTCTACATCTTTACCTTTGGTCATGCAGACAACTTCACACAAAAGAGGCAACAACTCAATATTATGGAGATGTACAACAGCTTTAGATTCCATGACAGGTGCAACCCATGCTTCTTCTGTGATTGGCAAAACATGGTCTATTGTTGTTTGAACAGCCTGATTCTCCAAACCAACTTCAAGTTGACAAGGAATTTCTTCACTAGTGGAACTTTGCACTGAAGATTCTGTTTTATCAGAGTCTGAAGGTAATCTTTCATGTTCTGAAATGGACGTAGTACATGATACAGCACCAGCAGACTGGCGAGCTCCCTCTCGAAGTGGGCTAAGAAGGTGTGGATGCTGCAAACCATCAAGTCCTTCACGTAGAATGTCAAAGTGTTTTAAAGCTGTTGAGACACTTGTAGAAAGCAATGAGAAAGCCTCGTTGCTAAGACTGGTGTGAGAATATACATCAGTGACACAGCTTGCAACTTCAGCAGCAGATTCTTCCGCTTGCTTTATCAGAACCAGGAGTCCATTACGGTAGATTGGATTGTCACTCCTACTGACATGTCTTCTCACGAGCTGGATAACCAAGCTCATATGGCCAATGAGCAAGCTTGCCTGTTTTGTGAGAAACTGTGCATCCTCATCTTTATGTGCCTCAATGCACCCCTTGAAGTTGCTCTCCATCTCCTGCAAAGCAACACAAACAAAGTCCTTCACGTTTATAATGCTACTACAAGCATGCAAGAGCTGCTCCATCTCCTCTGACCATCTCTGATGCATCTCTTTTAGCTTTTCCAGAGTTTCACTTGAACACACCTGGTCTTCCTCAAAATTTTGTACAAGTGCTGCAATTGCATGTTTCAGTCTCATAATGCATCCCCTTGAGTTCTCCACACCCTCAAGACTCTTTTCATCAAGCGCTAAAGCTGAGATGAAGCCAGCCACCTCTGATATTTTGTCAGCATGAGCCGTGAAGGATTCCAGTTGCACACGAAGTGTTTCCACATCCAACCCATCATCATCTTGCTCATCCTGGAAAGTATAGCCTACGGTGTGCACCAACTGTTCCAAGGGAGTTGAACTTGTGACAAATATGTTCATTACTTGCAACTGGCTGGCTTTTACCACAGCATCTTCAAGTTTGTGGATTTGCTGCAATAGGGAAGCACATGATTTTGCAAGCTGTTGATCATCACAGCATTTCATGTGTTGTGATATCTCTGACCAGAGCTGAAGGACTTGCTTGGAGTGTGCAGCAACCTCAAACTGAACATCCCTCCGAGACGTGTTTGCTACCGCCATGCTGTGAAACACTAGGTCATGAAGCACAACATCAAACCCACCATCTTTAACAGAAGTAGGGTCAGACAGCAGTCTTAGTATCTTGTTCTGTATTTCAGTGTAGTATCCACATGAACCCGTGGAAGCTGGTTCACAGTTGCTCTTGAGTGTGGTTATGATGTCATTTACAGTTGAATCCACCTGGTTTAAGATGTACTGCTTTGCACCCTGAGCCTCTTCGCTGTGTGGATGTTTGATGGTTGTGTACATGGCAGTGTGAAGCATGGAAACACATTTTTTCAGGGTTTCCAGAGAAGCCCTCAAATGCTCTTGCTGTTTGCCGTCACGCAGTTCCTGAATTCTTTCCACCACTAATTTGTGAAGAAACAGCATTGCCTTTGAGTATACTTGAAATGCTTTTAATAAGGACGAGATGTTCGCTGCGGCTCCAACTTGAGAAAGACACTGCAGAAGCCAGTCAGCAGCTGCCGTGATCTTCCTAATAGTTGCATCATCTTCAACTAGGAGGATCTATAGTGCAAAAACAATAGAAATTGGGGGCATTTCAATCATGTAAGCCGATCGTGTTTAGATGGTCAAAACCTTTTTCTGCAAAACTCAAAAGATTTGATTGAAAGTTCATGTTTAATGTTCAAGAGTTAGGGATAGATTTACAGCAAGGGTTGCAGCACAACTCTAAATAAACTATGATTTCCCCATGTGAATTTTCCCCAACACAAACATGTAGGCTAGGGCTCCTATCTCTGGCCCTCAAGGTTCACTTTCCTTCCTCCATCCCTAATCAAACACACACGAATAAGCTAAACAAGGGATGTGTCCAAAATCGCCCCCTATTCCCTCATTCACTATTCCCTAAAACGATTGAGTAAATTCGAAAACTGTTCGAGTTCGAGTGCCACATTTGCATAGTTTCTGCTTGCTGTTTAAAGGCACACAGTTCATCAGTTTCCGTTTTTCTCAAACAGCGACCCCTAGAGTCACTGTGGAGTACTTGTATTTAACGTTACTGTCGTAAATACCACGTAAATACTCTCTGCGCTTTTCCGACCACGCTTTCTGCGTTTTCTTCGTCGACTCTGCCATGATTCACGTCTCTTCCATAGAGGCTGCTTCATTATGTTAAAGGACTTTATACCTGTATGACATTACACTGTAGTAGCCACATTGGACCAACGGTTTGGAAAATGGATGGATGGATGATTCAACTGCGGCGCCATCTTCTGGTCAGACACGGTAATTCATTCAGCATTACATCACGGACTTGTAGGAAAACTGCTTAGGGTGCCATTTGGGACAGGGCCATCGTCCACTATGGTCACCAACTTTCGGACACCACTACAAATGTTTGTCCCCTCATGTGCCCTATTTAAGGGTATAGGGGGCGATTTTGGGCACAGCAAAAGTCTTCAGGATTAACAGAAAGTTACAGGCAGGTGAGTTTGATCAAGAAAGTAAACACTGAGGTCTAGAGCTGAGAACCCCTGATATTAGCCTACAGTACAGTACACAACCCATTACTCTAATTTCAGAATACAGTTATTTTTCTTTACAGCACAAAAGATGTGTTACCTTGACCACACCTAACAGCACATTTTGAGTGGCCTCGATGAGCTCTTCTCTGTGCTCGATGACCTCTGGTTGTATGCTGAGCTTTTGGGTGGCCAGGAGCACATGTTGGCCTGAAACAGTCAGAGATTCAACAAGTGGATTCATCTCCATTTTCAGGATCTCGTCTTCAGTATCTGCCACTAGCCTGAATGCAAGGATATGAGGTATAATGTGAATATCAATTCCTCAATTCTATCAAAACCTCTGTGGACCCGGTATACCATAGAACAAAAAAGTAGCATGGTATTTCCTTGGTTTTTCCCCACACATGGTACCACGCTAATGTTTTTTATTTATTTATTTTTATATATGGTAACTTTTTTTTTTTTTTTTTTACATGTACCATAGTAATTCCCCCACTTTTGTTTTCATAAGGCAACATTTCAGAATCAGAATGAAATTTAATGCCAAGTATGTTAACACACACACACACACACACGCATTGGAATTTGTCTTGGTGAGGGTGGTAAAAAGAAATATAGCATAATAATAATAAAAAAGCAATACATTTAAACTAAATTAAATGTAATTTAAATTACATTTAAATACAATTCATACAATAATAAAAAATATAGAAAATTAACAATTGATAAAATAACGTATATAGATGTAGTTATGTGCAAAATGTAAGTGTAGAATGAGGCTGTGCAAATGAAAAATGGAATGAATGTGCAGAAGCAAAGCTTTTTTTTTATAGATTTAAATTATATTATCACATTGTATGGAACAATCAGGTGGAAAGATCACCTGAGGGAAATTTTTTATAATGTAAATATTAATATGCTTCACCTTCTACCCCGTTAGAAAAACAATCATGCAACTGACCTCGTGGCTACAGCTGCCATGTTTTTGGATGCTTTGGCCACGGCTTTAGCGGCAGCTTCCAGTGGGACGAGTTCGTGGAGTTCAGTCTCGCTCCCGCACAGCAGGGTGAGGTGACACAGGTGAGTGGACAGAGGAGCCGCAACCTGCTCTATTGAGCTCGTTTTTATCAAGCCATCCTCCAGTACAGATGTCATTCCTCTAGCACAAGAAATAAGCACTTTTACTGAATACATGTCTATATAAATGCATTACTTGGTGGGGAACAAAACATAACATGTGCTACTCTGAGACTGGAATATCAGGTCAAACAGTTTCAGATACTGACATTGCTAATGGATATATTGAAATAAGCATACCTGGTGGTGTAGAAGCTCCATGCAAGTGCTCTGCCTGTCACACAATGAACGAGCTAATGAATAATGCAGTGCATTTGCAGTGTTGCAGCACTGTTTGTTTGGCTCTCGGATGTCCCATGGTAACCAAAGTAATTTATCCCAAACTAATTACAAAGTGAGATAAAGAGCTAGTGTAATTGTATAACACGACTAAAACAATCAATAATTTAATTCAGAATATTAAAACATACATTTCTGTGCAGTTTCATTTGTTTAAATGTCTAAACAGATGCCGAGAACAATTTGAGCACTTTCCTGATTTTGATGCAAACTTGTAATTCCATCCATCACTCAATATAGCAATCCTTGTAATTACAAAATATAAATATATATATTTTTAATACTGTATTCCAGAATACAATGCATTTCCATCCACTTCCAGTATGAATTAACCATTCTATATAAGCTGTGATTTTCAACATCCCAACTCATCATTTGATTGCATTGCTAAAGATGCATTGCTAAAATTCAAAAGAACAATTTTAAACACATTTTTAAGATAACCACTTCATATGTAACTTACATATGCACTTGCTAAATTCCTACTACTCAAGCATATTACTTTTATTTTAAATTTTTATAAAGCATATCATTGTATAATGAATTTGGTCATATATTGATAAGTAAAAAAGAGCAGACATTGAACACTGCAGTAAAGAGTAAGCAGTACGCTAGTTTTACACTAGAGGGCCTCAGTGCTACAAGCAACACACTAAATATTTTGGGTGGCACCGAAACAAAACAGAGACGAAACATCTGTTTGTGATTTTTAATTTTAAAATGGCAGTTTCAGTAGATAAATATACAGCTTGAGCTTGTACAACAAACATATTTCTCAATACATCTATAAAACTGAAATTCAGTGACAGTAGTTTATTCTAAAATGCTCAAAATAGGTGATAATGGCAACAACACTCACAGTTATGTTATACACTTACAATGTCAAGTATGTGTCTCTCTGAAACACACCGATGCAAGAACCTGGTGTTGGGCCGGACATGAAAAGCAGACGTGTTTTTGCCATGCCATGGTGATATATATATATATATATATATATATATATATATATATATATATATATATATATATATATATATGTATACTTTTTTTTTGTTGAAAATCTTCCAGAGATCATTTGACATCCAATTGCAAAGCTATTGATCATTCGGTAAACATTTACTTTCAAAGTAACCCTCCAAAATGAGAGGGAAATGGAAAATGTAACAAAACAAGCAACCAAGTTCAATGAACGTCTAAAACAACATCAGTTCCATTTTTGTCTTTCAGATGAGATATTTTAAAATCTCTATATTTAAAAGCTAAACTTATTTGGGCTCTGCGCCATTTCTGCATTGGTAACAAGCTTTGTTTGAGCGGTTAAAGGCAGAATGGATGTGAAGTCTGACAGCGAACAGCTCATGTGAAGTCCAAACAAGCTGTTCTCATAAGATCCAAAGTACGAGTTTGTGCCCAGTGATGAAGTACTGCACATTCCCACCTATTTTTAGGCCATTACACACTGCAGGTCCTACATGGTTAAAACACGAGCATACGCAGTCTGAACTTGTCATGGGATTTGTTCAAAAGCAGGAGACACATACTATATGGTGTTAGATTGACTGAAGAAGAATAACACAGAACATGCTGCAAGTCCAAAAAGAATATTTTTACACTTGCAGTAGAATTGTAATTCATGACTTGAGATCTTAAGTCAAACAATTGCGACATTGTGAGTGAAATAAGGATTCAATGAGGAGAATTTGTAGGGTGGGATTTGATTCATTGCACCCATTAAGAATTGATTAGATAATGAAAAGTTTCTATTTGACAAGTGGTTGGAAAATAAGACAAAGTCAGAGAAAGTTCATATATTTTGGTTAAAGATTATGAAGACTTTTCCTTTGGAATATCATGCATCTTTCAGTGGGGTCAATATCCAGTGCAGAACAAACAATGCTCTAAGCTGTGAATTTCACATATCATGAACAAAACGTGTTTGAGCTGAGAACGTAGATGCTTTTCTCTTTCTGTTTTTTAGCACGACTGGACTGAAATGAGCAACTCGAGCAGTTTGCAATGATGCAGTTTGTCTGGGATAAGGGTTCATTCTCGTTTGTTCATGACATTTAGTAGCTCGAGAGTTGTCCGAATGAAGGACACAAACGTTTGCTATGTATTCTCTGTAAATGAAACCTTGTGGGGATAAAGAGATACAATCCATCTTCAAGGTCTCCCCTTCATCTGAAAACACTGTGAAGGAATAACATCATCTGTTTGGCATGTGTCAGTCATCAGTGCTTTAAAAACAACTCTTGAAGCTCTCTTCTATACAGTATGGAATACATTTTATAAAAAATAGATTTTTTTTGCTTTTCAACAGCGCCCTGAGGGTTGTAATTGTCTGCTAGTATTGACACAATATCCACATTCCTTTTCAGGAAGTCTCTCTTTCCGTCTCTTCAAGAGGCCTGTCCCATTGGGATCAATGGTATTCCACTGCGAGTGTTTTCTGGCAGGCCACACGGTCCCCTTAAACGTCAGCTAGATCACCATCAATGAAAAAAAAAGTGTCAAACCTCCGAAAAATCTGGAGAATATTCTTTTCTTCCACATATGGAAGGCTGGAGGGTTTTAGGAGAGAGCCGTGATGAAGGTAGCAGCTTATTGGATTTTCTGAACCCAATCCAAGCTCTCATTGGCTCTTCTGGACCCAATCCCAGCTTTCATCGCTGTCCTTCCTGTTCTTTTCCGCCTCTATGATTTCTCTGTAATGCCTCCTGAAGAATCCCATCTGCAAAACACAAAAATAATTGTGTCAGCAACATTCAGGGTGTGACAGTGGACAGATGTACAGACGCTCGCTGACAAAATTACACCCCGTTTCCCAAGAAAAATCATGCTAATACACTACCTTTCAATATTGTGAAAACATTAATACTTTTATTTAGCAAGGGTGCATTAAACTGATCAAAAGAAACAGTAAAAACATTTATAATGTTACAGAAGACTTCTATTTTAATTAAATGCTATTCTATTCATTTAAGAATTCTGAAAAATGTCAGTTTCCATAAAAATATGAAGCAGCACAACAGTTTTCAACATTGATAATAATCAAAAATGTTTCACGAGCATCAAATCATCACATTCGAATGATTTCTGAAGGATCATGTGACACTGAAGACTGGAGTAATGATGCAGCTTTGATCACAGGAATAAATTAGTTTCACATATTTAAATAGAAAGCATAATTTTAAATTGTAATTTTAAATTTTACTGTATATTTGTTCAAATAAACGCAGCCTTGTTGAGCAGAAACATTAAACATATTACCGACCCCAAACTTTTGATCGATAGTAGAAAAAGGAAGGAAAACTACTTGTTTTAACTGGCAGATCAGATACACTCAACCTAATGCAATCCTGCTGTCAGAGGAAAGGGGATGGAAATATGTATTTAATCAAATTAAATATAGTATATGAAAATACCACACATTTTGAAGGCCTTGATCTAACATAAGGTTTCATTATGAAATCCCTAATGACTGATGATATTCAAACTGTAAGAGGAATGCTTTATCATATAGGTATCCAAAAATATTATTTATACATCCTATAAATGTACATTAGCAATGGTATTAGGTGTCATCAATGCCTGGATTGAATGTGTACACATGGATATTTTGAATTGCTAATGAAATTTGAGCAACAGCAGAGGAGACGTTTTTAAATAACTATATATATATATATATAATGTATATACACAGTTGCAATTGAAATTATTCAACCCCCATTGAAAATCTGGTTTTTGGGTAAAATTTACAGACTTTCAGCTGTTTGCAGTGAACAAATGACAAAAGTCATTTAAATAGCTCAACACAACAAATGTGGTTTCCCCAAATTCAACTTTTAATGACTTCTGCAGTTTCTTAAAGGGATGGTTCGGAGTAATTTCAACCTAGGGTCCTTTGCACCATGACCTCGAGCCACACACCCCCCCAGAAGCCTTTTTTTCCCTTGGTCGAACATTATTAAAGTTAGAGCTTATTTAGAGATATCAGCCGGATGGTTTAGTGCAGACGCTAATGGATCCAAGGATGTATCTCGTAAATTACCCCACTAATAATGCCCAGAATGATACCAAACTTATACAGTAGTACAAATAGGTACAAATTTGGGAAAAGCCTGTAAAAGTACTGGCAGAAAGCGATGCATGAGGACGTAGTGTAATGACGCCCAGTTCCAGGAATGCACTAATATTTTGTTGGTAGTACCAGTTTGCAACAATTATTAGTTAACACTAAAGGTGATGATACACAGGGCAACTTTTTGAGCAATGTTGCTGGGCAATCTTGCATAGCGATTGTTGCTTGGGCACTTTCCCATTGAAAATGGGCAATACATTTCTATCTGGATCATTTAAATTGGTCGTGGGCCCTGTGTCTCATCTGGTTGCCCGTTGATGGCAACATTGCTCAAAAAGTTGCCCTGTGTATCATCACCTTAAAGGACAAGTTCGGTATTTTACACTTAAAGCCCTGTTTACAGATCGTTTCTGATGAAATAGAACGGTTAAGATTAAATTTTGGACAAATGCTGCTGTCCCGAGAATTTTAGGTTTCTTTCGCTTTCCCCCCCACCAGTAGACTGGGTGTATAGGTGCACTGGAACAGTCCTTCCTAAAACACATTAAACTTTCGTTTACAAAGACGTGAAACTCACCGAGTGGTCAGGGGTGTTCACTGATATGCTCACACAAAAATCGCTGCAAAAGATGCTTTCCAACAGGTTTTATCGTAGTTTTTGTCCAACTCCATTGACTTGCATTGGATGTGCTGTGAGGTACGGTATTACTCCGCGCCGGAAACTGAAGTGGGGTTGTTTTCTTCTTCTTCTTCGTGTTTTTTTTTTACGGCGGATCGCAAACAATGAAATGCCAGTGGTTTGCTTGCAAAGGTGCATTATCGCCACCAACTGGGCTGGAGTGTCTATTATTCAAGCTCTCAACGGAAGAAGTACGGGTGTGAGACGTTTGTAAAAATAGGTCCACAGTTTTACAACGAATGGTAAAACACCTGTTGGAAAGCATATTTTGCAGCGATTTTTGTGTGAGCATATCAGTGAACACCCCTGACCACTCGGTGAGTTTCACGTCTTTGTAAACGAAAGTTTAATGTGTTTTAGGAAGGAGTGTTCCAGTGCACCTATACACCCAGTCTACTGGTGGGGGGGAAAGCGAAAGAAACCTAAAATTCTCGGGACAGCAGCATTTGTCCAAAATTTAATCTTAACCGTTCTATTTCATCAGAAACGATCTGTAAACAGGGCTTTAAGTGTAAAATACCGAACTTGTCCTTTAAGTTGTTAACACTTTCTGTGTTTTCTTTCTGTAACACTTTGCTTTCTGCCAGGACTTTTATGTGCTTTTCCCAAATCACTGAAGTGACCTCGACTACCGGGTTAGCGGTAGCATGAGCCATCAGGCAAGTGTTATTTAAATAAACTCCTGATGTACTTACAAACTTTCCAATGCCTTGTTTGAATGAATTTTGCCAATAAACCTGATTTGCAATGGGGGTCGAATAATTTCGATTGCAACTGTGTGTATATATGTATATGTGTATGTATATATACACACACACAGTGGAATATGGTCCAATTTATTGTATGGAAAACTCGTTTGTGTTTCTCAGAAGAGAGAAAATCACACAGATTCTGAGCAACAAGAGAGAGTAAATGATGTCATTTTTGAGTGAACTATCTCTTTGTGTAGTTCGAGCCAACGGAGCGGCTGGGAGTCAGATAAATAGTGGGATGGGCGACACAGATAACGCTACTGTAAAGAACCGCGTCAGCGCAGGAAACGTGCTGTTCCTCTTCCTGTGACTCAACAGGTTTGTCTTTGTTTGAATGCAGTTTATTGATTCAGACCTCGGCTCTCTCCAGGCATTTCCTGAAGCTGGAGTAGCTGGACATGTGCAGCTCATGTTGAGGAGGTTTACTTTGGCAGTTTTGGGATTTGGGGGGGAAAGTATCCCTACACCAACATTCCAGGATTTGCTCTAGTATTCCCACTGGAAAGTAATGGAGTGGAAAAGAAAAGAAGGTCTTGTTCGGGAAGCCTTGAAATCCGTTCGATTCACTTTTATGTGTAAGTGTAAATTATTGTCAGCGCTGTGTTTTGTTCACTTTACGGCCGGTCTAAAGCTCTCTATTGAGCCCTCAGGCCAAGAAAAACAACAGTAGTGTGTGAATGAGGGTCTAAGGGACATGTGACCCTCTACAAGACTCCCGCTAAGTCTAGCTAAAGTGGCTCTGTACTTTTACTTTGCACAATGACAATAAAGTTGAATCTGAATCTGAATCTAAAGACCATCAATACACTAATTATAATCCAAGTCGTCATTCATGTACTGCATCATTTCACTGATGTTTCATTATCTAAGAACTGTTACTGTACAGTTCAACCACATCCGTTTTACTGTGCCTTTTTTTGTCAGAGGATATTAAAAGCAAGCCAGTGCTAATTTAACTGTAATGGGACGCTGCACATGAGCAGGTGGTTGTACTCTTTCAACACACCGTGACCTGATGGGTCACATTCTCTGCTGACATTTACTTTGCAAAGAACCGAACTGCTGTCTAACAGGAACCATTTCTGGCTTTTGATTTGTACTGGGTCTCATGTGAAAAGACAAAGTGAACATGACAAGCACATTTGGACTGGACGTCTCTGTGTGTTGGACCAATGAGGGAGGAAACCTAGTATGAGCATGTGTATGGTTCACCATCCTCTGTTGATTCTGGAATAAGGTTTATACCCCAAATCACTCTTAAATACCAGCATAACCCTAACATCAGAGAGAAATGACAGGTCGATAATGCTCGAGCTGCTGAACTTAATCCTCAAGGCCTCAGAAACGATCTGAAAAGTGTGGCGTACACAAATCATTAAGCTTTCCAGCGTGGCTCATGAATATTAATTAGCTGCCATATAGCAGATAAGTGTGCGGTAACAGCAGTCTATTACTGTTTACCCGATCCAGTCTTGTGTCGAGTGTAAATATAACTCGTTTGGGTTACACTTTATTTTAAGGTGTCGTTGTTACAGTGTAATTATATATTTAAGTACTGGGTAATAATAAGCAACTACATGTACTTACTATAGAGTTAGGGTAGGATTAGGGTTTGGTTGAGGGTTAGTTGCATGTAATTATGCATAATTTATTGTTATTACTATGGTAAGTACATGTAACATATGTAACAAGGACACTGTAAAATAAAGTGTTTCCCTTGTTTGTTTACAAGTAAACTCCACTGTGTAAGCTACCTTTTAATTTAGGGCCCAATGAAATTAGTTTAATTTTTATCCCCAAATTCTGTGTTTTATGATTTAATACAAAATCATAAAACTTACAAAATTTCAAAAATTAGTTTTTTTTCAATGTTTCAATATTTTTGAAAGAAGTCTCTTCTGCTCACCGATTCTGCATTTATGTAATCAAAAATAGAGTAAATATTATTACAAATTAAAAGAAAAATAGTGATATGGATTCATTGCCCAGTTCTAGTGGTTGCTACAGTAGATGCTTCTGCTTGGTCTTACAGTCGCTGTTTTACAGTATGTGGACGGCTCCTATTTCTTCCCTTTGCACAGTGACCGGAACTCATAAAATATGATTATTTCCCAAAAAGTGTGGGTGGTGAAATATCTAAACATGTTAAACGTTTGGTGCACTCCTGCCAACCCTAAATCTAATCCTAACCTACTCCTAAAATCAGAGAGAAATTCTAGGCTGATAAGAATGTTATTCAAGCCCCTAAATTCAACAGCAACCTCGAATGTTTTCTCCAGAACCAACACGGATGTTGATCCAGGAGCATGTGTTGTCTAAAGCGGTACCTTCCAGAGGAGCACAGCGAGAAGCAGAAAGATGAGGATCCCAACCAGCAGACTGATGGCAATGATCCATCCCACCACGTAACCCCTGGGCTCCTGACTGTGAAGAGCCTCAAACACCAGCTGCAAGAGAGAGAACACACACACAACATTCAGCAGAGCCCGTCATAACCTCACTGAGTTGAATAAACATATTAGAGAACGTCATTCTCAGTGGGACCAAAGATCTGATTTTATAGACTGTATGAATCAGTGTGTAATTTCCTGGATGTTATAATGTCTGCGCTGAGTCTACAGTATATTAGGCATTGACTCAATCAAAGGGAAATGAGATTTCAAGTCAACAAATCAATCAAACACACATCCGTGAAGGTTTTCATTTATCCAGATCATTGTATAATGTCAGTAAGAGATCATTTATTTACAACTGGACTTCATTTATCATTATAAAAGGATGAGCTATCCTTCTAAATAACACTCGAAACGCATACATACACAGTTTTATGCACAATATGTGTTATATGGCATGCGTGCTTGCTGACCGTAAAATGTGGAAGAATTTCACCTCTGAAAACCATAATGCACTTCCATAAAAACACAGCGAGAGCAACAGTTCCCTCAATGGATCTGGATTTAAATGTTGCATGAAAAGCTAGCAGAAAATCCCAGTCTGGAGAAAGATGCCAGCCCAGATAAATCTCGCTTCAGCTTCTGGACACAATTTCACTCCTTGACTATGAGGGCCGGAATAAAGTACCACAGTTCACGGCCCGCAGTCGTGTAAAATCACAAATGAGATCTCTTTAATATCTCAGTTGTTTCTTCTAAACAGTAATGAGATACAAATGAAGACCTTTGAAGAAGTCTCCAGCTTCTCTGATGTTTCTCCTGAGACACCAGTATCTCACATGTAGCTCCTCGTTATGAGTTATGAGAAACTATAAACTCTGCTCAGATTTGCCAAAGTTTTTTCCCCCCAGAATTATTTACTTACTTTTAGGATCTTCTAAGATGAAGTCAATCCTGAGCTATGAAAGAGCAATAATATCTTCAACTGTGTGCTGTCTATGAGATAAACAGTACTATATATCACTTCTATTCTTGACTAACAATGGAAACTGAAGGGTAGGATATAAATATCGCACTAAATATATCGAAAGCATTTGTTGAGTTCAGATGACTCAGTCGAACACTGAAGTAAAGATATAGTAGCATATAAAGGTTTAGCGATCACAGTCGGTCTGTCATTTCCAATTTGTCTAGGTGGCTGTGAACATGATGGAAATTATACATTTGAAGCACGCTAGAAGACTGTGTGGTATTAATGCAATTTCTAAATGAGAGTTGCATGTCCACCATTTGCCCGAGGGACTGTCTTGTGCAACTTAATAAAAGATTGCTCTGGGACTGATACATTACCTAAGTGCCGAGGGCAGAAGGGGCACAGACCCATTAAACATCCCTATTAGGAATTGGCCACTACACTGGTTGAAACCGGGTCAGAAACCCAATCAGCTGAATGCAGGGCTGAGTGAGATGCCATGGCACCAGACACCATCAGCTCCACTGAAACACGTCCCATATTCCTCCAATCAATCGGCACGCCGAGGTCTGCAGTATTAGAGTCGACTGTTCCTGAGCACAGCTGTAGAGTAAAAAAAGCCTCCTACTCCCACATGAGCAGCAAACTCGACCCACATCTACAAGTTGATGAGCTCCGAATCATGCAAACGGACAATTTAATTCTCTTGCGTGCATCAGGGGTCCTGATCGGTTTCAAAGACAATAATCATACCGGTTTCAAATCGCACAATGAAAACCACTAACATGTCGGCTTGGGTCTTGAGTGTAGTTTACGGTAATGGTACAAATATGCTTGGCAAGAAATGCCTGACTGTTGGATTGGATTATTCATCGGTTTGATCACTTACAGAAATCTCCTCTGGAAGTCCGGTGGAGACCTCCACGGCCCTGTCGTCCAGCTGGACGTGACCTCGTGTCACAAACTGAATCACAGAGGAGCTGTCCTGCAAACCACACATAAAGACAGACACATTTACAGACAGACAGAGACGCATCAGCCTAATTTATAAATGTTAAGGCACTGCTCAACTGTTCCAGTTACCATGTCTTTTTTGTAGCGAAATATTGTGTTAAAACTGTTATTTAGCACTATTTTTGATTACGGTTTCTGCTTTATTAGTTGTATATTATATATATATACGCAAAGCTGAATTTTTAGAATCATTAATCCAGTCTTCAGTGTCACATGATCATTAAGAAATCTTTCTAATATGCTGATTTGCTCAAAAAACATTTCTTATGGTGTTTTAAATGTTGCAGAATTTAATACTAAATTACTCATCATTTAAAGTAGTTAAACTACAGTCAGGCTAGACTGTAGTTTAACTACTTTAAATGATGAGTAATTTAGTATTAAATTCTGCAACATTTAAAATTTGAATCAGATCAGTAAATTAAAATCACAGAATTTCCTTCACCACACTCTCATGACTTGCATTGACATTTCAATAACTTTTTTACTCAATTACTCACCCTCTGTAGTATTTCAGTGTTCAGTAGTATTTGCACATCTATACTTGTGGCCTCTTCTTTAGCCTGAGAGCCCAGACTGCAGGAAATTGTTAGACACGCTCTGCCAGGCCGGTCGCAGTCCTGTTGACACAGTATACCATCAAAGATTCACCCGTTCAGCACAAAAACTGATGTGAAATGAGGAGAGTGTTTTTAGGGGGCATTAAATGCTGTGATCCGCTGCACTAATACAAATGCGTCGACAAAAAGTGCTGTCAAACAACATTAAATATGCAAATATGGCTTATTTCCAAAAGCTAAATGCATTTGGATGCCATTTTCACACAGTGAGGTTTTTTCACCAATAAGTGAACTATTTCCAATAAGTCCTTTGTCATACCAGAACTTTTCTTCCGGATTTGGTGAAGAAGGCAAAAATGGTGTGGAAGATGCTCTCCTTGTCCTGTGGGATTGTGCAGGGTTTGGGGTTCTTGTGCCACGTGCAGTTCCCTCGACCTTCTGATACCTGAAGACACACAGAAAACAAGATCAAATTCATTGTGGGAGAGTCTCACACTCAGTGTTATTTTAGCATCATTCATATACTACTTAGTTAACTATAATAAACCGGCTTACAGTTCCGTTTGAGGCTTAAACACACTTGTTCACTGTTGAATTACTGCTGCCATCATCAATAGAATATGTCCATAAACATATCAAAATATGTCCAATAAAATTCTTTTCATTTGCAAACTGCCAATGGTTGGGTTGGATTATTGAAAGGTGATGTGCTGACATTGTAAGTCATCCAGTGAGCTCAGACCTGCTAAGTAATTCAGATAACGAAAGGAAGTTCTTTCCCAGTGGGAGTTCGGAAGCCTTTCTCTGGCAGCGCGTCCCATCTGGAGTGATTTAATGTCCCGCTGCCCCTTCCACCCCTCTGGCCCCGGGGAACACTTCACCTCTTCCTTTAATTCGCATCCTTTCCAGTCAGACCTCCATAGAGTAAAGCATCTAAAGACCTCACATTGTCTTCTCTCAAGTCAAAGGAAAGGATCTCAGCCTGTTTCATGTATGACTTAACGAGCCTACTTTACAGTGTGTCATTTACTCCCGGGCTGATTTTCACTACAAAACCTAGTGACTTGCCTCCCTAGACAGCGCTTTAAGAAATATACAACCCAAGCTTATTGGAAATTGGCGACATCACTGAAAAATATTGCTTCTAGCACGTTTGAATTGTGAAATGTCCAGTGAGTGCCGCTAAATGTACATTTAGTTTTTATCCGAACCAGATGAAAATGAATCTGGCAACATTTTATTATGTTATTATGCATCGCGACAGTTCAGAAATGAAATGGTAAAAGGTTAATGCTCTATCGCCTTTGAAAATAATGTACCACCTACAATAAACCCAATCAACAGTGTTGACAAAAGCAAACGTGAGATAAAAATGCATTTGCTGAAGGAACGATGTCATTTTAGCTTGCTTCTACTTTGAGCTTTATTTTGTGATCGAACAATGACTTCATAAGAAAAGTCATACATAAGTAGCTGATTATGTGATGCAAACTTTAAAATGTATTAGTTTACAAATTATGTACTATGGTAAAAGTGTTGTGAGGTCATAACAGTATTATGCAAGAAACTGTGCAGAAATAAGCCTTTATTAATAGACATTCTGCCATTGTAATCCTAATTTGTGTGAAAAGGATTGAAAATTGTTGGTGTTTTACTGCAGTGAACTGTATGTATACAATTTGCCTATATGTGCGCTCTCAACACCAATGTCATTCCAAATAATAGGCAGTAAAATTAATGCAAACATTTCTAGCTACACAAGATAAACTGTGTAAACTGTAATGCAAAAGCACACGTTAAGTATGTTTAAAAAAAAACTGTGTACTTGCCAATCATCCACTTTTGCATTCAAGTATTTGCTTGTGTTAATAAAATAGGTCCTCTGTTGGTGTTAGAGGTCACATTAAACCCAAATTATATAATATATCATTCATATTTTAGTCTAAGCTATAATAAAGGTTTTCTTTTTCTTTTCTTTTTTTTTATATTTGGCTCTTTGCTGTTTTTCAAAGTGTCGATTTCTGGTGAATTGCATGTAAACCAGTGGGGGTCAATTTGACTCCTAACACTATAGCAGGCACAACATTTATACAGCCCTTCCAAAACTACATTACATCTACAGTGAAAAAATTGGTGAAGAAACAATTTTCACTTAGAAATTGCTAGTAAACAAAAAGAATTGGCAAGTAACACATTGAATTAAACATTACATTTTGAAGTAGAAAGACTGAAATAATGTTTTCTTATAAAACAAACTCCAATAATCGGTTTTATTTATAACTTTCAAAAATATTTTTTTTACAGTGTGTGTGTCGCAACTTGCACATTCATGACCCTGAAGTCATAAATAAACAATTTACCCAGTGTTTGAAGCAGTTTAAATGCGGGTCAAATTGACCCGAACACAAAAGCAGGGTTAAAGCATGTTTGTGGCTTTGGAAGGTAGAAGACGACTTTAACCAGCTCTAGGGTTTGGAACAAAGCTATGTCACGTAACCCTCACTAATTTAAGACATCTCCTCAGCGTCGAGGGACCAGCCCAAACTGTTTATGTAAAAACGCCCCATATGTTTTCAGCCATGTGAGCAGTGGAATTCTTCCACGTGTGCATTTTTAATTAGGCCGAGTGTTTGTGCGGTCCGTGTGGGCGCCTGGGAACATCCACTCCTCTGTGAGTCGGGTTACCCGGCATTGCCACTGTGCTACAGGTTAGTCAGGGTGAACAGAAGCTTTTCCCCAAGTGTCCCATTCCACCCTTTCGTGCAAGCCGTCTAATCCCTCGTAAGTGATTCCATATGGGGCGTACAGAGTGGGATACAAACCTCCCCTGTCCTCCCATTCACAGTCAACAGGTTGATCCCTTGCCTGATCTAGTAATATGGCCGCCGTAAGGGTTAAATCAACATTGAATGCGGTGCTGGTCTTGAATTTCTACCCTCGATATGAAGCTTATTGTGAGTCTAACTTAGGCACTATCCATGGCACCTTGTCTATCACCTCTGAGTTAACTATAAGCCTGAGGATGTTGACCTCTCTAAACTCCGTGCTGTATGTGAAAAGAACATAATCAACACGCCGCCCTCATTTCTATAGATACAGTATAGAAAAAGCCTAGCTCTGTATATTTAGCTGAAAAATCAAAACATGCAACGATTGTGGCATTTATGAAGTACTTTATAAGGTAAATATAGTACATGTAATCATACTTAACCTTAAGTAAAAACAATGTTTTACACGTAATATAAGTAAGGCATAATTGACAATGGACCATTGAATTATTGAAAATTGTATGCATGTAATATAGGCATAATGCAACAATCCAGGATGAGTTGTTCTACTTATACCATGATTGCCATGTGTACGTTTACGTCAAGACATTTTCCGAGATTGTTTTGTCCATTAAACGTTCTCTAAAAGTCCTTACTTACTCATTTAACTCACAATTAACCCTCATCAAGGCTGCAAAGTCATTTCAAAAGTGTCTGAACCGATTCAGAAATAACGTTCTGAACTGATTTAGAAACCGATTCAAGAAATAACGTGGCAAAATGATATATGTAAGGAATAATTGATGATGGGGACATGAAATTATTGCAAATAAAGGCACCCTAAGGTGGCAATGCAGATATGATGCAATTTGCGTTCATTTTGGTTTGCAATAAATGCTGCTCCTCATGAGAGAAACAAATAAATAATGGATGAATGAATGAATTTAGAAGCTTAAAACGAACATGGTGAAGTGACATGGAAATTATTCAAACTCTCTGAGATTGGTCAGCCAATCAAAAATCAACAATGCCGTGGTGTGACACAAAATACCAAGGAAGAAAAGCTTACAGCACTAACACATTACATTTAGATGAGAAGGTACTGAGAATGAAGTCTAGCTAAATAAACAAGAGCATCAGTGGCAGGAACTCACTTGTGTGTCAATGATATGGAACATATCTGGTCCGTTCCCAGCCAGGCGGTTGGGTATCCTGATGTCCATCGTGGAGCCTGGAAGTCTGCTGGGCCCATTGTTTATCACCTACACAAACAGCACATGGGAAACGGATTTAAACTGGGATTTATGCTCTGCACAACAACTAACTGCTAATTAATCACAGCAAATAGTACACTTCATATTCATTTAAAGCACATTATAATGCAGCTTGGTTCTGGACTGGACATTTTAAAGTCACTTTATTTTGCATAATGATACTAATTGGACCCTTTTCACTTTTCCAGGGTTTTCAGAAGCGGAAGTTGTTATAGTTGGGTAAACTAAACTTGAACGGAAGCTACATTTGACCCAATAGCAAAAGAAGAAAATCATGATAGCGCTGCTATGACTTTCCAAAAGAAGAAAAAATATTGAGAGATTGATTATGTTGGTCAGAAGAGAGAAAGACATCAAAACTGCCATCACTCTCTCACAGTTATGCACTCATTTAGCACCGAAAAATACTTTTCATTTGAGTTTTAATTGACGTTTACTGGACAGGTAAGTTTTGCCTCAAAACTCCATAAAAATTCAGTATCAAGTATGTTTAATGTTACCCTCAATATAACTATAGAACTGAATCACATTGAAGTAAATTGAGCTGAATAATGACACTATTGTCTTCAGTAGAGCTGCTGCACAGCTGAAAATGAAATTGGTTTTTAATAAATGAAAATATAAAAAATATTTTCTAGATTTGCAGTGTTAAAAACTGTGGAAAGGCATAATCACAGTCTGTTTATTGTCTTTAGGATATAACAAGATATCATCCATTCAAACAAACACACAGGGAAGGGGGAGCAACAGATATTATCAATAACTAAACAGAATGAGATAAAAAAAAAAAAAGGAAAAAAGGGGAGGGGAGGAGGGTATAATTAACCATTTTATAAGGCAATTGATCCCCTGATATCTCTAGTGCTTTGATTCAAACGCAAAGCAACATTTCATGTCTTTATTTATTTGGGAAGTAATCATGTAAGTGTGATAGCATACAGTTAACCAGTCATTATCGTAAAATAAAGTCCTTCAGAGTATACGTCACCCTGCTGGTTCAGGGTCCTGATCACTCTGTCAGTGTTTACTGATCACTAAAGTCAGAGTCTGCAATAAAATGCCCAGAAAAACTTTATATCTGAACAGCAAATGAACACATGGGATACCTGAAAGGTGAAGTTGAGCGGCTGAAAGCGGCACTCCATGTCTTCCAGCTGAAGGAAGCGTGATCGGTCGACTGAGTTTCCATATACAAAAGACGTAGGGTTGACCACACTGCAGAAACGGACACACAGTTATACGGCAATCCTTCATTGTGCTTTAATATTATGTCTTTCACTTAAAGAGGACCTATTATTCCCTTTTACAAAGTCTTGATTTTGTTTATAGGCTCTACTAGAATAGGTTTTCATGCATGAATGTTCAAAACATTTTTCACACATTGTACATTGTTGCGGCTCCTCTCTTCCCAATCTGTCAGTAACGCTCTGTTTACTTCCCGTCTCTATGAAGCCCCTCCCTCTGAAAAGCACACTGTGCTCTGATTGGTCGGCTGGATCAGTGTGTTGTGATTGGTCGAGCGCTTTGAGCGTGTTTGGGAAATGTCCCACCCCTTACCATAACCGCCAGTTTAACACACTACTAACTAACTCAACCAGGCCCCGCCCCTTTATTCAGCGTATGAATTATTTAAAGGAGACATATCATGCTTTTAAATCGTTCCTTTTTACATATAAATCATACATTTGTAGTCTATATAAAGCGTAACTGCAATGCTTGGGTCTGAATTCCTCATTATTATAGCTCCACAGGCCCCTTTTCTACCCCTTTTCTGGTGTGCGTCTGAGAGCAACTCGTTTTGGTGCGGTCTCTTTAAATGCAAATGAGACACTTCATACCCCGCCCCCTCTCCAGGATGCAGAGGTGACACTCGGTTCAACTCCACCCTGTTCGGCCATTTTTGTAGTTTGATAGCAGAGATACGATTATCTAGCGGCACAGAAACTTTTTATTCACACGTTATTAACAAAATGTCAACAACTGAAGACTTGTCCAGCCAGCCTTACGTGTTCGAGCCAGAGTCGGAGCCGGAGCGAGATGAAAATGAAGACGACGAACCTGCAGAACAACGTCTTCATATGGATGTATCGCAATGGTGTGTTACTGTATTTACACATGAAACTTTGGTCTCCCGACCTTTTACCACCGTGTCGATTTATTTTGATTAATGTGCGAGGGAGAGAGAGCAAGACAGCGTCTAGTTTGGAGACGGTGTCTTGTTTACACTTTCGCCTGGCTCCGAAGAGAGAGAGAGAGAGTGCGTGCGCGCGACCGGGTCTCTCTCTCTCTCTGCTCGTTCTTTCAGTTAAACGTGCTCGGCAGTTCATCTACATTAGACGGTGTAATGAAGCGTGTGCGTTGCTACATCCAACAATGTGCGTTTCATTTAAGACTTTAAAATGTGGCAAATCCGAACCTGCCAGGAAAGGGATCTCTCAAACATACAATACTGATTAGTGATAAAGTGACGGACAGGGGACATTTGTGCAAGTGGCTATTGAAGAGTACATTAAAGGAATAGTTCAACCAAACATTAAAATGGTCTCATACTTATCCTATGTCATTCATATCATATGACTTTAATTCTTCTGCAGAACACAAGAGAAGATATATCAGTGTTTTTTGTCCATAAAATGAAAGTCAGTGCGAGGTTCAGTGTTGTTTTGGACCTCAATGCAGTTCATTATATGGACAAAATCAGTTGAAACATTCAGAGAAAAGAACCATGACGGTGAATAAATAATGATAGAATTTTCATTTTTTTGGGTGAACTATCCATGACCATTTGAAATCGACATTTTTTACTTTATTATTGTGGTTGTGACTCACGCCCCATTTCTGGTATTAAAGGAGACATATCATGCTTTTAAATTGTTCCTTTTTACATATAAATCATACATTTGTAGTCTATATAAAGCGGAACTGCAATGCTTGGGTCTGAATTCCTCATTATTATAGCTCCACAGGCCCCTTTTTTACCCCTTTTCTGATGTGCTTCTGACAGCAACTCGTTTTGGTGCGGTCTCTTTAAATACAATTGAGACACTTCATACCCCGCCCCCTCTCCAGGTTGCAGAGGTTCAACTCCACCCCGTTCGGCCATTTTTGTAGTCTGATAGCAGAGATAGGATTATCTAGCGGCACATAAACTTTTTATGCACACGTTATTAACAAAATGTCAACAACGGAAGACTTGTCCAGCCAGCCTTACATGTTCGAGCCAGACTCGGAGCCGGAGCGAGATGAAAATGAAGACGACGAACCTGCAGAACAACGTCTTCATATGGATGTATCGCAATGGTGTGTTACTGTATTTATACATGAAACTTTGGTCTTCCGACCTTTTACCACCATGTCGATTTATTTTGATTAATATGTGCGAGGGAGAGAGAGCAAGACAGCGTCTAGTTTGGAGACGGTGAATCTTGTTTACACTTTCGCCGGGCTCCGAGAGAGAGAGAGAGTGCGAGCGCGACCGGGTCTCTGGTCTCTGCTCGTTCTTTCAGTTAAACATGTGGATATGGCAGTTCATCTACATTAGACGGTGTAATGAAGCGTGTAATGAAGCGTGTGCGTTGCTACATCCAACAACCGAACATTTTAACTTACCCTCTCGTAACTTCTGCATCTTTTAGCTTGGACTACAAAATTGCAGCGAGAAATAAAAATGGCGGATTGCTCGAAGTTTTGGGCTGGAAGTCAATGTCCTTATTTGGCAGTTCCGCTGCAAATACTGTGACGTAATAGTTCACAAAACGTCATAGATAACAGAAAAATCGGAACAGGTTGAAAAATAAGGCCAAAACAGAATATAAAGATATCAACGAAGCACATGAAGAGAATAATTTAAACTTTTCTGTACTTCTAAACACTCCAAATATACAACAAAATGCATTTAAGGGCTAAAAAAGTGGATTTAGCATGATATGTCCCCTTCAAATGAGGAATATTGTGACGTGTTTGTTCCCGGAAGAAACTCAAGACTACACTGGAGGCATTTCAGGGAGTTCAGAAACACTGACACTGATATAGAGAAGAACTCCCACTGGAGGAAACCTTTTTCATGCTTAAACAGCAACATCACACACTAAAGAAAGATGAACATGCAAAAAAACATTATAGGAGGAAACCCTTTAATGTGATTAATTTGATGGTAGCTTTGATCTATAATATAATGTAAGTGTGCTGCTCTCAAAATTACTTCATTTTAGTAAAACATTGCAGCTTTTATAGTTAAAACATCTGGAAAATATTCCATGCAAGAAGAGTATTGCATAGGTTTGTCTATAGGTACTAAATACAATCTTTATATTCATAAACTGATTACAGAAACCTTCTAATACATATGAAGTTAACCTGCTAAATTACACAAAACAGACTTTGATCTGGTTTTACTTCGAACCTCTGGAGTTTGTGTTTATATATTAAAGTGTAGTCTCTGGCGCGCTCATCTAAAACATTACAGGGAGGACGTTCACATTATCAGGCTGTACATCTGGCTGAAGAACATGTTGTATATTCAAGCATCATTCATCTCTGTGAAACAAGTGTCTGCGAGCCTTTAACTTTGAAATACTCCAGCGGTGCAAAGAAACAGGAGCCAAAAAAGAAATGTGCACATAAGAACTAAACACTGAGCGGACCACATATGTCTCTGGTGTTATCTGGCAGTGTGATCGACTACAAAGCTCTTACAAGAATAGGCTACCAAAAACAATGAAAAGAAAACTCTTATATCATGTACTTACTCTCATGTTAAAAGCATGTATGAATTGATATTTCCCCCCCACACAACACCAAAGGAGATGTTGTGAAGAAATCTCAATCTGGTCTTATGGATTCAATGAAAGTGCGTAGATTTTTGGGCAGTTCTTCAGAGTTATCATCTAGCTTCAGAATATGGTGTACAATATTAAGTCTTATATTATATTTAGACTAAATTTTTAGGTATTTTAGGTTTTTTTTTGTGACAATCCACAGAGGAAAGAGAGTCATACAGGTTTTGAACAACATGAGGGTGAATAAATAAGCAAGTAAACTTTTCCTTTAAGCTTGTGAAGTGTAAATCTTACCCAGTGATTGCTGTGTCCACCTCATGTACCAGCGGTATGGACAACTCCAGTGTGTTATCATGAAGAGTGCTATTATGCTCTGGATTGGCACTAAGAAAGAAAGAACAATAATATTGAACAAAGAACATTTGAATTATTAAATTACACAGATTAAAATCTCAAGTTGACAGTTTAACATTTGAGCCCAAGCCTCCGTTACTAATTCGAAAATGTGACTTTAGAACTAGAAATGAAGAAACGCTGAGTCACTTTATTGAACGATTGCTCATATACAGTAGTTTAGTTTGGGGTAAGTAAGATTTTTTTTATTTTATTTTTTATTCAACAAGGATGCATTAAATTGATCAAAAAAATTGACAGTAAATACATTGATAATGTTACAAAAGATTTCTATTTCAAATAAATGTTGTTCTTTTGAACTTTCTATTCATCTATGAATCCTGAAAAAAATTATCAAGGTTTCCAAAAGAAAATATGAAGCAGCACAACTGTTTTCAATATTGATCATAATAAGAAATGTTTCTTGAGCATCATATTAGAATGATTTCTGAAGGATCATGTGACACTGAAGACTGGAGTAATGATGCTGAAAATTCAGCTTTGATCACAGGAATAAATTATATTTTAACATATATTCAAAAATACTTTTAAAATTTTAAGAAAATTATTGTTTTACTGTATTTTGTTTCTTTCAAAAACATAAAAAAATTCTTACAGATTCAAAACGTTAAACGGTAGTATTGGTACTGACATAGCATGGTTATATATACAGTTTAATTGATTAAGTTTCCACTGTAAGATGGCCAAATATGCATTATGAGAGTTATATTTGCCTCACAGAGAGCTAGACTTTACCACTTAAGTGTGTAATGCACATCTCTGAGCAAAGAAAACACATCTGGCCAGCATTAGATTCATATCACGACTTCAATATCAAGCAAAACCACTTAATTTCTCACAAATGAGCCAAACAGGGAAAAGTCCAAATGTCTAATCTAGCTAGTTGTTTCAAATATAAACATCATGCGGCATGCCATTGGACTGATGATGTGAACCATGTGTATTTTAATCATAGAAATAAACCATGAACTTCTGGGGGGGGGGATAATTAAATCTGTTCAAAGCTCACCTTCTAGCGTGTACTAAAAACAGCAGTGTCTCATTTTCACCAGATAGATGACTCGTGTCAAAAAGCACAGATAGATGGTACTGGAAAAAAAAGGTTAAAACTACAAGGTTAAATGGAATTGCTCTATAATTAACAAGATCACTAAGTAAATCATTAAGTTGTTAAACTGAAGCTCCTGTCATACTACCTTGGTTTGTGCCCTCATGAAAGGAAATCCAACGCTGCACTTGAGGAAGTCCAGCTCTACCAGCATACAGGAAATGCCCTTCTCTTCCTGGAGCCGAAACAGACAGAGAAAACACCAAATGACAGTGAGAATAACCAGTCAAACCCTTCAAACGCTGTACTAATTGGTACGGACCCCAGCAGAAAGTCTCAGCAACCGCAGTGCCGTCCTACAAAGCATGCCTTACAAAACATCCACAAAAAAACACAAGAAATCACTGATTCCCATCCCAGGCAAACATTCAGAAGGCATACAAATGGTTTACCATTGAGTAAAATAAACTCTAGCAAGCTGGATTCAATATGATTTACAATTATGTTTAGATCTCCAATTTAGGTCTGCATAAAGACAGTTGGAGGGAAAAAAATAAGGATTTTTATGTTTAGCTCTTGCAATTTCGAGAAGAACTGGTCGGCTAGATTTCAGGCAAGTTTGTTTGTTTGTTAGACTTTATTGTCTGTTCTGATTTACTAGACAGAAATTCATCTTTAACAGTGGCATAAGACACAGATACATCAGACAACACTGTACAACCACATTGTATACCACATTGCATACATGATTAAAACAAATGAATACAATATGTATACACACGTTCATACTCCTATAGTAACTACCTCAATTGAAAATTTGATTTGAAGGAACACGCCGACTTTTTGGGACTTTAGCTTATTCACCGTATCCCCCAGAGTTAGATAAGTCCATACATACCATTCTCATCTCCGTGCGTGCCGTAACTCTGTCTGACGCACCCACCGCTAGCCTAGCTTAGCACAAAGACTGGAGGTAAACGGCTCCAGCTAGCATACTGCTCCCAATAAGTGACAAAATAACGCCAACATTTTCCTATTTACATGTTGTGATTTGTATAGTCACAGGACTCACAGCGTGTACAAATAACAAGGTCACATGAGACACAGCCATCTTCTAACCGTATACATACTGGGAACTATATTCTCAGAAGGCGAAGCACTGCTACTTGGGCGGAGGGATTTGTTTGCAGCGCCTGAGAAGCGCCGTGGTGAGGAGCAGAGAGTTTGCTCAGAGTTGGAGTAAATCACTCAGCAGAAGTAGCAGTGCTTCGCCCTCTGAGAATATAGTTCCCAGTATGTATAATGTAAAATGTTGCCGTTATTTTGTCACTTATTGGGAGCAGTATGCTAGCTGGAGCCGTTTACCTCCAGTCTTTGTGCTAAGCTAGGCTAGCGGTGGGTGCGTCAGACAGCACGCACGGAGATGAAAAGGGTATGTATGGATTTATCTAACTCCGGGGGATACGGTGAATAAGCTAAAGTCCTAAAAAGTCGGCGTGTTCCTTTAAAACAGTCACCGCCAATGGAACAAATTATCTTTTATAAATGTTCTTTTTAGCAAATGGTATACGCAGCTAGGGTGTTGTGGGTGGTTGCTATGCAGTTGCTAAGGTGTTCTGGGTTGTTGCCAGGGTATTTTGGGTGGTTACTAGAGCGTTTCTAGACGGTTGCTAGGGTGTTCAGGGTGGTTGCTATGGTGTTACTAGGTGGTTGGTAGTTGTCACAGATGGAGTTTTTATAGAGTTCTTAAAATCTTCAGTAACTTTAGTACGGCACTACATTTAACATTTTTTGCAGCATCTACAACCAGTCGAAATGTGTCTCGCAAATGTGGACACTGGAAGAGTGTTGTGAAAGGAACAAGCCATGAGATGGATATTGTGCACAAGGCATTCGGCAAAAGTTTGAAGTCAGTCTTGGGACAGTATAACATAAACACGGTTAACTTAAGATACAATAAAGATAAAATAAAACACCAGGAAAACTTTTTGGGGTTTAAAAGAGTGTATATATTCAGTAATATCAGTGATTTAACTGCACTGACTATCGGAAGAGAACAAAATGTGAACTGAACTGAGCTCAATAATAATACTAACTTTGCAACATCGACTTATTGAACTGAAATGAATTAACACTGAACTGGCTTGAGCTGAATAATCACACTATTGTGTTCTGCGGAGCTGGTTCACAGATAAAACATGTATTCATTTCATAACTGATGAACTTTGCAACATTAACACTGTTATTGAACTGAATTAAATCATCACTGAACTGAATTGAACTTAATAATAATGACAGTTGTCTTCTGTGGAGCTGCTTTATAGCTGAATTTGATTTGGTTTCACAACTGATTAATTTTACATTTAATACTGTCGTTTTCCTGATTATTAACGTGTATAAAGGCAGGGCTATATAAAAAATTTTAACTTGACTTGACTAACCCATAAATAACTGTACTCTCACTAGGAGAACAGAAACAGGGACAATCGCCAGTGAGAGTCGAGAGCTTCTTCTAAACACAGCAGAGAGCACCGGCTGGTCTGTGTAAACAGCTGAGATTGGACTCTGTGAGGGGTGAGCGTTCCTACAGCGAGAGTTCACGAAGCTGTCATTTTACAGAGCCGAGAAGGTAAAATACGTCAGGGCCGCTGATCAACCAGACGGCCTCACGCTGCTGGAACAATGCAGAGGACGAGCGCTTAACTCGGGGATCTTCAGTTCCACGTGAGGTCTTGCACGTGTTCCCCATTCTTGAGTTTATACTGGAGCTATTCTTAGCGAGGTTGCAGCAATAACAAGAACTGCTGCCGGAGAAAATACATCAATAAATAAGTCAAAATAGATGAGGGGGGTGCAGGAAAGCCTAGGACTGTTTGCAAAACTCATTTTTTATGCACTTGGCGGCTCTCTGGGGAAGAGTTTGAGGCTTTGGCCTCACGTTTTGCACTGGTTTGGAGCGTTTACACGAACACCCTGGTTTCCCCATGCAGATTTGCGTATTGCTAATGCACAGCAGGGCACCTCAACTGGCGGCCCGCGGACTAAATGTGGCCTGTTAATCATTTCTGAGCTCAAGAGCATTCAGTGGTGCTCAATTTGCGGTCTGTGGTCCATATCCGCACCAGATCAAGCATTTTCACATTTCTTTGTCTGTAGTTCAGCTACTCTAGTTTCCCAAAATATTATTAGGCTCAGATATTCAAATGTGTCTGATGCAATCTGATGTACACTACCGTTCAAAAGTTGGGAGTTATACAATAACAATATTCAGCAAGGATGCATTAAATTGATCAAAAATGACAGAAAAGACATTTCTAATGTACAAAAGATTTATATTTCAAATAAATTTTATTCTTTGGAACTTTCATTTCATGAAAGAATCTTGAAAAAAGTGAATCACAGATTCGGCACAACTGTTTTCAACATTGATAATAATGAGAAATGTTTCTTGAATGATTTCTGAAGGATCATGTGACACTGATGACTGGAGTAATGATGCTGAAAATTCAGCTTTGATCACAGGAATAAATTACACTTTCAAATATATATATATACACTCACCTAAAGGATTATTAGGAACACCATACTAATACTGTGTTTGACCCCCTTTCGTCTTCAGAACTGCCTTAATTCTATGTGGCATTGATTCAACAAGGTGCTGAAAGCATTCTTTAGAAATGTTGGCCCATATTGATAGGATAGCATCCTGCAGTTGATGGAGATTTGTGGGATGCACATCCAGGGCACGAAGCTCCCGTTCCACCACATCCCAAAGATGCTCTATTGGGTTGAGATCTGGTGACTGTGGGGGCCATTTTAGTACAGTGAACTCATTGTCATGTTCAAGAAACCAATTTGAAATGATTCGAGCTTTGTGACATGGTGCATTATCCTGCTGGAAGTAGCCATCAGAGGATGGGTACATGGTGGTCATAAAGGGATGGACATGGTCAGAAACAATGCTCAGGTAGGCCGTGGCATTTAAACGATGCCCAATTGGCACTAAGGGGCCTAAAGTGTGCCAAGAAAACATCCCCCACACCATTACACCACCACCACCAGCCTGCACAGTGGTAACAAGGCATGATGGATCCATGTTCTCATTCTGACTCTACCATCTGAATGTCTCAACAGAAATCGAGACTCATCAGACCTTGCCTGGTGTTATTCAGTGGTATCTAACAGCAATGAATTTAGAAGTGACCAAACACATCAACGTTTTCCCTATTTAAAAACAGTTACACAAGTAGTTATACGACCAAGTATGGTGACACAAAATAAAACGTGGCGCTTTTCTAAGTGGGTTAAAAAGGATAACTATAATGTAGGGCGGAATAGCACTTTTGGGAGTACTTTGGGAGTACGCAGTAAAAAGTCACGCCTGATCCTCTTCCTCTCACTTCTGTCATTAGAAGTAGAACAAACGTGACTTTTTACTGCGCCGAGTCAAAGTACTCCCAAAAGTGCTATTCCGCCATACATTATAGTTATCCTTTTTAACCCGCTTAGAAAAGCAACACGTTTTAATTTGTGTCACCATACTTGGTCGTATAACTACTCGTGTAACTGTTTTTAAATAGGGAAAACGTGGAGGTGTTTGGTCACTTCTAAATTCATTGCTGTTATATACCACTGAATATACTGGGCTAAGCTAAGTGCTATCAAAGTGTCACCGCGCTCCAGAGCGATTAAGTGCACGCACTGAGATGAGAGAGGTATGTATCAACTCGTCTTAGTTAAGGGAATAACATAATATAATATGAAAAAACGGTGAAGTATCCCTTTAACCCTGGCCTGAACATCATAAAATGTGTTCTGTGTTCAATAATAATTTTTCCACACAAATATCTACACAGTCTCCATTTGTGCCCAGAAATGATCATGTTTACAGTTTATCAAAACCTATTGGAATTGTTAGACATCTAAGCCAGATAGGACTTTAAAGGTGACCTTAACAAACACCTGATTACATTAATATATCAGACTCAAAATGCTACAATGTTATATATAGATGGATAATGTTCTGTCCCCCTTTTTATTTACATAATGGCCCTTGAACATAAGTGGTATAAGATCCCTCACGTACGATATGTGGCAAGAATCGTTCAACATTATTTATACAGTCGTCTCCCTCTTGCTCAGCACTTTTTCTGCAGTTTGGTCTCATTAAGGAGCCGTACTCTTTGTCTTCATCAAGTCGACATAAATAAGCAACTCTCTGACTCAACGTCCTCTAAAGTACTAACAGGAAAACCCCAGGACAACTCGAGTTCAATAAGGACCTCTATTTCGCCAAACAAACAGTTAGTGGTCCTACGGAGAAGAGCGGGCAGCAGGGAAGTGCACGTGTTTACCCATCAGCCACCTGGGACAGTATCTGGTGGGCATGAGCAGGGCCCTGCGGATCATGTGACATAAAATGTTTTATCGTTTTATCCTATTATTTTATTTTGCAAGTTTATCTCTGGCTTTATTTCAGTAGATTCTCATGCAGGGATTGTCGAGGTCTGTAAGATTTATGCTCACCGACATTTATTTGATCAAAAATACAGCAAAAACAGAAATATAATGTAAAAAATAACAGTTTATATATATTAAAATGTATGCTAATATATTCCTGTGATCAAAGCTGAATTTTCAGCATCATTACTCCAGTCTTCAGTGTCACATGATCCTTCAGAAATCATTCTAATATGATGATTTGCTGCTCAAGAAACATTTATCATTAGTATCAATATTGAAAACATTTGTGATACTTTTTTTCAGGATTCTTTGATGGATAGAAAGTTCAAAATAACAGCAATTATTTGAAATATAAATCTTTGTAACATTATTAATGTCTTTACTCTCAACTTTGATTAATTTAACGCATCCTCGCTGAATAAAAGTATTCATTTCTTAATAAATCTTACTAACCACAACTTTTCAACAATAGTGTACATGAACATGTTCCACAAGTGTTTCACAAGCACAAAGTGGCACAGTCACATTTTCTAAATTGTATCTATTGTTTTATCATTTTAATAATTTGTTTTTTGGTATTTAAATTATATTAAATTTTTTGGTGTGCTTGTACTATATCCTTTTTCTCAAAGAAATGCCCCTTCTCTAAATCTGTCCAGTGTTTTGTCACTACTGTTTCAGTAATTGTATTCCACCATGACGTACAGGAAGGAACGAGGTGTTTTTATTAAGTCACCATTCTCTGGTTTGTTTGTTATTAAACTGAAACATTAACAAATCTCAAATGATGTATGTATTGGCAGCGTCTCTCTAAAATAAACTTCATATCCAGCTAGATTGTTTCACTCTCTCTCTCTCGGCCTCGTCATTTAGCGCTTCAGTAACTCTAAAATAAATCGAATTGTTTCCGAGACACCAATTTGAAGGTCTTCGCTTCTCCTGCCACAATCGAATAAAAGGACAATCCACCGTTTATCTAATTACAGTGAGTGTGTTTCTTCACAAGAGGGGGCCCGGGGCCACCTGAATGAGGCAATGGAGCTTCTGAAACCAATTCACTGCTGCAGATGGTGTGGGTTGCAAGACAAACACACGGCCAACAGGACCTACTATAAAACAAGAGGCGAGCGCAAGTTCACACTCGGCATGATGGAAAGCTGAACTGGCCTGAGGGAGACATTCTGGCCTGACCTCCACCGAGTGAAGACGGGTCACATCAACACAGACGACTTCTCACGGCGTTGGTAATTAGACGGGTCCTGCTGAGCGTACAGTGCTAGAACAGCAAACAAAGTACGGCCACTGTCTTCTCACAATACACTTCCACCTGGACCCCTGCATGCATCCTATTCAACAGTCATGACCAATTACTCTCAGAAGAGGGAGGAAGCACCGCAGAAAATGATCAAAATGAAATTTAAGACTGTAAAGCAATGTTAAGCGCTTCATCTCTGTCAAAACACAAGGATTTATAGAGTGAAATCTGAGCACTTCAAAAACAAACAAATTAATTTAGAAGGATTTTGGAACGCTGAAGGAGAAGAAAACAAATGATGGTCAAATGACTAAATCCAAAAAGTCTAGACCAAACATAAATTGTTTGGAATTCTTCACCTGAAAATAAAAATGATGTCATACTTTATTCACCTTTCCAAACCAGTATGACTTTTTATCTTCTGTGGAACATTAAAAAGGAGATGTTTTGTTGAGTGTTCATGCTGCCCTTTTCCATGCATTGAAAGTGAATGAAGACGGATACCATCAAACTTCAAAAAGGGCAAATAAACATTGAATATGTTTTTGGAAAAGAGCAGCATTATTTTTTTATGCGGATTTATGATAATTTATTTTATGTTGATGTAGTTACACATTACTACATGTACTTGCTATAGTAATAACTGTAAATTATGCATAATTACAAGTAACTAATCCTAAACCAAACCCTAGTAATGTGTAACCACGTCACCTTAAGATAAAGAGTTACACTGTATTTTAAGGTGTCATTATTACAGTGTAATTATATATTTAAATACTGAGTAATATTAAGCAACTACATGTACTTACTACAGGGTTAGGGTAGGATTAGGATTTGGTTGAGGGTTAGTTGCATGTAATTATGCATAATTTACTGTTATTACTATGTCAAGTATAACCCTAACCCTAACCCTAACCCTAACATATGTAACAAGGACACTGTAAAAAAAAAGTTACCAAATAAAGTTTAACTAAATTTATTTATTTAAACATTTATTTTTATTTTTAAGAAAATCATCCTGGTTTGGAACGACAGGAGGGTGAGTAAATAATGCCAGAAAATGTATTTTTGGGTGTACTATCCTTTTAAGTAGGAGTATTTCTGTCGCAGTTATTGATAGTCCATTCTCGCATCTTCAGCATTTTTTTTTTTTTAAATCAATAAAGTTGTTAAAAAAAAAATCAGTAAATCTAGAAAAGGTCACAATTAGGAAAGACATGTACAAATTTAGATATTATCCCTTAAAATTAGAGAACAACCATTAAAGTGCGCAATTCTGCTGCATCGTTTCCCTCTTGAGAAGATTGATTTTATCACAGAGGTCCGTTTAGCAATCTTAAAGAGTTTCTCCATTATTGTCAAACTAAAGGAGGAAATGTTCTTGCTCATGCTACTGATAAGCACAGAAAGCTTTTCAGCAGAGGAAACAGACCTTGAAGGAGCTGTAACAGAGATTTCAGTGTGAGAGACGTGTTCTAGAAGCCTGAGATAACGATACACTGACCAGCTGCAAGTGCGATCATCGGTAACTGTGCACTTCCTCCTGTTTCCACAACTTCCTCTGCTGACTGAACGCATATCTCGACATATCCTACACTATTTTTTCCATTGTGTCCCTTTAAATCATGGATATGATGACCACATTTCCTTATAAAGAAGATTCAAATTGGTCACATTTTCCATTTAATCTATTTGTCAGTATTTGGCACCTAGTTCATGGCACACCCATGAGCCGCATGGTGTGTATTATAAACAAGAGTGGCAAGAGCTCTGCAAACTTCAAACTTCTGTCTAACTGGCTGGCTTTACACAATCTTCAGTAGGTTTTTAAAACTCCACTGGGAAACAAATTGGTGTTTATCAGGCTGCTATAATGAACACATCTGAAGGTACTAGTCCTGAGGAACTACTTACTGGATAAGTTCTTAGCAATCAATCTTTGAAAAACATTGGGGAATTTAGTTTGAAGCAGGTTTTGACATTAACTTTGATATTCTCTGGCTAGTGGTTTTCCCTGGCCACAATTTTGACATCGATACCATGGGGAAAAACTGCCATATAGATATTTATTAATATTGTCTCATAATTTGGCAGCAGGTTTATTAGGCGTCTGTCACTTTAAGACCTGATCCATTATACTGTTACACATGCGTTTTCTTTCTCAACTGTTTATGTTCACTTAAGACATAACTGACTGTGTTTACATGAATACTCGCCAAGATTGGCATTATGATATGTGTACTTGACTGTTTAAGCGCAATAAGCAGCGAAAAATAACTCAATTTAGTTCTGAAAGACGGCTTTATGTGCGCAAACTTTGTGTGTGAGCACAAAACTTGATAATGAGTAAAATTATGCGCAATCTCACAGCGAAATTCAAGCCCTGTAACACCAACAATATTCATCCAGAGCAAATTAAACAAGTGAGTGAGGAGAGGCGGGTTTGTGTCAATCACTGTCGGAGAGATGAGAGAGAGAGAAAGAGCTGCGGGTATCATGTATCTAATCTGCGGGAAATGAGTATTGGAAGCTTTTCAGATATTTTAGTATCAAAAAATCTATATTTTTGACAACTACATCACACTTAGTTTATTATTTCAGATGCCTTTTTAAAAGACTACAATTGAAAAATGTATAGGCTATATTATGTATAAATTTAAACCCGCCAAAGTGGCTAGTAGGTGTGACTGCGTTACACTCCACTGTTGTGAATGTCAAGCCCTGCCTGTATGTCATGTTAACAATAGTGTGTCACTTTACATGTCAGTCAGTTCTTAAGCTGCAAACTGGACAAGACTGCAATTCATCAGTCAAAAGTCTGGTTTAGAGAAACTACCGGTAATATATCAGACTTACTCTTTGTAAGAAGTTGATGTAGTGAACCTCTCTGGAGAAGTTCAAGTAGATGTTGGTGTCATAGGCGTCATCTCCAGCATTAGAGATGGTCAAATTTAATGACACATTTTTCACTCCACCTAGAGCCAGATGAGAACTGATGTAACGCCTGAGAAATGAGAGAAACAAAAGAGAAAACAAGTTGGACAAGGAAAATCTCAACCTGTTAAAATATTTCTGGGTCATATATATCACTGTATTTCTATATTTTGATGGTTTAAATAACAAAAAAATACGGTAACACTTTATATTACATTGTTATTGTTACATATGTTACACATAGTTACTAACTAATAGTAATAACTATAAATTATGCATAATTACATGCAACTAACCCTAAACCAAACCAAACTCTGATCCTAATCCTATAGTAAGTACATGAAGTTACTTTATAATTACAGCGTTACTTTATAATAGGCACCTAATAAATAAAGTGCAACCAAAATTACTATTACTTAAAAACTTAAAATACTTACTTTTTAAAAGTTAAACCAACAAAATCAGTTTTTATAGTGCACTAATAATAAAAAATGTAAAATATGTGAATATATTTGAATAATGAAAATATTGAAATGTAAAAAAAATGTAAAGAGGTCCTAAAATAGACTTCATTTTCCTTATACAAATACATAGAGCATAGAACATGAATGCCTGTTTTGTAGTCATTACAGTAAAATATGTTTTCAATTACTAGCTCTAATACATACTGTAAGTAGTGAATCCCCATCTGCTCTTTAAACAGTGAAGGTTCAGCGTTTAAGGAAACTACAGAGAAACCAGGTCCAGATCATTCAGAACCAGACTAGGCCTTCCTAAAGACGGTCTAATGAATGACGTCATGGGCCGGTGAGAGCCAAGCGTGTGTCCACACCCACAGCGACTCAACCCTAATGACGTCAATGAACTGAAACGAGCCGCTGCGCAGAACCTGGAGAGGAGAAGACCGGGGGCTTTACCCAGAAAGCAGAAGTTTCCCATGAAGCCTCAGGTCAGCGGCACAGTCGTCTGACAGACAGTTCTTCTCAAACCACGTCTGTGAAGAGTCAAACAGAGCACAGGATGTTTACACAACTTAAACTGTCAGGATAACCCGAGTTGGGAAGCAAATACTAGAGGGTGCTGTTGTGCAAGACTTCACGATGGCCTGAAAAGCTTTAGTATGAGTGGCGGTTTCAAGCGTAATGAAGAAGAAAGTGCCGTGTGTTCGTGCTGGATAGATTTTAACATCAACACCTTTGCTTTAGCGCTACAGACAAACGGGTGGACACAGTTACTAATGGCCTCAGATTCCATCATAATGGATTCCTGCCGCGCTGAAAGATGCCAGCGCCATGTTTCCTCGAGCTCAGAGGGAAAAGCATGTCGACTAACAGGAGGGCTGGATATGAAGTGGGCTGTTGGCAAATAAATTCATCAATCTTCCACATTCCATTCACAAAGAGTCAACAGCCATTATTGAGCGCTAACTAAAACCACATTTACATATGCATTGTAATTTCTGGCATTCTGAGCTGCTGGGTGATGCCAACGGCAAATGAGTACGAGGCGGTAACTTTAGCTGGACAATAACTTTATTCTAGAGCTGCTATAAAGCCAAAACACTTTCCTTTCCTATTATCAATGTAAAGGAACAACATTACATTGTTAAAAGCGCTATATAAATGAAGATGACTTGACTTGACGTGAGTAACAGTCTCAGAGTAAATTAGAATAATGTACTATATAAAACCACTGTAAAGATGTTAAAATGTTAAAACGAGCAATATATAAGGTTTTATAAGTGTTCTAATCAGGTGTGATATGTTTGTATAAACATTCAAAATCACAGGGAATCAGAACATATTTGATTTGATGTGATATTTTACTTTTTTAACACACGTGTAGTCTTTTTGTGCATGATTTATCAGTGCTTGTGGAAGATCATGTTCAAAAAAGCAACCAGAAAATTGTCTTGGCTAATTAGGACAGAAAATCTGATTAACGTGGAAAATTAACATGCTTAAAGTTTCTTAGATTATTCATTTTCTTTACTTGTATTAAAAACTATATTATATTAAAACATACTTTACTCTACTCTACTGTACTGTACTATTAACTCTTTACCCACCAGCGTGAAAAAGTTGCCAGCAATTTTGATCATTTCCACAAAACTTTCATGGCTCCCAGAATATTTTGTTGTAACATGCAATACAAAACAGTTTATTCTAGCTTTATGTATTCTTTCTTTATCAACACTTGAATGTGGGTAAGTTTCATTAAAAAAGCAACATTTTGAGCAAAAAGCTTAGAAAAATGTGTTTTTGTCAAAGACCATGCATGCCCGGATCGGATTCAGAATGATGACTAATACACAGATGGAGTAGATCGAGTCCATCATCACCCCTAAAGTCCTGTCTCTCGTCCTGGATCGACATTTCATTAGGCAGTTTTGATTTATATGCTGTTTAATGTTTGATGATCACGTTATTTTACATGTGCGTAAGCAATGCTTCTATCGCTTGTTTGTGCTGCTTCTTCGTCTGTGTTTTGATCAGGAGTTTCTTTACTCTTTCAGAAGATGAGTAATAGCGCCCCCTACCGTATAACAGTGAAAACACGGAAAACTGGAAAATTCCATCAATGGTGGGGAAAGAGTTAAAATAATTATACTAAATTTAATTTAAAAAAAGAATAATAATGCATTAAATATATATTTGTGCATTATGGTATTTTTTTGTTAGTTAGGTTAAGTTAGGCAAGTTATTTCTGGCCTTTCATGCCTTTATTTAAAAAAAAAAATTGAATTTAAATCGATTGGATAGGATATTACAGATCAGACTGGAAAGCATGAGGCGGAGAGAGGGAAAGAGCAAAGGACCTTGAGCCGTTTAATGGATCCGTGTGTCAAGTCTTAAAGTGACAACAGCCTAAAATACCTGCTGCCAAATTATGAGACAATATTAAAAAATATCTATATGGCAGTTTTTAAATCAAACTCGGGTCGCCGAAGGTGCAGTTGGCCATCCGACATTAATTCCTAAAGGTTATCTTCATTTCTGGTGCTATCCTGTTTAAAATGGATTCTTCAGGTGCAGAGAAAGCTGACGAATACAAACCTCGTTCTTAGCGGCGATCTTCTCTCCTTTTTTCCAGCGTAGAATAGGAGTCAGAGAGGGAAGGTCACGGTCCTGATATCCATCCACGACGTGCTTTCCTAAACTGTATGCTGCCTCAAACACGATGGCGGCGAACACATCCTTCACTTCTCTCTGATGAAAAGCACAAACATGGGAAAATGTGACATATAAACAACAATAAGAAAAACTTCAAATCTTTAAAAGCTGAAATGTGTCAGTATCATTGATTTACTATTCAAGTTTTTGTAAATATATTCCATTTTAGTTTTCATTCAAATTCTTCATTATTTTCATTCTAATTCTTTGTTTGTCATTTTTATTGCTTTTATTGCTTTTTAAAATGTCTTTATATTTTTTATTTTAGTACTTTAAATACAATCCTCTATCCTTGTCAACTAGCTTAAATAAAATAAGTTATGCAAATGCTTATATGTTTTAGTTAACCCTGAAATGTGCCACAAACACAGAAAAAAAAAAGTTATTCCTGATACTGAAACAACAATCACTCTTTTCCTTTCACGACAGTGCATCACATCCACTAATATTTCAAAATAAAAGCACAGACTAATAAAAGTTTAGATGAATGGCCCATATGACAAGTAGCTCACCCAATTGGTGGCCGTGTAACTGGCTTTGCACGGGCTAAAATCGTATTTGCGGTGAAAAGCTTTATAGCCGAAGCTCTTTGCAAAGCTCTTGTTGGCTCGGTCAAGTACTATGTGCCTTTAAAGAGCCACCAAAAGCTATCGGATGAACATTTGGAAAAAGCTGGCACTGCCCTGCCCCAACACACTTCATCTTCCCTTATTTTGGCAATATGAGCCGCAGCCCGAGGAGTGTTTCCTTTGGCACACGACTTGGAAACAGTCGGACGAAAGACTGAACAGGATCAAACCTCGACATCCTTGTTATAGGACACTAAAGAGGGAGGGACATGGGAAAAGTAGACCTCTCCTGTGCCCTCTTCTCTCCGATCCCCTGACGATTAAACATCATTGGCACCACATTGGCTTTCATCTGTACCAACATGATAGAAGAGAAGCACCCCTTCTCTTTCTTTCGTCCCGAGAGATTTATCACATGCTATCTGTTTGTCCACCCACCCATCCTCTTCCTCAGCGGCGCTGAATCAGACCGATGTTTTAACACATCATGATAAAATAGATGCACATCCTGTCCTGGTGTCCAGCCGACCCGCACCTTCACATGCTGATAGAGTTACTGCAGGAAAGAGAGGAGTGGTGGCGGACCGGACAGCTTTTAGCCTCCACTAGACTTATTTACACCATCAAATGGGGCGTATGTGTTCATTATGGATGACAGAATTAAGACAATATTTGAATTAAAATAGTTCACACAAATATGAAAACACTGTGATCATTCACTCACCCATTTCAACCCTGCATGACATTCTGTATGTTTGCCAAGCTTTCATTTCAATAACATTTAAGAATTTACCAATAAAACACACACCATAAATGTGTCATATATTATTTTGTAGATCAGAATTGGAAATAAATATATTAATAATTGAACACAAGTAAAGTTTTTCAGGCTGTTCCACCCGAGAGGAAAAAGGAGATAAAAACAGTGACAGTTAAAAAGTAATAAAAAAAACAACAACAAACAAACAAAAAACAAATACAGTAAAACATATTTGGTGTAGAAACCAAGTAAATTTCATAAATTAATTATAAAGATATAGAAAGAAACACATTTAAGTAAACATGAACTTGAAGTAGAAAGACTGAAATAGTATTTTCTTGTCAAATGTACTCCAATAATCTTTGTTTTATTTACAGCTTAAAAAAATGAATATATTAGTTTTAATTTATTACTTTTTATTTTTATTTTATTTTTTTGTTTCCATGTATAATATCTTCATTGGTTTTCCACAAAAGAAAAAAAGTCATACAAGTTTGGAATGACATGAGGAGTAAATGATAACAGAAATAATTTTTTTTGGGTGAACAGGTCCAGAACATTTGGGCTTTTTTGCCTTTCTTTGATATAAGCAATAATAATCATCATAAATCTCATGCTACGGACCTTACTAAAGGTATTATTAAAATGAAAACTGAAAATACAGCTAATAAAATAAGTATATATATATATAAAAAAAATAAAGTAAGAGATGCGGTTACTGACCAAAAACAAACAAACAAAACAAAAAAACCCTGCTTTGTGCTTTAGGTGTATTAACCAAAATATCTGTAGAATCAAAGCTTGTGTGATAAACCCTAATTACCCATTAATCACCGGAGCCCTGGTTCATCAGCTGAGGGCTTCTCATGTGCCCTTTGGCGTCCAGAGAGAGAGGGTTTTGTTACAGTAATACGCTCGAGTCGTAAAATGAACAACATAAAGCTCAGTGTTGTGTAAAGAGCTGGTGCTCTCCTCAGGTCCCAGATGGGATTAAAGCAGTATGTATCAAATGGGCCTTATGACCTGTCCGACCAATGACCCCAACTCAGGGGAGCAGTAAAGACCAGGCGTTCAGGCTTCACCAACAGTCTATGTGCCACTTTCATTGGGACACATGTGAATTGAGAGCATGAATGACCTCTTGTTCTCCAATACGAAAGTGTGCACCAACTTCATTTATGACAATAAACATGCCATAGTAAAATATAATCACCAGTCCAATAGCGATGTCTACTGTAAATGGAGTACTTTATTTTCAAACTGTCCAACTTATCTGGACTGATCACAACCTCACTTGAATTGATCCCTGATTTAAATGACGCTTGTGGGCAATCGTCATGTAAGTTCAGCTCCTATCAACCTAAACAGCTAAAGGCTGAAAAAATATCTGCCAAACATTCATTTCAATCACAATTAAGAATTCATCAATAAAGCAAAACAAAAGTATATTATTGTGCTTATAAGTAACTTTGCAACTACATGTCAATTAGCAGTCATTGGAGTATTTGCAGACTGTCTGCTTAATATCTGCAAACCCTAACTATAAGCAACTACATCAACTTATTCTACTAACCCTAACCCAACAGTCTACTAACAGTTGACTACAGTCTACTAATACTCTAATGACTGCTAGCTGACATGTAGTTGCCAAAGTTACTTATAGTTAGAAGAATGTCTGAAGTGGATGATTGAATGAATGAATGGCTTGTTTCAGGTTGGTCCATTTGTCCAAGTAGACAAACATTTAGTTAATATATAACTATAATATTATATATGTAACGTATATATAATATATATTTGCATCTCTGTCGTCATTGCAATTCATGTGCACCTAACTCAAATTACAATTTTGACACTTGTAGGCTGCTTAAAGGGATATTTCACTGCTGGAAAGATGAATGTGTATGTAAATTAGGTCATTTATGTAGTAGAAATGTGAAATTATTTTAGAAGTTGGTGCCTTCTAGACTGAGAAAAGCCAGAAAATGTATTTTTGGCTCATGTGGATGAAAGACAACAACTCCCAGAATGCACTTGCTTCGCTGCCCTACGAGGTCACGCCCAAGCCACGCCTACCGGTTACAGAGGGCAGTATCGGAAGAAATGATACAAATAGGCTACTAGTCGACTCGAAACTGTAAAGACGGCGTATTATCGTAAGATCCCCCTATGGGCGGGTTGAAGACATGCGGAACGAGCTCCTCCTACTGGCTGGAGTCTCTCGCCTCTGGACAAAAAAGCCTCTGATGACGCTAAATGATGATTTTTGCATCATCGGAGGATTTTTTCCAGACACACAATACAGAAATCTCTCGTCTCAGGGGGACATGAGGGAGGGAAGCACGGTCATTCGAGAATACTACCGGGTTTCAACTGATACAAAGCTTCATGCTAATCGGTTAAGTATCCCTTTAAGGGCTGTTTTGAAAAAAAGTTGTCACTCCAAACCAGAAAACCAAACACAGGAGACACAACAGGAACAAGCACCTCCTGCACATTAGGAAGTAGTAGAGGTCAAATCTGAGCCTTGACCCGGGCTTTTATCATCATTATTAATGTTCCCGTTTGCCTTCTGCTTCTTCCTTTCCCAGCCCCCTGAACTCCATCATAAACTGTATGTATTTATAGAGCAGAAGAAAGCAGGTCTCAGGACCGACCTCATGCTTTTAATTGGGTGGGTGGTATCTGAAGGAACCCAAACAACTGTTCCTCACACACTGCTCACACACACTGACAGACTTGAGCCAAGCAGGTCAGTCAGTCGCCACAGGGCTTCATTGTACAAGACGAACGGCTGAAGCGTCATCTGTTTCCTTACATTGTTCCCATTTGGCACAGTAAAGGCTTTCACGGAAAGAGACGGCACTACAGAATGGCTTCCCACAGGCGGATTCGCAAGTCATAATAGCCTTTTTTAACGACAGTAATAAAACGAAACTTTCAGAAGCAATGGTCACATTTTAGGCTAAAGTGTTCATGTTACTGTGCATTTATATTAGTAATCATACAACACTACTGAAAACTAGTATGAATAATGAATGCTGGATCTGTACGTGCTGGCATCTTGCCAAACCAAGCACCAATGTAATAAACATCATGTGCATAATGGGTAATTATTTGGGGGAGCTGCAAGTAATTAGTGGTGTTTTGATATACATTGGTTATATAACCATTCAACCATTTGATACATACCATAGCACATACTGATTGTCATAACAGTGTCTAAAACATGGTACTTTTTGTAAGGTCTTACCAAACAAGCATGATGGACTCGAAGAGACTGTGTTTGTAGGTTATGTGTTTCTGAACATAATCTGACGCTGTCATTCAGCACTCTTGTAGGAAAGTATGATTAAAAAACCTCTATAGTCGCGAGTGCAGGAAATACAGTGTCTAATTTACTGTATGCAGGGTTGGATGCCGTCCATTCCCAAACTCACCAGAGATATAATCTCTCATCTGAGGATCATTGGGTCTGACCTCACGCTTTTAAACATGGAGACAGTGGTGAAAAATATTGCTGAGTGAATGATCAGAGCTTGTGAAGAGCTTGTTTAGAGTTTCACACAAAGACATCTTGATGATCATCAGAAAAAAAAGTGTTGAATGTCATTATAAGTGGTCAATCTTAGTCTAAATAAAATGCATTAGGAGTCTTACTATTGAGGCTATTATAGGTTGTTATTATAAGTTAAAAAACTTGTCTTGAGTAAAAAATAAATAACACATGATTGCAAGATATACCGTTCGAAAGTTTGGGGTCGAGAAGATTTCTTTAATGTCAATGAAAGAAGTTTCTTCTGCTCACCAAGGCTGCATTTATTGGATCAAAAATACAGTAAAAACTGTAATATTGTAAAATATTATTACAATTTAAAATAATTGTTTTCTGTGTGAATATATTTTAAAATGTAATTTATTCCTGTGATCAAAGCTGAATTTTCAGCATCATTACTCCAGTCTTCAGTGTCACATGATCCTTCAGAAATCATTCTAGTATGATGATTTGATGCTCAAAATACATTTCTGATTATTATCAATGTTGAAAACAGTCATGCTGCTTCATATTTTTGTGGAAACTGATACATTTTATCAGGATTTTTTGATGAAATTTCAAAAGAACAGCATTTATTTGAAATAGAAACATTATAAATAACATTATAAATGTCTTTACTTTCACTGATGAATAAGCAGTTTTACTTCTAAAGTAAAGTTCTTGTTTTAAAGATTGTTTTTCCATTTTTCAGGTTTTCTGTAAAACCCTTTTTTTTTTCCTGACAAACTTTGACACACTTCAAATCTGTGGGCAGAAACCGGGAGGCTGATATCATGCAATGCTCTTAAGAATGTAATTTGTATTTAATTGCCTAAGTTCTCCAGTTATGTGCCAACATGAGAAGAGTTGCAGAACCAGAGGCTTTGACACATAAAACTGGTCAGTTTATCTTTAAGATAAGCAGCGCGGCTGAACTCAACTTCTTTCTGTTCTTCAGGGAAGACAGAAGGGATGATGTCATCTGAGCAGCGGCGATCGTGATTGGCTGAGGGGATCTGAGCTGCCCGCGCTCACGTGGCTTCCACCAGATCGTTCCAAGAGTTATTAAATACATGCACACGGTGCACAAACCGGGGCTTTATCGAGATCAAGACCCTCGGAGCTAAACTCACAGTTCCTGCTATTAATTTACGCTCGGCTCTAGGATTCCCTTTTAAGGCCAGATGCGTGCATGACATGTATTTAGAGTTATGCTAAAAATATAAACTTCAGCAATTCATGCACTTCAATTCCAAAGATGTATAAAAAATATCACTATTTATATCGCTCATATTTGAAAAGCTATTAAACTTCAGCATGCAATCTATCCCACATTATTTGTTTAATGCATTAAAAACCACTGAGAACATAGCAACTCCATAATAACACCCTAGCAACATGATAGTTTTGCACATGCACACAACTAATATTTAAAAATTATTTTTATTTACCAATGCTGTTATTTACGCTAAAACCCAAGGTCATCATGTAACCTAAATTTTCCACAGCCATTTTATTTCTTGCAAGTGATGAATGAGTGAAACCTGAAGTACTTCCTGTATAAAAGCCCTCATATAGCATTTCATTCATACTCACATGACCCATCTGAACATGATCCTCCCACTGGATACTTCAACAAGGTGAGCTATAGTCCAACAACGTCAAATCCCATAGTAATATAGTCCCTGACAGACATTGTTCAAGACAACAACATCCCATATGGAACCAATTAAAAAGCAATTCAGGGCATGAACATTAATAACTGTGGAGAAGTACACAACCCATGCCACCTGAAATAACCATGTTTATGTGCTGCATGTGTTTGCAAATGAGATTAACTTATTAGAGTGTCAGATCAAACAGATTTAGACATTTACAACGCCAATTGTGTTCCACCTTTGGTCGCATAAGTTCAGGATAGATCACTTAGTCTGTGGAAAACTAAATTAGCATGAAAGATTAATTAATATATCGCCAGAACAAGTTCTCTGGAGCTGAGCAGGTGAATCTGCATTTGATTCCTGCATTAAAAGCCGGAATGAAACGGTCATGAACCGAGCAAAGCCTGAGCGTGAAGATATTTCTCAGATCTCTCTCCAAAGTCCACGAGCTCAACTAAAACCCATGATAAATCACAGACACTCATTCCTGAAGTGTTAGTCCATGTACAGAAATGCCTTATTTCATAAACAAATCAAACTAGCAGCTCTCCAACAGCTGCAAAATGAGCCAAAGAAAAGAAAGCCTTCTGATGTCAAACAGATCATAATTAAACTGAGTGGAGAGAGACATGATGAGCTTTAGTTCAGTGGTTCACAACTGGTGTGTCACAACAACCCATAAATGGGTCACAGGTCTGTTCTGATAGTGAGAACAATGCTTCTAGATATATAAATAAGCATAGATGGTCAAAGTGTTATTAAATGTACTATTATAGTATTTAGAATGAGCTTTTATTGTTATATTTTCAGCTTTCCTTTGTAATTTTGAATAATGTTCCTTAGTAATTGTTTAATAATTTTGATGGGTTTTAATAATTTGCATTATTTTTTATTATTTCTCAGTTTTAGTTTGCTATTTTTTAACTTAATCTTCAACTTAATTATATTAATTATTTCAAATAGCATTTCTCATTTTCGTTTACCTTTTTTTTTTAAGTCACAATTTTTCATATAATATTTATGTATATTTTTTCTGCTTCATAGTTTGACAAAAACTATTTTTTACTAGTTTTACTTAAACAACACTGAGATGGGATGGCAAAATAAACAGACAACAGAGAAAACGCTTTCCCTAATAGTAATATATGAAGATTTATATAATGCAAAAGTGACAAAATGCTAAATTTCACACCAGCAATGTCGCATCTCTTCTGAGCATTTATTCAATTACATCTAAAAAATTACCTATATCTTCAACCTTTACCCATAAACGACACTTTATACCAAATGGCAGTGAACAAGAGTTCAAGAGAAAGCGTCGCCTCGTTTCACAATATGTGTCTGCTTGCTGCAATTTTTGTTACTCATTTGCTGTGTCCCAAAACCTAGTGTAAGCAGCTTTGCTAACTAGCATCCTGACTGAATATACAAAATGCATACACGCATATAAAATGCATAACGCAATTTTGGTTTGTTGTTGCAACGCATTCTGGGATTAGCCCTTTTGGTCTCCATACCTTTTGGAACAAACTTGGAACACAGTTGTGATGATTTTGATGCCGTCATGTGGTGTCTAGTTAGGCAGCTCACTAGGTTTCAAAACAAAGCTTTCCTCTTGAAATGTTGTGATGTCAAGGCAGATACAATTTCGGCTTGTTTGCCCAAACTGCAGGAGTTATCACAGGGACAAATAGTTTCCAAGCCTTTCTATTAACCCCCCTGAGAACTGCTGACATTTTCCCATGAGAATGACGATGGTTAACGCACACTGGAGTGAGAGCATATGGGACGCCCATCACTTCAGCTGGCTGGAAACTGATTCCATCTGTGGTTAGTATGCAGAACCCCTCCACACTAACTGCTTTCCCCTTACTGTACACACAACACACACTTCTAGATAATTAATAACACACTGGCTGTGCAACATATACAGAATATGCACCAATACATGCCTCAAACAGTTGAATGCTACATAGTTGTCACATGACCTTGCATATTCCGTGCAACTCACACAGTATATACATACTGCAGAAAAAAAGAAGCAAATGTACAGTATGAAAGAGATGATATAATACTCAGTGACACATAAGAGAATGAAATACCGGAGCAATGTCCTTGTAAAAAATCAATAACAGTGAACTTTTATGGGCTGGTGTACATAATGTAAAAGGTATTTAGCATGTGACCCTCAGTTGAAAACACAGCTGGGATTTATAAAGCTGGAATGGAGGTGCCATGCTCCCGTGGCGTAAATGGGCACATGGAAAACATTTTCTCTCTGAACAATGAAAAAATCATTGTTCATCCAGCACTAAGGAACATCTACCAACAAATTAAGGATTTTGCATATTACAGTTGCGCACAGTGCTAGCAACGTCAAGGTCATGGGTTCGATTCCTAGGGAAAGCAAGGACTGATCAAACGTGTACCTTGATTGCAATGTAAGTTTTATGGATGTCAACATGATTAAGCATGATTGGTCAGTTACTGGCTTATGAACAAAAACAATTTAGTGACATCTAAAGACATGTTTGGTCTATTCAGTGTCTTCATCTACCACAGTAAAAGTAATGTCTTTGACTTATCTTCTTTTGGGGGATTTTCTCAATTAACATATGTGATTAAATAAATAAATAAATAGGGATGCACTGCCTATATTTCTACGGCAATTGAAATAAAATAGGAATTATAAAAGAATAAACTCAAAAATACAATATTTTGAAAATTTGATGGGAAATATGCTTAATAGGCCTATGTCACGAAAAAATTGAAGACCAGAAGTACGTCTTTTAGTAGGGATACGGCTCTTCAGGTTAGCTTTTTACAATGGTGGAGTCCGATAGATACCGCTGGACCAAATCTCTCCGCAACCTGCCTGAAGTCACATGTGACGATGTGGTTCGGATGGTAAATGAAAACTCTCAAGTGGAAACGTCAAAACTGAGGAAAGGGTACAAGTTCTTCTGGGAGAAATTCATTTTCAATTACAGAGGTGTTTGAATTCCGCCGCCAGTAAGGTAAACGTTTCTATGGTAACAGCGAGTTGGACCAATCAGCAGACGTTGCTGCTACGCTTAGGATTGTGGGTAGTGTAGTTTTTTTTTCATAAGGTCGTGGATAAAACATGTTTTTCTTAAACCAAGGTTGATTTCATACGAACTTATAGCTTCTACAGGAGAAAAAACCTTCGTTTCACAACCTCATAGCTCGTGGTCAGTCTACCTCGGATGGTTTAGACATTATGGCTGATAATCGAAATCCTTATCGAGAAATACTGTTGACCGGAAGTTCTGAATCCCTACTCCGCGTTCCGGAAGCAGGAAGTGTGACATAGGCCTATTGCCAAGATAAAATTTCACGATAAAAAAAAAACACTTATCTGAAAACTATGCTTCATTTTCTTCTTGCACAATATATTTCCATTTTTTCTCTTGATTTTGTGTTGAAGTGACCTGCACATGCTCTTGACAGGTTTTGTGCAAAGAACAAAAACAAAAAAAAAGACTTGTTATTAGAGTGAGAACAAAGCATTCATCAAATGCTTATGGAGACATCAGGCCAAGATACACACACTCTCTTAACACTTCACCAAAAATTAAACTGCCTGGAAATCTTTCCACTGTGCAAAAATACACTGGTATTTAGAAGGACATCCAGCAGTGCCTTTTCATTTGGAAGAGCAACAACTCAATCCCTTTGGCCTTGACATGTACAGTAATATTTCCATTGCTTTATACGTGCTCTCTGCTGTTATCCGTCAACATAAATGCCTGGAATAACTGATATGCCCTTAAGTTTAACTCACTTAGTGAGCAGGTGGGTCATGTCAAGGGTAAGTGTAGGGAGAGCCAACAAAATCCATTACTCCTGCTACTCATTCCCAGAATTCCAAGCCATTCCTCCTTCAATCATCCGGCCCGCTCTCTGCTCCGGCTCACGGTCCCCTTATCTGGCTGAAAACTGAGCACTCCTGTGAAGGTCCCACCAGCACTATACGCACCCGGGAAGCACAAGTCATGAAGAGAGGATTGGGATTAGTTCCTTTTATGGAGTTGTAATGTGAGTTAGGGATGCTGGCTGGGAAATATGGCTTCCATCACACAGTTATTCCCTAAATACCAGTTCATGAACACAGATCGTGTACAAAACAAGTATTTTAAGAAGCTGCACTGCAAATATTATTGTCTTCCTCAGTATTTTGTCTTGTTTTCCAGGACTTAAATAGCTTAAATTACTTGGGAAGCAAAAAACGACTCTTGTTTTCTGAAAGAATGATCAAAATAATGCTTATTTTATGAGTTTATGCTTAAAACAAGAAAACTTATCTGCAAGCGGCGTCAGAAAAATAAACTTCAATTAAAGAGAAAAGTTTATTTTTCTGACCCATTGTCAGATATTTTTTATTGTTTTAAGCATAAAGTCACTGACTTTGATACATTTTTCAGAAGAAAAAAACACTTGTTATCTTATGTCATTTTTGCTTCTCTGGTAAGTGTATCTTGATTTAAGGAGGTTTAGATATTTGCACTGGAAAACAAGACAAAAATGCTAAAGAAAATGACCTCCTGCTTTTCTAGCATTCAGTCACTGAGAGGCATTAGATCATATCTATGTGACTTAATGGCAGTAGTCATCTATAATGCATTTATCAAAACTGACAGGAGCCTAAAAATAATTTATGCTTCGCCTTTTGCCAGAGATTCGATGTTTGCTCTGTTTTATTAAGAAAAACACAGGAATAACAACAACAAAAAAGGTTATAGGACTTCCTTTTGGTGAGGGATGGACTTCCAGCTGTCATTTATATTCCATTTATAATAAAACCCTATATCCTATCTTTAAAAAAATAACATTCAAAACTACAAAAAAGTAGCATCTAGTGATCATCTAGGAAATTATTTAGCATTTCTATACAATATTGTGAGAAAAATGAACAGCTGACTCTCCTATTTGGCTGAAATATCAATGCATGACTTCAGATGTCCAGTGAATGTTCATAGATTAAACTGCCTGTTTTCTGTTCAACACCAGAGATTGTATTAGTTTTATCTCTGCTGAAGCATCTCTGTGAACGTCAGTTCATCCTGAATGGTCAGAACGGCAGCGACAGATGCTTCCTCCGTCTGATGAGATCAGGGCTCATAAAACTGGTCCACTTTTACAGTGTAGTTATTCTGGGTCTATTGTTCTAATCGATGCAGCCTGGATACAATCTTTAAATCTACTGCGCGTGGGCCGAGAGACACTTCAGCTCTTGTAAAATAAACTGCTATACTTGATATGTTTGAGCCCCACACACCGAAGGAAGTCCACCACCGCGCTCCAATAGGAAAACAGACACGATTCCAACAACAACCAGGGTGTGGATGAGGTTGACCGAGTCACTAGTGTGGCTGTTGTTAAACATTCACTAGAGAGAAGTCAGGTGTTGAACACCACACATAACAGCATGTCCATCAGACCATATAAATAAAACCCTCTAAAGTCCTGCTTTAGGGAACAGAAAAACAAATTTATCAGAACATTGTGTGGTTGACAAAATGCACATTTATGCAAGCCAAATCTCACAATGGAAATGTTGCTTGAAACACGTTTTCTTGGTGCACATATACACTCAGTATTCATACACATACACTCACCACTTACAGGTAAAACTGGTCAACTGCTCGCTGTTAAGGCAAATATCTAATCAGCCAATCACATGGCAGCAACTCTAGGCATGTAGACTTACACACTACCATCTCTAGGGTTTACAGAGAATGGTCTGAAAAGAGAAATATCCAGTGAGTGAAAATGCCTTGTTGATGCCGGAGTTCAGTGGAGAATGACCAGACTGGTTCATTAACAGCAACAGTAACTCAAATAAGCACTCGATACAACCGAGATCTGCAGAAGAGCGTCTCTGAACGCTCAACATGTCCAACACTGAAGCAGAAGAGCTACAGCAGAAGAAGACACACCGATGACACTCCTGTCAGATAACAACAGCAAACTGAGGCTACAATTCACACGGACTCATTAAAACTGGACAATAGAAGATTGGGAAAACGTTGCCTGGTTTGATGAGTCTCGATTTCTGCTGCAACATTCAGATGGTCGGGACAGAATTTGGTGTAAAGAGTGAAAAGCATGGATCCATCCTGCCTTATATCACCAGTTCAGGCTGCTGGAGGTGTAATAGTGTGTTATATATTTTCTTGGCACACTCTCAGTACCAGCTGAGCATCATTTAAACACCACAGTCTACCTGAGTATTGTTGCTGACCATGTCCATCTCTTTATGACCACAGAGTATCATCTTCTGATGGATCCTTCCAGCAGGATAACATGCCGTCACAAAGCTCAAATCATCTCAAACTGGTTTCTTGATCATGACAGTGAGTCACTAAACTCAAACATCTCCACAGTCACCAGATCTCAGTCCAGCAGAGCAGATTTGGGATTTGCTGGAACGGGAGATTCACATCATGGATGTGCAGCCGACAAATCTGCAGCAAATGTGTGATGCTTTCATGTCAATATAGACCAAAATCTCTGAGGATTGTTTTCAGCACCTTGTTGAATCTATGCTATGAAGAATGAAGGCATATATAGTTATTAAATCTGATTATGTCATATAATACAGTATGATGATTGTCAGGGGACCCGATATTGATTCTGATATTGAATTTTACCAATAAAAATCACTTGTGAAATCTGAAATTTCTCATCAAGATGTGCAGTAGGTCCACAGAGTAAAGGAAGATCACTGCCGTGTTGAAACATTCATTCAGTGACACGACTCTCCAGCATCATGCTGTCCACTTTCCCTGAATTCAGCAAGCAACTAAACAGATGCTTGGCTACTTCATATGAAGTTTTCTCCCATTTCGACATGTTTCAGAGTTCTTTCCATGACATTAATGGTCAGTATTGTGGGTTTCTTGCAATTTAATATTTTTCCGTCACCATGTTTTATAAATAGATGCTGGAGTCGTGAGCGTGTTTATTGGGAGACAGCTGGATATGATTACCTTCCTGCCGTGTGGATTCATTGTATCAGCTTTCTTGGCTGTGCGTAAATGAAGCCCGTGGAATGGCATTGGAGGAATTGCAGCGTTATGCGGGACTGTTATATGTGGCAACACAAAGCCAGTAGTGTGGCAAACGGCCTAGTCCTCTCACTAGGTCAGAACTATGAATACCATCAGATCAGCACTGCAGGATCTGACACAGTATATGCATGTATGGGAAATAGTATCAGTGCTGTGTGACACTTAGCTCTTTGCCAAAACCTAGTGAGCAGCCTGTACCTAGACAGCACTTTAGGGCACAATGCTTCTGGTGTGGTTTTGAACAGGGCTGCCTTCAAAGATAGCTAATTTAGGCCCAATTTACTCAGCATTTCTAGACAAATTAGATTGGGGGGAAAAATAATCCAAAAAAACTGAAATAGTCTAGAGAAATGTTATAAATAAATAAAAGAACAAAAGACGTTCTTAAAGATTTTTAATACTTTTAATCAGCAAGCATGTGGGAAATTGATCAAAAGTGACATTTTTAATGTTATAAAATATTTTCTTTTCTTTTCTTAATAATTATTTTCAACTTTTAAAGAATCTTGAAAAGAATTTTGAATGGTTTCCACAAGATGACACAGCACAACTGTTTTCATCATTGATATGAGAATGATTTCTGAAGGATCATGTGACACTGAAGACTGGAGTAATGATGCTGAAAATTCAGCTTTGGATCACAGGAATAAATTACATATTAAAATATGTTCAAATAGAAAACAGTTATTTTAAATTGTAAATAATATTTCAGAATACTGCTGTTTTTACTGTTTTTTTGATCAAATTAATGCAGCCTTGGTAAGATTAAGAGACTTCTTTTTTAACGTTTTTTTTTTAATGGTAGTGAATATTGCATTCAACACTGAAAGATAAAACAGATCATTTTAATTAAAACATGTGAGTGTGTACTGTTTATTTCATGCTTGAAGTATCACATCTTTATCATAGCAACATGCTTATTTCAGACTCAATAATCAGTCACTTTCGAGGTTCTCTTGAATTAGGATTATGCCTAACACAGCAGTAGACAGCTAGGTTTGGAATGGAGCTTATGCCACAACTTTACAAGCAAGTATATGTAACTTACTTTACTAGTTTCTCTATCAGCATGCCAGTACAGTATAAACTGATGAGTGTTGTGAGCTTAACTGTGTCAGTTGTATATTGAGCACGAGAGCAACACTTTAAAATGGGCTGCTTTCCTCACTTGCTCCTTACATTGCCACAGACATCAGTAAAGCCCGTGCAGGATTTGAGGCATTTATGTAAACATGGTAAAGAGAACTATGAGTGACATACAATACAACAACCAGACAGCTAAAGGAATCTGACAGCCTGTAGCTTCTCCATAGAGCATGTGCAACAAATCCCAAGCCTATCTCATGTGGGACCGTGACTAATGGGTTTCCTATCGCTGAACGAGTGATTGAAGTGGACAGTAACAAAGTACATTTACTTGAGTACTGTACTGTACTTAAGTACACTTTTTGAGTATCTGTACTTTACTTGAGTATTATATTTTTCTGGAAACTTTTTACTTTAACATCACTACACTTGAAAGACAAATATCGTACTTTTTACTCCATTACATTTCTGTCAAGGTCCTTAAGTAGAAAGTAGTAATGTCAGTCAGGGAATGATTTTTTTTCATCTCTAAAACATGATTGTTTTTTTTGTAGGTGACAGACATTCAGACAGCCTATCAGTGATCAGTCTTGTAGGGTAACGTGTCGTGGAGTTCAGCGATTTACCATCATGTTCTTTGAACACTACTACCCTGGAAATCCAGAGTTCTCGCGAGAGCACAAGTTGAATTTGCTCAGCGAGTTTACTCTGGCGTCGAGTAATGATGCTCATTAAATATGCCCTTGTATCCGAGCTGCACCAATCACATCGGGTTATCTGATATAGGCGGGCCAGAGGCGAGCTAAAGATGACGACAGCGCTGCGACGTCCAAGTCATTAGTAAACATTGCAAGATGGCTATGGATGAACACCAGTTGTTTGAAACGGCTTTGGCCGCTACAATGAACGAGTTAGACTTGGCTTTTTATCTAAAAGAGGAACAGAAGACGGCGCTCGAATCCTTCCTTTGCAAGAAGGGCGTTTTTGCTGTTTTGCCGACCGGATACGGCAAGAGTCTAATCTACCAGTTATCTCCACTGCTAGCTAAGCGTATGGGGCTTGTTGTGATTGGTCGTAGTGTTATCCAATTGTGTGCAGTGAGATTTTCAAATGCATGCTTGGTGCCGCCCCTCGAGCTGGCCGATCTTTCTTTTAATCTTTCAGATTTAGGTCTGGATTTCCAGGCTAGAACACTACTCAACTGGTGGCAAAATGTACGAAGACAGATCCTCGGCACAGTGCGTGCATCCATGGCAAATAGGTCTGTTTTGCTGTTTGTTAAAGCAGTTTTGCTGTTGGGCAGTTTCACAGCTATGGTTGTGGAGCTGGGTTTTAAACCAGGTTGGATTTTTATAGAAACACTTGATTCAAATGTGCATAGATGACACATAGATGTGTACTTCTTTTGTTGGGTGGTAGGAGTGTAAAAAAAAAAAAAAAAAAAAAAAAAAAAAAAAGAGGAAGATGATTATGGCTGTCTTTTTTTGTCAATTCAGTTTAATTTCTATAGGTTTTATCACATTCTAAAAGCTCTTAAATTCCACAGATACTACTAACTGATAGGTGTCTTCTCTAGGTTGCTTCAGAGGCATAAGGTACTGTAAGTATTACATACAACAATGCAACAATAATAAAACACTGCATTGACATTTGCTTCTTACTTTTGATACTAAAGTACTTTTAAAAACGAGTACTTCTGTACTTTTACTTCAGTAAAAATCGGTCTTTATAAATTTTACTTAATATTTGACAAGTAGTATCTGTACTTTCACTCAAGTAAGGAAGTTGTGTACTTTGTCCATCATATGTGATAAATTATGCTAAGCTATTTACATAGATTTGCTATGAGGAAAAAAACTGAATCAATATGAGGAATCATCTGACAATATATATAATCGAGGAATTCAGGCCTATTTATTGCAATGGGATCCAGGGTAAACCACATCTAGTCTAACAGTCCAGAAAATACTATTGTCATTTCCTTTCTACTAGAGAGAACAGTGTGTGTGGCTGCCATAATAACACAGGAAATAGATTTGTCCCTCGCATCTGGTTCTGCTCATTTGAGTGTTGATTCCTCTAATGCCTCATCCTTCAGCATGGACATTTAAACTTGCCCTGATCTCTATATGCAATATGGAAAATCCACCCAAGCAGTTTTTCGACCCATTGTGCATGAAAAAAACATTGGATTGTGAAAATGTCATGAGGTGATGAAGTGAACGGTTAGCATGAGGGTGGCAATGGTAAGACAAGAAACCAGCCGAATCTTCCACTCAACTCCAAAAGTTCATCCAAAAACATCCATCAATATCAAAAAACATTTAACAAAACATTTGCTCGCTTGCTCTTAGGTGCTAGTGCACCACATATGCAGTTTATCTGGCTAAAAATAACCAAGCAAAGAACATCTGGCAGTCTGGTATGATATTCCATAAAACTGTGCCAATAAAAACATGTTTAAAATGATCAACATGAATCTGTTACGTAATGCCTCCTATTCTAGCGGAGGGAAATTATAACTAGACTATTTACTAGAATTTTGAGAAGCCCGTGTAGATGCTTGTTTCTTTTGGCTTCATGCAGGGGTTTCACAAAGTTTTTCTAACCTCAGTGTGCACAGGAATGCTTGTGTCAAACCAACCACAGCAACCTTTGGAAAAGAACAATCTGTTCAATTAAACGTACGTCCTGCAGGTCAAATTTCATCTAATTAAATCACAACTAATTCTGGATTGCGCTGCGATGCACATTACTAAACAGGAAATGGTGTAGCTTGTTCCTGTTTGGGGAACTAATTGAATAAAGATAAACAAAATTATATAACTAGAGTTCAACATATGTATCTACTTGGCCACAATGAAGCTAGTCTTGGACATAATGTAAACATTATAATATATAATAAAATATATTATTTATACCATTTTAAACACTAATCTACTGCAAACATATTCACAATACTGACAGAGAACATATTCAAACATCATATACTGTATATTAACATACATAAAGTATATTAATATGAATGCATGCAGTTACATCGTGTACCTTTAAATGCTTTTAACAGATACTGTTCTACTGCAAATATTAATATATTCATATTTATGCTAATTAAGCAAAGATTAAAATAATATTTAAAGAAAATATTCAAGTTTTTCAAATGAACACTCCTCTAAACAGCACATAAAAGCAAAGCAGACTGTGACTGGGCACTTTATATCTCTGTCAGAGTTATTCTCGCAACCGAATCCTAATGGCCCGGTCATGTGGCGAAGAATAAGAATTCAATAAAGATTTAAAAGTCAATCAAACGTGAAATCCAATTTCAAGGTCTATTTAAAAAAACTTGCGAGATCAAAAAAGCAAAAAACAAAGTAAGATCAGCCAATGCAAATATCACATTCATTGGCCTCAACTAACCTAAATCAGCAGGTATTTTCTTTGCTCAGAAACCAAGGTTAACAAAGAAAAACAATATGCAGATATCTCTTAAATCAAGATGAAGGTTCGTCCAAATGTTCTCCTGCAAAATATAGTGAAGTGAGTCTGAACGCATTCACAGACTGAAACCAGTTCAATGTCACCGGAGGGCCAGAACAAGAGCTCCAGTTGACTAAACAACATCTCCCCGGACCGCTGTGACGTTCCTCACAGTGCTTTCAACGTGTGAGAGTTAGTGAAGGTTCCCTCCAGAGATCCCAGCGGAGAGCCAGCTGGTTTCCATTAGCATACCTCAGATAGAGAGTGGGGGTCCTGGCTTCTTGCGGGGAGACACTAACACCCGGATAAATGAGAGGAGAGCCGTGCAGACCCGGCCCTCGGGACAGCAGCCAAATCACACTTGATGACGGGGGATTTGTGCTGCTTTAAACTCGCCGACTGAATAAACACACTCATGTTTTGGAACATATTTGAGTGTTGTTTGACAAACCGATACGAGGCTTATAATTATGGGAATCCATTAGAGTGAATCAGTTTTATCTGCATCGTTTTTGGATTGACTATTTATAGTAAAGTAATTTTTTAAAGAAATTAATACTTTTCACTATACAGCAAGGATGCATTAAATTGATCGAAAAGACATTTATAATGCTACAAAATGTTGTTCTTTTGAACTTTCTATTCATCACATGTAGCTGTAGTTCAAACAGTAGAGCGTTGGTGCTTGCAACGCCAAGGTCATGGGTTCGATTCCCAGGGAAAGCAAGAACTGATAAGACTGTAAATGTGTAGCTTGAAATGCAATGTAAGTCACTTTGGATAAAAGCGTCTGCCAAATATGTAAATATAAATGTCATCAAATGATCCTGAAAAAAATGCATCACAGTTTCCAAAAAAAATATGAGGGAGCACAAACTGTTTTCAACTTTGATAATAATAAGAAATGTTTATTGAGCAGCACATCAGCATGTTAAAATGATTTCTGAAGGATCATGTGACACTGAAGACTGGAGTAATGATGCTGAAAATTCAGCTTTGAGCACAGGAATAAATTACATTTTAAAAAATATTCATGTAGAATATATATTCATGTTATTTGAAATTGTAATAGTATTTAAAAAAAAAAAAATTTTACTGTATTTTTATTGAATAAATTCTGCCTTGGTGAGTATAAGTTTAAAAACAGTAATAATAAAAAAAAATCTTATAGACCTCAAACTTCTGAACTGTGTAACTCCTTTGCTCTACTATACCACCCAGTGCACATAAAAACGGCCTGACAACTTCCATAATATAACTCCACTAAAGCCATGCCTGGCATAATCAGTTTAAACAATCCTAAGACACGTCATAGGCACAGATACTTTTCTTACACAAACAGCTCTGCTAATGCAAACACTTCTCACAAATGCACAAAGAATACAGTGCAATAAAAGTACGTCTCACTTACATAAGGCTGACAGGTTGATTCAAAGTTGTGCTAACAGGGTCAATTTACTTCAGACTAAGTTGAAAGTGTTTGCTATGATTATACTCTTGCTGTGTATACTATGTACTTTGCAATATAATACAAATTCATACTGCAAATTAGTAGAGAAAATTCAATATTAGATTAGATTTACATGTTCTGAAGAAAACGTGAGTGGAGTTTGCCCATGCAAAACTTGCCGTCATGATGCCAAAGTGCAGTGGGATGAGATACACACCAAAGTCGAACATGAGCAGAAGTAGTAGGGCCTTAGAAAGCACCAGCAAATACCAAAAGATAACAGTTTTCTCCACATGGAACTACTAAATATCAAGCTGGATGGAAACACTTGTAAAGCCGTCTTTGTTGGACATTCAGACTTGTAATGTAAGTGAGATACAGAAGTTTCTCCACTGACAGACAGGATCCACGTCAAATCTACCAAGACAAGTGTGACAAATGAGTGTATTTACTGTAGTAGATGAAGTGTGTTTAAGCTGCTTGATCCATTAAGGATCACCCAGTGAGAAGGCATGGTGATCCGCCTGCCCACCCAGAACACAAGGACAACTTTTGAAGGCATTACGTTACAATTCTCACTCATTAACCAGCCATTAAAACACATATCCCTCTATCTGAGATTCCCTAGTCCAAAAAAGTTTCTCCAAAACATTTAAAACATAAAATAAACCACGCTGACTCAGACCATCAGTGAAAAATGTGCAATAAACAGCAGCTCTCTGGTTGTTTTAGGCCTTGAGAGGAGATTGTACAATGTTTAATTGAAAGTACAAACACAATGAAAGATGCAGCAACAAATCTGCAGTGTCTATAAACAAGATGAAATATTAAGATGCATTATGTCTCCCCTTCGCTACAGCAAAGCTGTATTCATGTGTATTTGTTAGCAGCTACTTTAAAGTCAAAGACATTTAAGGGTCATTGTGTAAAAAAGGAGCCTTTTCTACTTCAAAAAGTTGATATTTAAAGCCTTTTACTCAAGGTCATCATGAAACTGTATGCTTCTTAGAGAATTGAATGCTGGTATTTAATGCCACAAATACACAGTTTTCAATACTCAATAGCTTGCTTTTCAAAATCATGGGAACAAGGTTCACAATTTAAAGGGTTTGTTCACCCAGAAATGAAAATTATCTGACTTTCTTCTTTCAGCCGAACACAATCAGAGTTATATTAAAAATATTCTGGCTCTTCGAAGCTTTATAATGGGAGTGAATGCTACCTTGTTTTTACTTTTATAATGGATGGATGGATGTGCTTTTTTGGGCTTAAAAAAAAGGTACCATTCACTTCCATTATAAAGCTTGGAATAACATATTTTTGAATATAACTCTGATTGTGTTCGGTTGAAAAAAGAAAGTCATATACACCTAGAGTGGCTTGAGGGTGAGTAAATTATGGGATAATTTTAATTTAATTTGGGTGAACTAACCCTTTAAAACGGTCCCCTAATGACAAAACTAACTTTTTTTTAATACATACCACATATTCAGTTTTTGAGTTAAGTTGTTAAAAGTGTTAAAGTCATTAGTCATGCATGTAATGTAAGAACACAAAAGGCACATTTTGTAGCATGACCCTTACCAGTCTTACAGCTGCCAAAGGAAAACCATGTGTGAATGTACTTAAGACCAGGTCAGCAAACTCTATTGTCACAGGCTTAATGTTGTTGGTTAAAGCATATTTGTATCATGCGCTGTTTCGTGTAAAGCAAAAACAGGAGCATGGTATGGGGCAAACCCTTCCTGTAAGAAGATCCCCTATGGAGAAGTGACTCATAAAGCAGTGCCAGTGAAGTTTACAGGCTCCGTGTGGGCCTTCTCGTCACGGCCGGGAAGCCCTGAGGATACTGACGCTGTGATAGCAGCCTGTTACCAGCAGACAGACAACAAGAGGCTAACTGTGTGCTCACAATGACCACTGTCTCTCGGCCCACTCACAAAACAAGGTCTCTCATTAAGCACGCTGCATTTCAAAGGTAGTTGTTTGTCACCTGATGGTGGGTATCTCATTTTGATAGTGAGACTTTATTATAGGTCACTTAGTGAAAATCTCCTTTGACTCAAACCACACAAGCTCCTACATGATTTAATCAGAGCTCGGCACCAAAGACATGGATAGTCCTTTGAAGGGAAGATTGCAGTACATGGCAACACAATTTGGCCATTTCCTCACACAAATCTATCGTATTGCTTCAGAACACAGCACACAAGTCATTTTTAAGTGTGCTCTTTTGAGTTTTTACGAGCTTGACAGTCAAAATTGCCATACTAACTATTTATTTAATGTGCAGGTGTGAAATCACACCGTTTTCAAATTCATAGCTTGTATTATTCGACAACCAGCAACAAATAAAAACCAACAAAAGCTACGATTTCGAAGCAGTTACAGAAAACTGCGTATGGACATATTTGGTGCATGTTGATGGAGTGAAAGAAAGTTCAGCACAACATGGCTTGACCTCCAGCACAGGGCTGTTTACAGTACAGGTCATGGGAGAGAAAAGACACTGGGTCAGTCGAGGACAAGTGCAAACAACATCACATGGACCAGCATGAATTCTGCGGTGCTGATACATCCAGACTACAAGACAAAATGTAGTCAAAATGAAATGATGTTCACAACCCATTTTACTTTGTAATGTCCCGGTGAAACGGGACATTTTACGAGAAAGAAAGTAGGCTGGATCTTCATCAGGAACTGAATGCATTTTAAAAGTGAGCTTTACATCTCATAATTGATATTAATCAACATCTATATTTACCAATAAGAAAGATGATATTTAAATGCTTAGTTTTACGATCAAAGCTTGTAGTTTTTAAACACATAATGCAATGCAATACAATGATGATTAAGAGATGAAAAAATAAACCTTCCTCAAAAGCCTGATGAGCCGGAAACTCACATTTGAACATGATTCAAAATTTGCGTATTAAATATAAAACAGTAGCCTTTACATGGTTAAAACAGCAGCCTAAAAATGTTGCTTTTTGGCTATTGGTTATTAACTTTTGATGAAAGATTACAAAGACAAATTTTATTTGTTGGGATAACAAGGATGAATGCACAACAAGACCAGGAATGTACATTACGGAAGTAAAACGGGTACATTTTGATTTTATATTGACTCAAGGACAAATCCCTGGAGTCTGAACCATTGGAACATGAGGTATGCTGGGATATCTTTGAGTAAACTCACCCTTACAAAGGACGTGTACTGATGGCACTGCTGTCGGTTGATTTCCAGGCTGAAACGCTGACTTACAGCACTGGTCTGCTCAACACCGTTTCCAAAATACACCCGGGCCGGCAGACCTTTGAGTCTCTTATCTGCATCTGCTGTTAGATTGTACAGCAACTCTGAGGAGGAAAACAGACACACACATTTCTGTAAGACAACAATGTGTAAACATCTCTCATAACATGATCTGTGGTTAAACACACACTATCAGAAGCATTCCAGGGCGATTTTAGATTTAAAAACAAAGTCAAGTAAGACGTCAAGTTCCCACTGTCAAAGTTGTGGAAACGAGAGAGAACAGTACAAGAACATTTCCTGGGCCACGTCCAAGAGTTAAAGGTTTCATTTGTGGAAGTCTGAGAAAACAGCAAGGACATTGAAGAAATATGGTTCAAATGGTACTGATGAATCATTAAAAAATAAAATAAATAAAAACTTGAATAAATAAATAAATATTTAATGACAAATAAGTACATTTCATCAATATAATGCAAATAAAATCTCATTATCATTACTGTTATATTGTGATATTTTTTAACACATTTAAATTATGATGTGTACTTAAAATTATACAATACAATTCAAACAATATTATATTTTTTCACATTACAATAATGAGATGTTTTGCATTAAAGAGGAAATGTGCTGAATTGTCATTAATACAACGTCAAAAAAAATAAAAAAAATAATAAGTTTGGCCTTGCTCTTAAAGTAAGTTTCAGGTTCTTTATGAAAAATAATATTGCATTTTTCTTTTTGTTTTGGGATGAAATATGATCCAGACATCTCTTGGTGAGATTCATCCATCTACACCTACAGGCTTTTCCAAAACCCAGAAATTGATCAAAAACACAGAACTCTTGGACAGGACCCCAGAAATAGCGGCTTTCTTTCCACTGCCATGAGTGTGACTGGAGGAACTTGATGAATTTCTCGACAGTTTTTGTGATGAGGTCAAATGTTTAATTGCAGGACCCTTGCTCCAATCCTGACGGTGAGTAAGAGCTATTATTTCTCTGCTAGTCTCACAGGGTGTTACTCTAATGAGGGTCTGTGAGCAGGAAGGGGCTCCTGGACCAATGCAGGGGATTGTTCTTTGAACACATCCAGCTGTGAGCGCACTATGAGCTCACTCCGGCCTACAGAACCAGGGCGTTACCCAGACACAAGGTGCACTTCCCAATGCGAGTGCCATATGGAGCTAACACTAGTGCTCTGTACTTCCCTGAAACGTCCCATTATGTAACACCCCCTTTATATACTCCATCTCCCATAAGGCCACACCCACTCAGCAAGCAGTGGCCACACCCAACGGTTTAGCAAGAGGTCATTCTCATGCAGTCAGGCTCATTGAGTCAAGCAACAAAAACAAAATATCAGAAACAAAACAACTAGATTTAATGGGAAAAAAAAGACTTTTTTTCAGAGCAATTTTAAAAATATGTTTGGTGATATCTGCCAAAAGTGATTCATAGTGAATTACTGTTTATCAAGAGTATGTAGTTATGGGTTTAGTGAGTAAAATAAAATAAAAATAATAACAATTAAATAATACATATTAAAAAATGCTTTAAAATAAAATGCCATGAATTAAAATGCATTGCAATAAAATAAATTAAATTAAAATGATCTAAAATGCATTGCAATGCAATAAAACGCAATGCAATAAAATAAAATAAAATAAAAATCCCAAAACACTGAACCAAAAACCCTCCCAAAAACGAATCTATAGAGAGTCACCTATGTGGCCAGGCACATGTTTTCCTCGAAAGCTCATGCAGATGGTGACATTGAAGCAGTTGAGATGCTGTGGACCCTCATGACACTGCGGTACTGTGATGTTTATTGAGACAGGCAAAAAGATGGAGACGTCCACCGAGATCACTGGCCTGGATCTGTCACATGCAACAGCAAAGAAAGGTCAAAGCTACACCGGAATGGATGGGATGATTATAAGAGATCACTAACTAGGAACTGATGTAATTAAGCTTTTGTTGGATCCGAAGTGCACAACTTACCTTAACAAAACCACACTGTCAGCCATGAACGCCCCTATCGTCACATCTGATATGGATGAAAACAAACAAACAAAATCGTTTATCTGGATGATAAGATGTTATCATAAGATAAAATTCAGAGCTTAAAACTATTAAAAATCATAATTGGTGAGATAAAATGAAATATAAATATTAGGGCTGTCAAACGATTAATGGCGATTAATCGCATCCAAGATAAAAGTTTGTGTTTACATAATATATGTGTGTGTATGGAGTATAATTATTTTCTATATATAAATACACACACATGCATATATATTTAAGAAAAATGTGTTATTTATATATAAAATATTTATATATAATATAAATTATATAATATAAATATATATACACAGTATATACATGCAAATATTTCTTAAATATATACATGCATGTGTGTATATTTATATATAGAAAATAATTATACACCGTACACACACATATATTATGTAAAAACAAACTTTTATTTTGGATGTGATTAATCGCGATTAATCGTTTGACAGCCCATATAAATATTAGATGAAGAACTTAAAAAATAGAATGTAATTGAAGTACTAAAACAAAAAATACATAAAAAAGGAGTACTATAGAAATAAAATAAAAACTTATAAAAACTAATAAAAATGACAAAAGCACATGAGAAAATTCTTAAAACTTAAGCTAAGTTAACAATTAAGCTAACAATTAAAAATTATATATATATATATATAAAAGTAAAATATGAATAAATACTATAAATATTAAAATATTTTTTCTGTGATAGCAAAAGGTTATGATTGGTCACCACTAATTAGTAAACTCTAATGCAAAACAGCACAATTATTGTACATGCTAACTGCTATCCAGTATATAAAGGAAGTGTTTTTTTGAACACTTTTTTTTTTTAAATTGTTTAAATCACTTAGAAGATGAAGTCTTCTTTGTTGATATTCTCTTTCGCCTCTGTTTAATCAGAGCGTCCACTGTGGAATGCTGTAAACAAAATGCTTGCTGGCCACAGCAGTACGAGCTCGGCCGAGCAGACACAACGTGTCAAGAAGCGGTTGAGAAAATTAAGCAAACACCACTTAATCCACATTCCTCGGATTAGAGAAGCATGGGACATTCTCCATCATATAATTAATCCTGTCTTGGACCAGATTCTTCTGTGGATGCAAAAAAAGATGAGAAGCATCTTTTGGCCATTTTTACAGCAGCTTTCACATCATAAGCCCGATCGCTTTGGACAAATCACATGATTTGACGAATCATTCATGTCATGAGTTACACACTGAAGTTTAATACTTAGAGGTTTCCAGAATGGAATAAACGAACTGAAGGTCGTTAAAATTTTTACATGTTTCCCATCTTTACGCAGAGATCGCAAAAGGCCAATGTTAGTGGTCTGGCACCAGTCATGGTTTCTCACTGAATGCGGTTGGTTTTGATCTAGTTAATTCGGAACATTCTCAATGTTCATTCGAGCAGAACTAGCCAAGTTTCTAAAGTAAAGCCAAACCTGGATATCCGTTTCCATCCATGTCCACATTGCCGGAAATTGACTGGCCGAACATTTGGAGGGTGGGGTTGATGCTTCGCCCAGACAATCTCTGCATGCGATCAAGGTGAGAGAGAAAATCACATCAACCAATCAGAGACGTTTCATAACATCTGAATTAACACGTTCACACAGAAAGAAAAAAAAACATTAATAAAACATCTAGAGATTTCAAAACGCCACTCAGTTCTACACATTTCCTTTCCCTTGTGTGTTCATTTATTAAATATTTGAGCTAATTTGATTTTTCTTTCAGCTACCAATATCCATCTAACACTCTCAGCTCCATTTAAGGCATTTTTCCATAAAATCAGCCGATAGATATAATCTGATGAACCTACTGCTTACCCATCAATCAAACTGTTAAACTGCATGAGCTATTAGGTTTCTCAATAAAACAAGTGAGCCATTGCCAACTAAATCAATCCATCAAATTCATTTTAAAAAGGGGTGGTTGATTATGATTTGACTTTTCTAACTTTAGTTAGTGTGTAATGTTGCTGTTTGAGCATAAACAACATCTGCAAAGTTACGACGCTCAAAGTTCAAAGCAAAGGGAGATATTTGCTTTTAAAGAAATTACTTGTTAAGGACTACAACAAATGACTGGTAGAGACTACACAACATTCCTCCCGGGTTAGTGACATCACCAACCCTAAAATTTACATAAACCCCGCCCCCGGAACACGATTAATAGATTATCATGACAGAATATGCTAATCAGTGACTAGAAGATAACTACACATTCATCAACCAATCATTCAGAAATGTCCTGTTGCATTCTACATGTTGTCACTTCTTCTTGAGTCTCTCCATCATTGTCTGACTCCAGTTTGAACATAAAAGGCTAAAAGTTTTTGAAACTTAAAAGGACACAAGCTCTTGAAGCTCCGCCCCCCGTGCCGGGAGCAGCAGCTCATTTGCATTTAAAGGGACAGACAGAAAAACGGTGTGTTTTTGCTCACCCTCAAAAAGTGACAATTTTAATATCTGTGGGGTATTTTGAGCTAAAACTTCACACACACACTCTGGGGACATCAGAGACTTATTTTACATTTTGTGAATAGGGCATTATACCATCCCTTTAAAACAGTCACCAATCCAAACTCAATAACATTATAAATAAACAGAAAAAAAACTAAACTAATGGTCAACTCTACCATATACTATTGAAAGCTGACAAAATACAATTTAAAATAAAATTAAAAAAATAATAAAAATAATAATATCGATACTAATTTTCAGTAAGTAATACAAACAGTTGAGCAAATCACTTCAGCAAAATAATGGTTGATTACCATTGAGTACGTGTTAACTATTCCTGTGGCATCACCATGGTAGATGTAGACAGCTCCTCCATAGTCATCCTCTTCAGGAGCTCCAATCGCAACATCTACAGCACAAAAGACCAGCAAACAAGGCAATGAGAAAGATGGAAACAAGGGAGAAACAGAGAGTAAAGCCGGGTGCACACTGTATGATATTTACCATGATTCTGTCATCTAAATTTTAAAACATTTCTTTCGTAGGCCAAACAGAGTTTCGCGTCTCATTAATGGATGGAAGAACATAGCACATGAATTGATCTTAAAACAAAGTCTTAGCTGAGATAGACAGTCTGACTTAATATACAGTCGTCGTAGAGTCTGCCTTGGCTTTTACTCAAGATCTTATTGGGTTCATGACGGACAGTCTGACGAGCAACAATCGTAAATGTTAGAAAAAACAGCATAGTTTGCAGCCGGCCTACGACTGGAATAGAAACGCTAGAAGTGGATTTGAGTGTGTCAGGACCCCAATAAATGACTGTTTGCTTTAAGCTCATCTCTGTTAGAAAGACGCTCTGCTAAGTCACTTAATGGACACTTACGTGTTTTTGAGAGCCTGTAAAGGTCTGTGAAACTTCAGGGGGGTTTAAACGGAGTCATAAAAAACCCTTGTGCATGAACAGCAGCAGTACACATTTCACTAACACATATTTAAAATGTGCTGAGCTTTGAAAACTTTAACATTTTTATAACTGCTTTGCTTTAAGGTTGACAGTTTTAATGGCATCTGTTTGCATATAGTTCGTCTGATTTGTGATTCTGGATCTGTTTCGTATATGATGGAATTCTGAAACAATAAAAAACATTTGTATAACTGCAAATAATTATAGAAATTCCTGCGAACACTAAATCTGAAGCACCAACCATTAATATCTATATTTATAGGCTGAGATATTTTTGCCACTTGAGACTGAGACAATTTATATGCAAAACCTTTAAATAATTTGCATTCAGAGTTTGGGGTTGGTAAGATTATTTAATGTTTTTGTAAGAAGTCTCTTATATTAACTTAGGCTGCATTTATTTGAACACAAAAATACAGTCAAATTGTGAAATATTATTCTATGCGAAAACTATATTTTAAAACGTAATTTATTCATGCGTTGCAAAGCTGAATTTTCAACATCATTACTCCAGTCTTCAGTGTCACATGATCCTTCAGAAATCATTCTAATGCTCAGGAAACATTTATGATTATTCTTATTAACAGTTGTGATGCTTAATGTTTTTGTGGAAACCTTGAAGGATTTTTTTTCAGGATTCTCTGACAAATAGAAAGTTTAAAAGAGCAGGATTTATTTGCAATAGAAATCTTTATTAGGGAACAGACCCCCCTGTTTTTCACATGCTGATGTAAATTTATACCCAATAAGAGGCAGGTCAAAGGGAAACAGGTTAACCTCATGTAATCTCTTTATGGTTACAGCCTCCTAAAAGACAATTTACTACAACACTGACCCCTAAAGAAGTTAATGCTTCTCGATACACACGTACATTTTTACTAAGATGCTTGATTGTTTGAATCAGATTCTTGTTTTAAAAGTGCTGCCAACCCCCTCGCTGTCCCACAACGGAAAGATTCACTTCCTGTTTAATCTGACACATCTGTCTCCACTTCTCAGATATTCCTCAGGCCATTTGAATTAGCTTTTTCATAAGCTCTGATTTCTTACCATCTTGTTTCCACATGAATGGATTTGTGTTTGGTCTTTTATTATCAGATGGTCAGTCTCCCTAAACACTTTCAGTAACACTTATGAGGAAAGTCCGTACTAAAACTACAAAAAAAGGCAACATGCAGAAAATAGAGCTACAATCAAGCAATGCATCAGGTAAAGAGCGAAACCAGATGCCAAGAAAAGCCTCCGACTGGATTCTGGGGTGCCAGGAAAATCAAGAGTGAGAACACAAGTCACAGAGGAGATATCTGAGGTTTGAGTCTGCTTCACATCAAAATATCTTTTCCAGTTACTTGACAAACGATGTCTGTCTGTCTCCAATACAGTGGAAATATGAGTTTTGCAAAATTTGCTTTTGTGATCATTTTGAATTTAAAGGACTATACCAGGTTAAACATATGTGTACTGTAACACACTTACAATTCATTGTGTGATAACTGCATATTTAAAACATCAACTACCATTCAAAAGTTTTTTATTTTTATGTTTTTAATAGAAGTCTCTTCTGCTCACCAAGGCTCCATTTATTTGATCAAAAATACAGTAAAAACAGTAATATTGTGAAATATTGTAAAATGTAATTTATTCCTGTGATCAAAGCTGAATTTTCATCATCATTACTCCAGTTTTCAGTGTCACATGATCCTTCAGAAATCATTCTTATTAGATGATTTGCGGCTCGAAGAAATTTTGTTTATTGTTATCAATGTTGAAAAACCATGATACACTTTTTTTTTAGGATTCTTTACATTTTCAAAGTTCAAATTAGCAGTATTTATTTGAAATATGATTTTTTTTGTAACATTATAAACGTCTTTACTGTCAATTTTGATCAATTTAATGCATCCTTGCTGAATAAAAGTATTAATTTATTTCAAAGAAATAATCTGACAGACTCTTTCAGAATATTCCTTTATGTTGAAGGTCTTCACTATTAGTTGCTCATGCACTGCTCTGATGTGTGATCATTTTGAACTCAAGCAGACTTTGGACACTGACCTTGGTAGCCATCGTCATCAATGTCCCCAAGAGACGTGATACACTCTCCAAAATGAGCGTTGTATGCATTGTCACCGTTCAATATCGCGACCTCCTCCATTACTCCCTGAACAAACAGGAACAAAAAACTTGTGTTCAAAACATTTGTCAAGTTGCATGAAGATATTTACCTTAAAATTAAAACCTGGTCACAATGCAGCTTTAAGACATTAGTGTACCAACTTTAAAAGCATTTAAGTGTCGTTTATGACAAATATTGGCATCATTAATAAGTAACACAGTATGTATGTAAGGCATGGTGAACTCACATTACCACTGCTGAGGTAAACAGAAACTTGGCCTTCATCCCGGATTTTGCTGTGCATGGGTGCTCCCACCAGCAAGTCCGACAGTCCGTCCGCGTTTAGGTCAACTGCACACAATGAGGAGCCAAAGTAAGAGCCCATCTGAAACCAAGCCGAGCCAAGAGCAAACGGGTCAGGTTACAACGCCATGCACAGGGCACATACACCTCCATAAGATGCATTACCTCATACTGTTCCCTTTTGGAAGAAAGTCAAGCTACGCTGACCTATATTTGAATATACTGTACATGAATATATATAAGATCTGAGAGCTGTTTTTCAACTAACAACTTCAATTTTTGTCCTTTTTTCTTACATTCAAAACTTGGGACATAGATCATGAGTCATATGCACGACTTTAACCCTGTAAAACACATTTAGACACAATATAAGAAACAAGTTGGCATATGTTTTTTTTTTGTTGAGTATCATATTTGATGCATCAGGCTTTTATGACTAATATGATATAGTGAATTTCTTACTCAAGGAGGAAAAAAGTCCTCAATTTCATTGTCAGACTCAAATTGAGCAAAACTATGCAATTTGATGCAGTTGATAATATATATATATGGTAAAATAATTAAATTTGATAGCTTGTAAAGTAAACAAATGAGATCTTTATAACAGTATAGCAACTACTTACATAAATTGCATATAAATATCAGTGGACACTCTATATCTCCCAATAATGTCTCAGTAAGATGATATTTAAATGCTTGGTTTTATGATCAAATCTCTGTAGTTTTTATTGTGTGTGTGTGTGTGGGGGGGGGGGGGGCATAATAGAATGCAATACAACAATGCCTACTGTTTCATATTATATTCACATTTTAACACGATTTTTTCTAAAAAAGAAAAAATTATGTAAGGATAATTACGTAAACCTAAGTTGCTTCAGTCCAATAAGTGTCCATCTTAAAATATTACTAACAATATAAAAGTTATGTTTACTTTATAAAAATCATTTAGATACTAAAATGACTTTTACTTGCTAAAAAAGTAAAAACTATCAATCAGAGGGCATGTAGTAGATTTGATCATATTGACAATTTAGAGGCATAAGAAATTTGCATATCAAGTATGATACACTAGGCGTTTAAAGGGTTAATGGCATTTTTATGATGCTTTTTGTCCTTTTAGGATCTCCACAGCCCCTGATCAACACATGCATTTGTACAAATTCTTCAAAACTGTGTTGCACAGAAAAGAGAACGATTCCTTTAAATAGCAATGAGTGATTAAATAAACATCTAACATTTGGAAGAAATGAGTAAACCTGAACACTATACCCACCATTTTCCCTGAGGCTTGAAAGATCTTCACAAGAGATGTTCCCTCAATTCTGAAGACGTAAACCTAAAATGACGGATGACAATGTGGTTTTATAATGTCAAAGTTGGTGTAATGTAAACAGAACCTGGAAGCAATGATGCAATTTCTGAACACTGCAGGAAACTAAGTGAAAACCACCCACTTTTCCACCACCACTGTCTTGAGGTGCACCAGCTGCCACATCTATGGTGTTTGGAGAGGAAAAGTGACCAGCAGTCACAGCATACCCTAAAAAACACAAATCTGTGATGGACTGACTACAGCATGCAATATTGAAGTAGTTATTAACATCTAAATAAGCAGGAATTACCAAGGTAGCTGTATCTATGAGGGCTCAGGTCGTCTTGATTAAGGTTGTAGTGAGTATTGGATGTCATGTTAAACACTTTGACTGTTCCGGTCCAGTAGTAAGAACCAGGTGCACCCATGATAACCAGCTCCTAGAAAACAATATCAAAAGCAATGGAGATCCATTCAAAAAGACAAAAAAAATTCAACAGGCTTCAGCACATTTCCTTACAGCTGAAAAGAAAGTTACATTTCAAATTATAGGATAAAAACACAGAGCTGTTGGTGTGGCTTTGGTCAACCGAAAGCCACAAACCATGTTGTATTATCTGCTGGTAACCCAACCGTGAGCTGAAATGGCAGCTGCTGTTCTTCGCTTTGATCACTCAATGGACTTTAAACTGGAGGAGAACTCAAGCCTTTGAACTGTTTTAATTGCTCCACATTGTCACACTCCAAATAAGACATTTTTTTATTTACATGGCTGCCCCAATGGAGCACAACAGTAGGGTAAGAAGCAAACATCTCATTCTGTTTCTCCATAGAGAAATGTATTTTTTGTGAAAGATCAATGTAAGGTTGTTCACTTTTCTAACTTTAAGTTCAACATTTATTTAGCCATTTCAAAATTATATTTGTTAGGAATTTGTCTTGGTATGCTCACATATACAACTTAATTAACAACAATACACTGACACAACAACACATCCCACACCTCACATATACCCCCCAATAACATCAAATACACAGACATGAACAACACATATTGCACATTAAGTGTGTCAGCGGGTTATGAACCAGTCCATAATTGCTTTAGTTAGTGTGTAATGTTGCTGTTTGAGCATAAACAACATCTGCAAAGTTACGACGCTCAAAGTTCAAAGCAAAGGGAGATATCTGCTTTTAAAGAAATCGCTTTTTAAGGACTACAACAAACGGCTGGTAGAGACTACACCACATTCCTCCATTCCTAAAATTTACATAAACCCCACCCCCGGAACACGATTTATAGATTATCAAGACAGAATATGCTAATCAATGACTAGAAGATAACTACACATAAGCTACATAAATTCATCAACTAACCATTCAGAAATGTCCTGTTGCTTCTACATGTTGTCACTTCTTCTTGAGTCTCTCCATCTTTGTCTGACTCCGGTTTGAACATAAAAGGCTAAAAGTTTTAGAAATTTTCAGTGCATGTCTGTGTGATGTAAAAGGACACAAGCTTTTGAAGCTCCGCCCCCTGTGCCGGGAGCAGCAGCTCATTTGCATTTAAAGGACAGGCAAAAAACTGCGTTTTTGCTCACCCTCAAAAAGTGACAACTTTAACATGCTATATAAAAATATCTGTGGGATATTTTGAGCTAAAACTTCGCATACACACTCTGGGGACATCAGAGACTTATTTTACATCTTGTGAAAAAGGCATTATACCACCCCTTTTAGCAATGACATATACTAGGTAAAAAAAAATAAAAATAAAAATAAATGTTTAGTTCCTCACATTAATACTAAAATCCAGAAAAGAAATCAAACAATTAGAAAATTTAGTGTTTTTTAATCTCAATATTTTTATTTATTTATTGCATATAGTATACTTGATTTTTTTTATTAATATAATATAATATATTAATATAATATAATATAGATTTATAAAATATATAGATTTACACTGTTTAATTGGCAATGCTTAGAACCCTTATAAAATCTCTATGAAGAAAATGAAATGGAAAAATACTTGGAACGTGGAACCAAAGCCACTGGAAAGGTTGGTGGTCCCTGTTGTGCTCTAATCGACATATACATTTCAAAAAACGCACAATTTGGCATAAATGTTTAGCTCTGAATCTTTGGTGGGAAATTTTTTTTTTTCCCTTTTTCCGACACCCATTATCTCTGAGGATACAAATATAATGACAGAAGAATTAGGCTCTTTTACGTAGTTATTTTGAGTTTCATCAAGCCACAAATGGACGCTCTCCACTGCTTTTTCCATTTCACAACGCATGACTGCTAAAAAACTCACAAATGCTGTTTGACTTGGTCAGTCCTGCCAAACATGTAAAAACACCACCTCCAGCTGAGCCGACAGCATTCAATCAAGGAGTTTTTAGACATCTGTTTTAGCCACTTAAGGTCTAGATGGTCACATTCTTCCAAATGATAAAGAGCCATTACCACCCAAACTACAAAGCCATGCCATTCTTCTATGGGTCAAGCCTTTTGAATTCCTCTCTGTGAATGTCCAACACTGATCTGGTCAGCTTTAAAACTATATAGACAACAAGCTCTGTTCCAAAATCTAGTGAACTACCATTTCTCAGCCATCTCTTAAAACACACAGTCTGATAAATGAATAACACCTCAGTAATCAGAACCTCTAGGGAGTTTATTTTCCAGTCATATTTCGTTCTCGTTTAAGAAAAACAAAGTGAAAAGGGTCAGAGAGTGAGTGATGATATTGATGAACCGTTGGGCATCACATCTGTCAGCCTGTGTTCTCGTATCTGATCCAAACATTGTTTCCAAAGCCTGGACTGCACGTTAACAGGTTGGCTGCACTTCATACAAAACACCGAAACGGTCAATGTGCAAAACGAAGAGCGAGTGGACAAACAACTCGCAAGCCTTCATGCAAACGTGTGCATCGCACACAAAAACTTTGAATTCTGTTCAAATTCTTGCAGGGATCTGTTAAACAGAGGCTAACAGGCCTGTCGAGCCAAGGACTGGATTTTATGCAACCTTCTTCTTAAAGGGATAGTTCACACTAACATTTTTAAGAAAAACTATTTTAAAGAAAGCTCTAACTGCTCTTTCCCAATCAATAAAAGCATATAGTGACTAGAAGCTGTCAACCTCCAAAAAGGACAAAATCGGACCATAAATGCAATAAAGTAGACTGTGCATATGACTTGTGCATTCAATTTTAAGACTTCTGAAGTCGTATAATGGCTATAGTTAACCTTGATTCCCATCCTACACGACTATCATTCACATATGCACATGTGCAAATGCAAATTGAAAATATTCAGAAGCACATCAAGGTGTACAGACTACTTTTATTGGTCTTGATAGCCACAGATGGAAAAAGCAGATTGGGGATTCTGCTAAACATCTTCATTTGTGTTCAAAACATCACAGGTTTGGTGAGTAAATAATGAGACATATTTGGGTGAACCCTGGAGAATGAATATATCAATCACACACTGTTATATGTCTGTGTTCATACATGTAATCAAGTCATCTGAGCGCCACACATGTGAAAACACATAACAAGCTCGTACTTCTACTGACCTCGGTGAAAACGCCTGCGATCCCGGCTTGGCACGAGCCATGTTCTTCCCCATAGGTCTTCTTATGGTCTGTGAGAGTGAGTAGGGGGAAAGAGACAGAGGAAGAAAAAAAAAAACATCAGACCACAAATGATTTCGCTGTAAGTCTGAGCCAGCATTTACTGGAGTTCTTCCGACATTCCATATGGAGTTAGTCAAAGTCCCAACTCCATCCAAGAGGAATCTGGGGGCCGCGAGACAGACTGAGAACGACCTAACAGCAACACGTTCAACAACAGCTCACACTCAGGAGGGCTTCGAGAACGGGGGGGGTTGGGGGGGTTTGGGGGGCTGGGGGATTGCTGTGCTCTCCGGTTACAGAAAATATTGGGCTTGGATCTCCCCATAATGCACTGCACACACATTGAATGCCCCCAATGCTAACTCATTGGAGACAGGAAAAGATATGGAAGGAAATAAATAACTCAGGAGCTGAACACGGAAACAAATTCTGATCAAGAATTCGTGCACCCTCCCTCGCTCTTTCCGCAGCGAATCAAAACATCTTGTAAAATACGATGAATCCTTCTGGGATGATTAAATTCAATGCTGACGGAGGCGATGAATTTAATATACTACAATAACATCTGTCAAATGTATAATATGTGATACAGGGAGTGATATACAGTCAGTGCAAGCGAATTTTGATATTGACAGCTGTTGATTGGCACCCTTAAAGAAACGTTCATTTCTGTGCATCTGTATTTTTGACTCGTTTCTCAGTATGTAAAAATAAAGAAAGTAGGTGAAAAAAGACTAAACACTTTTGGGTGAAATGCAGAAGGAACACTGACATGAGGCAAAAGTGTTTTAATGAAAGTAACTGTGAATTTTGTTTTTGTATTTTTTCGTAAAAAAAATAAAAGTATTAAAATAAAAAAATAAAATGAGAGAAAGCTGAATCAATTTTTTGTAGTAGTTAATATAATGCCACAAATTCAGGTAAATCTAAACCTAAACATCTCTTTAACAAGCACGTATTGTGATCTCTCATGGGTACATATAACAGCTTTCACAAAAAAAAGTATCAAAAATAGTATCATGGTATTATTATTTCTTTGGATTTGGTAACATGGTGACATCATGGTTTTTTGGACATGCATCCAGGCCATAATGTTTGCTGAATAAAGTCTAAACCATCCCTCAGCTTGATGTGTAAAAAGTAGTGCTGTCAAATCGATTAATCGCGATTAATCACATCTAACATAAAGGTTTTTGTTTACATAATATATGTGTGTGTATATACAGTATATACACACACTCACACAGACATATATACTGTATTTATTTTATATATATATGTATATATATAAATATAATAATATGTATATTATGTAAACAAAGCTTTTATTTTAGATGCGATTAATCGCGATGAATCGATTTGACAGTCTAGTAAAAAGTCAAATATTGAATCTGCATAAGTCCTCCAGATTCCCAAGTGCTGTGCTCTGGTCACATTTCTCTCCAGCAGAGTCTGGAAATGTGCTGCTTCTTTTTGATTCTGGATGTCTGATGCCAGACAACATCACTCTGAGGTTTTGGAGGAAGTTCAGGGCGCCATAACTCATTGTGAAGCCTGTTGAGAACATGTGCCACAATAAACAGTGTCATCTTTCCAACTTGTTCTGAGGGTTCAAGGCTCAGACTTGGCCATCACTGCTGTAGCCTGCTTTCAGTTTTGTGTTTGCTGGGCTTGATGAAGAACTTCTCCTACAATAGGGCTGGTTAGCACCAACTACCTCACGGTACAATATACATTGTCTTACATTTCCAAGATTCATATACATTGCAATGCATCACCATACCACAACTGAACTGAACAATGTCAACTGACATGTATTAGCAAGATCAGTTTCAATGTCTCTCGCGCGGTTCACTTCACTTTAGTCCATTATGGCGCCTCATGGAAGCGGCTCTGACCACACTGAGAAACAGCGGTTTCAGAGTTCACGCTCATTTAGACGACCTGCTTCTACATTAGTTAAATTGTGGCGCAATTATGGTAATACTTGGGGTTAGAGGTTTGCTTAAATGAATAACCTTAAGTATTATTCGTAATAGTAATAGCAATGTTTGCTTTAGCAGTTACCACTAACACATACTCTCTCATTGCTGAATAACAGGACAATAACAATCAATGATCTTGATACAACTGATACGCTGAAAGTAACTTTCAAATCGCTTGTACATTTAAAAGACCAGAGCTGTTGTTAACTAAAACAAAATAAAATAAAAATTTGTTAAATGAAATAAAGCTAAATAAAATAAATAAATAAAATTAAATATAAATATTAGATTTTAGACAAGTACTAAAATTACTAAAAATAAAATAAAGAAAAATATTATATAAAAAGTTAAATAGATAAATTAAAAAAATAAAACTGACAAATGCACATAACAAAACTAAATGTGAAATAAAAATAAATGAAGGCTAAATAGAACTACTTAAAAACAACAACAACTACTAATAAAACTGGCAAAAGCACATACAATTACCAGACCTTTAAAACGGAAATTGAGATGAAAACTGAAAATATGAAAATAAAATCTAATTCAAAACATTAAATACTATAGCAGTATATAAAAATATAAAAAATAACACTACAAGAATGACTATTGAGGGAGTTAAAGTGATAGAGAGCGAGTCGATACCTTCATAACACGGTATGAGAGGCTGTGATTTGCCCTGGAGATTGGCTGAGATGATGGAGCAGTATCCGTGGGGAAGAATATACTCCGATTCATAGTATACATTCTTCCAGCGGTGAGCGCAGGCCTGCAGACAATAAAAGAAAAGGAAGGGGGGAGTAGTTAGACAGTGTAGACAGCTTATTTAATTTGACATGAATCACAGGTACAAGTACAACCCATTGACCAGACTCTACATCCCTTACAGCCTCTTTTTCATTTGCATCTAATTAAATATGGTGTCTACCATGACTAAGGCGTGTATATATCTCACACACATCAGGTCTAAATTTGCATCATCATCATCATCATCAGCATGGTAATTGCACCAAGAAACCAACAGGATACACAGACAAAGCTTCTTCTCTTTATTCCAGTGCCAAATTAACTTCTGAGACAAAACCAGCTGGCCACGGCTGTGGATCTAATATGTCCACTGAGAGGGGGTTGTTGGTTTTAGAAAGCTGAGCATCTTCATTCAAACATCTCTGATCCCTGGAACAACAGAAGCGCTCAAGGCTGTGAAGCCAGCCAGAGAGCAGAGAGACTCTGAGAGAGAGAGAGAGAGAGAACAGACAAAGAGAAAGCAAAAAGGTCATAGACAGAGGACAGTAACTAAAGTAGTTGCATTTCCTGAAGGAAGTGCCTGAAGGAAGTTCTTGCAAGGACGGATAGTGTTAAAGATTAGGATTGTAACAGAAACCCTCTAAGAGTCCATGCATTAATATTTTTTCTTAATATTCTCCTGATTTTGGCTTAATTTTCCTCATGATTCGAACAGATTTTTTCTTTTGTTTACAGTGATCTGGACATCGCATTAATATTCATGTCTGTAGCACAAACAGTTCACACTTCAAAGTCTAATAATGCTGTTTGTATGAGAAATAGAAACAGTGATACTTGTCTTAGCAAACACCACTAACAACTTCAAGTAGCAACCACTAACAACTTTTAACAAGTCATTATAACAACAACAATAACATGGAAATGATCACGCAAACCCTGCCATCAACAATCTAAAACCTCTCTGTTTCGCTCATTAAAACAGTCCTATAATCGTGTGCCACAAACTTTCCTTTCCCCATTTTATTTAGAGTCAAATCCCTTGTCGAAAAGCTCAGGATTGTGGAGAAACCAAATTCCCACCAAAACACAGTTCAGCTTCCTGTTTCTCCATGATGGAAACGGCACAACAGCTCCGTTGAGATAAACAACCAAGTTTAGGATATTACAGCCACACGGATTCATACAAAATGCTCACACATGATGTCAGATGACTATCTGGCAGTAGTTTGTTGTGTTGAGAAACACTGCTAGTCTGTTTGACTGTCAGAGCCTTATGCCTGCTACAGACTTTGTGATTTCGGCAATCCTAGAAGATCATTACAAATCACACTGTACGACATGGACTGAGTGCAACATGCATGTAGACTGTACGATAATGACACCTATTGAATCGTGGCTACGACGAATGAAAAGTCATCAGTATGCGCTGGTAGCAAACAAATAGAGCAAGATGAATCGCATTTTGGCAATTTTTATGTGCGATAAAAAAAGAGGATGAAGCAAAAGAGGAGAATATGGATGCGGTCATGGCTAGGGAAAAGAGGCCAACTTGGCATGCCAATTTTGCAAATGGAGCTCGAGGTAATAGTTTTAAGTTTTAGCACCATATCGTGTTGATCAATACGCCATTTCATGTTGCATTTTTATTGGCTTTACACACTGTAAGATGATCATGTCAAATTTCTGACATTGTCAGAAAATGATCACAGGCTATCTTTGGTCGCAAGATCGTGACAACGGCCATCTTTTAACGTCTCTCACTGTACGACGTAGGACCATCGTTAAGGAGCCACAACCACAGAAATCCCCATTATTGTTCACCTTTCGTCTGGGACAGCCCAAAATCACACAATGTGTACCGGGCATAAAGCAGTTCACTATCATCTAAACTCAAAACAATCCACATTTGACAACCTGAATGTCAATAAAACATCCTCAGCCTGTCTAATGACAACCAAAGGAACAAACTCCAACTTATTCCCTGGCAGCCGGCATTGGGAAACACACAGCACAGACGTAGTGAAATACGTAATGCTTAACTAAATCAGGAATGAGTCTGAGATGTGCTTTTCCCCTCAGAGGCTCTGAGTCACCGTGGATCACGGGCTAATCATGTTTCTGCTCATGCTGAGAGCTGATTGGCTGAGGGAAGGCCAACACATCTGCCCAACAGCTCTCTTATATGCCTTACATGTAAACGTGACTCCCTTCAAATGCAGCTATTTGTTGCGGTGGGACACACACTGTAAACGCATGTATATGCGTCTATAAAGTCAAAGTGCTTTCAGGTTATAAAATACATTTTGTATGCTCACATATGCACACAGCTTTCATTGTAAAGCACATTTGATCATTCAAATGTTTGGGATTGGTAAGACTTACAGTCTGTAATGTTTTTAAGGTAAAGACTACATTTATTACAAATACAGTAAAAGCAGCAATATAATATAATTAAAATATCAGTTCTCTATCTGAATATATTTTAAAACGTAGTTTATTCCTGTAATGCAAATCATTACTCCAATCTTCAGTGTCACATGATCCCTCAGAAATCACTCTAATATGCTGATTTGAAGAAACATTTCTTCTTATTATCAATGTTGAAAACAGTTGTGCAGCTTAATGTTTTTTTTTTCAGGATTATTTGATGAATAGAAAGTTTAAAAGAACAGCATTAAAGGGGTCATGACTAGCCTGGTTAAAACCAGACCATTCTCAGTAGTAACTGAGTTATGGTCTGGCAAAGCTTCATTAATAACTAATTTCCAAAGGGGCGTCACCAACGGATGTCGCTCAAATGCCTCTGGGCGCAGTTGGATAGACCTAAAACCAATCAGAGCGATCGTCATCGTGTAAAGCCATATGCTGCGTCCCAATTCGCCTAAGTTACACTACGCCATAAAAGTATGTACTCTTTTTGTGAAGAAAAGGTATTTACTTTTGAATGTGTAGCAAAAAAGTAGGCAAGCTTTGGGACATACTACTTCGTCATCTTTATCGGACGGATCTGTCGCGTGCATCCTGTCATGTAAACTGCCCTGTCAATCATCTTGTCACAGTTAAAATCCTCTATTAAATCTAATTTAATTTCCTACCGTTTCGGAGAGAAATGTAGTAGCACGTTCATCTGACAGTGGGTCTTTCATGGAGACTGTCCTCATGTGTTTGCAATTTGAATATAATAATGCATTTAAAAGTTGCTGCGCTTCACCAACAGACGTCGCTCAATGGGCGCAATTGGATAGACCTAAAACCAGAACGATCAGAGCGATCGTCATCGTGTAAAGCCCGCCCCAACGTTTCTGATTGGTGCCGCGATATTGACAGATTAGAAATGGGCTTGAATGAGCTCTTTGCCAGACTACTTGCAGAGCAAATCTAAATTTGCCGGAAGTTGTCTGGGTTTTCCCAGGCTTGGTCATGACATGAGAAACCAAATTTGCTTTGATCTTTTGGTATGTAAGAGGTCTTTGTACCATTAAAACTTCCTGCAAGTTTCATAGCTTAAGACGTCCTCCCCATTATAAATGAAGCATTTATTTAATCAAGCTCTAATTAAAGCTCGTTGGAGATCCGTGGTAAGAAGTGACGTCACAGTACGAAGTGACGTACCAGTCGTTTGCATATGACCGCCTCCAGCGCAAGACAACTACGCCTCGTTTCGCATCATCGCATTGTTGTCACGCTCACAGGTGTTCAGTCGACGTGCAGCGAGTGGGTCTGTCTACAAGAAGATTGCGACGCCACGCAGATGTGCTATTCCTGGCTGTGGACAAACAAAATGTTTGAATACGCTGCCGAACGATCCAGACGTCAGGGAAAAATGGATGTAGTTTATTTTTTTGCGGACGTCCCAGTCACGGCAGTGTTAATTTAAGCGTGTATTCTCTACATTTCAAGGATGACTGTTTTGAGAACAAATCGCAGTATGATGCTGGCTTTGCCAGAAAACTGTTGCTGAAAGATCAGGCCGTGCCGACTATTCTGGGTCCCAACGACGCCGCAAACTGTAAGTAATGTATTTCATCTTAAAACTACTTTTAGCCAATGACTTTAGCCAATCATAACAGTGGGCGTTAACACTGAACTCTTAAAGAGGAAACACCCCCAAAACAGACTGTTTGAATCAGAGGATGAGAAACAGGGTGGGAAAAGGTCATTTAAACGTTTTTTTGTCCAAAAAACTATAGTAATACCATAATTGCACCTAAGGGAACATAATAAAACAAAAACAAAAACCATGTTATGACCCCTTTAACATTATAAATGTCTTTACTGTCACTTTTGATCGTTTGAATGTGTCCTAGCTGAATAAAAGCATTCATTTCTCTAAAAGAAATTAAACAGACGCCAAACGGTAGCATGCATATCGAGTTTATGGTGCAATCAAGAGATCAAAAAACTCAACGTCACCCTGACTGCAATCTCACCTCCGTGGAAAAACACACTATATAAAACAGCTCTAAAATCTTATTGCATGAGCTAACGCCACGTCTTCGGTTGCTGTGCCACATCTCCCGCCAATTAAAAACATTTATACAGCCTTGATTGTGTTGGTGTCTCTCTTGCACGTGGTTCTCCTGGGCAATGCCCATATGTTTAATCCGGTCCTGAATTGTAAATACTAATCTACCAACCAAATTACCATCATTACAGCTTCCACTATAACATGCCATCTCTCCCTCAACCTCTTTGATTTGAACATATCAGTGCTGTAAGTGTCCTTGCCTCTGTCAGACCACCCTGATCCTGCCTTCCTGTAAGACGCCCATCAAAACCCAGAGAACCCCACGACAGGGTTCTGCAGTTAAGACGTAACGAGGAGTCTGACCTCGAATCGGACCACCACGACACAATTCAAGCCTGAAGAAACCTGGAAACAGAGCAGATCGGTGCTGCTGACGTCTTGTTTGACTTCTTTGTCCATTTAGAGCATCTATCCTAGAGCTCCAGTTTGTCATCATGATAAAATGGCCCTCACTTCAAACACTCTTGCTGTCTCTTGATGTATGGAACAGCTGGAGTTTAACAATGCGGTCGTAGTGAAAGATATTTGTAACAATGATGGCTTTAGTTTCTGCCCATGTTTTACAAGTCGATGTGGTTTGTATTAAACAACTGCTGAGATGGTTGAAAAATAGGTTGTTAAGAAAAAAAAGTGGAACAACGAATAAAGCAAAGCATGATTGAGATTATTATTACAAAAAAAAGTCTATTGTATTCAAACAAAACCCCTGTTGGCGAAAAGCATCAATTTCCTACTCTTATACATCAGTCACGTTAAATCTGGACCATTTTGACCATAATTACCTGTTTAACGCTTGAGTCTTTCATCCTCATGTTTCATTAAACTTTGAACAGGTTACTGTAAAATATTAAGGCAATCGTGCTGCAAAAATGAGTCCTAAAACCCAGAAACTAGTTAATATTTTTCCACTTCTGGTTCATCCCAATATTTTTTGGTTTTTTTTTTGATAAATGCCTGAATGTGATTGTAATTAGGCTTCAAAATTTCATAAAAGTTGTGTTCATTTGTGAAGACCATCTTGTTGAACAAAATGAACTCTTTTGGGGTCACAGAGCTTTATTTCTGCAATAATCCAAAAGCCAATGGATAAATCCATAAATGGTAACCAGGGTGATGATAACTTCCGGTTTGGCCTACAAAAAAACCGTCATCTCTGCATGTGCAAAAAACACAACTCATCCAATCAGAATTTAGAGTCACAGTTGGAAACCAATGGTTGTTTTCAGTGTTTAAACGGAACATACCAGAATTTTGCCGTTGGTTTTGTCCTGTCGAGCGAGACTGACCCCCATCCACTCGTTGTTCCTGTCGCCTTGACACGTCTTCCCACAGGACTCCCTCTGCTTATTTCCTAGAGTAAAGAATGAGAACGTTAGCCAACAGAGAAACAAACATCTCTGTCTGCAAAGAGAAACATAATAAAACCACGCTGAGACACGCACCAGACAGCCTGAAACAAAACTCAAACAGACAATTGTTTGAGACAGTTTAATATGCTTAAATACAGACAATGCATCTACAGATGGAACAAGAGAATTTGTGTTAGTAAGATGAGTCGGCACAAAATATTTGAAATGTGAAACTCATCAAATATGAATACATAAAGTGTGTGAACTCATTCCAATGCTCACAATGCTGGTGTGCAACTGCTCTACTTGGGAATCATAAAGTCTAGACTAGGGCTTCTCCCTAATAGTCAACTAATCGTTAAATGTAAAACTTCTAGTCGACCACAATTGTATTAGTCGGTTAGTCGCTTAGAAAAAAAAGAAAAAAGTCACACAGTCACGTGAGGACGTTACCGGCGGGTCATTGTGTTACGTGTTTACATGTCGGGCAGTAAATCTGAAGGTTCACCCATCATCCATCGACCTCAAATATGGCTTATCATTTGAAACATGTAAGAAGTAGCAACTTTACTTGGCTGCTCACTCTAACATTAAGTGTGCGCTATTATTAGTCGCATATCCAAGTGTTTGTGCAGCGTGTGGAAGCTAAAGTATTAGCATGCTTACTGCATGACAGAGGCGTCGGCGTGATCACTTGCATTTCTTCCTGATAACAGCGAAAACAACTTATTTTTGGTCATACAAAATGATGGTTTAGATAAGAGTAATACATCATTCAATACTGTTCTTTTATGTGTGTACACTCACAATAACAACAAAATGTTGCGCTTTTGTAAAATAAAGAAAACAAACCGGATGTGCTTTCTGCCGTCTCAGTCTCCGTGAACTGCAGCGCGTCACAGAAATGAACCGAAACTCAGTGTATAGGCTTCTTGCCTTACAGGCACGTCTACTTTTAAACTAACCAATTCAATTAGAAAACAAATACTCTATGGTTAAGGTCCATTTTCTCTCTAAAGCGCGTCCATTCAATTCCGTTTAATAACTGTCAAGCAAGACTAAGAAGACTGTAGAGACTATTTCTACTAATGGTTGCTTTTGGGAAACGCATCCCAGTCTGTTTACTAAAATGCAAGGCTTAAAGGGTAACTCTCGCCAAAATGCAACCTAGGGTCTTTTTGTTAATCTACCCGAGTCAAAGTTTCGTGTAAAGGCATAATTAGAATGGAAACTCCACTTTTAAGATTGACCGTATTTTCATTTTTGGTCAAAATGCCTTTTGAATGGGAGTGCATGGGGCACTATATGACAGTATCAAAAATCGCTATTTTTAAAACACTAAGAAGGCTCGACACAACATGAAACTGTGCTGAAGTATCACCAGGGGCTCTACACATGAACTCCAGCATTGAGAACATTGTTTGTGTACACAGAGTTTACTAAAAAGAAAGATTTTGAACATCTCACTGTAGCTGTGTCCGCCGGCATTTTGTCAGTCAAAAATAGTCGATCTCCGAATGTGAATGAACTGACTCTGAATTTTAGTATTGTTTCTTGAGGATCCTTTTTCAAATACAAGGTTAAAGCATGATATCGATTCATTTATCTCTAAATGTTTGGATTAAATATGATTAAAGGTGACCTTGGGAAATATGAACCATGACGTATCAGCTTCTTGAATAAGATATGTTCTAATTTGGAGATATTCTATTGTCTATTTTGGGCTTTTATTAGTGTACAGAAATGGAGGATTTATGAGCACAGGCGTGTTATTCCTGCAGGGAGTTTATCTAAGCATAAGGGTCGACTTTAATGTTTATCTATGAGCGTTGAGCTACAGCGGCCCTCTGAGGGGCAAACTGTGATTGTCCGCAGGAAAAGAGTGATGGCTCCCGGGACTACGGCTGTTTTCTTTGGCTCTGGTTATTTTCTCTTCCTTCTCAGCAGACTGACAGCATCGGCTCAGAGACTTCCAGACTTAGGCTGTGAAATGCCCAGTTGAACTCGGATGTCTGTTCTACTCCCAGCCAGTTTTGGTATGAATAAATGAAGCAATGCATTACCAAAAAAATAATAATTCACACCAGTCCAAAACCGAGTAAAAAGTGAGAAAACTACTCAAAAGTGAGTAGTTTTGCAGTCTACTACCAACACTTGTTGGTAAAATCGGTGAAATTTATGGTAAAAATGGCATCTGTGGTTGCCAGAACTTTACTGTAAAGATACGATAACAACATTTTAGGTTTTAAAGATTTAACGTAAAATATGAACGTACATATTTCATTAACTAGTATATAATATGTTAATATACCAACCTATTGAAGTACTATCTGTTTGGCATTTTTATAGTGCACTGACTCACAACCACCAAAAACAGGTGGTGATGAGAAAGTCACATGAAGAATCAAAGCTCAAGTACAAGCTGAAGTAAATACTAATATAAAGGAGGTGCACAGTGTCATTCACACAACACAAAACAAAACACAATCATGGTAACACACGACACTAAAATGATATTCAGAATAGAAAGTTAAAATGAACAGAATTCGTTTGAAATAAAACTGTTTCGTAACAAGTCTTTACTGTCACTTTTGATCAATTTAATAAATCGTTGCTGAGTAAAACTTTTGTAATTTTGAATGGTAATGTACTGTATATATAGGACCATGGTCGACTAGGCAAGTTTTTGTCTCGGGTGGTTCATAAGCTAGTATTTTCAGCAGTTATTACATGAAATCTTGTCAGGAAACAACCTTTTACCTCCTAAACAGCAGTTTGTCAAAGGTGGGACAAATGGTTCTAATCACGTCTTGTTTGAGTTGTTTGGAGTTAATGCTTTTGCCCCTAAAGCTGCGAAGCATCCAAAGCACACAAGGATGAGCGCCAGATCTCGAGTTAGGAGGAAAATACAAACTGTCAAAAACCAAGATGAAGTTTGCTTGGGATATGGACGAAACATTATTTTCAGCAATTAGCAGCGAAGCGCCATCCAAAAAACACTACTCGTCGAACACAGATATATTTCACGGGTTCAAGACTGCAGGAAAACCGCAAGAAGAAATTCCCTTCTAAAAAACCTTGGCCATTGCTTCAAATGAGAGGGCGCGAGGAATGTTCCTCAGACTATAAACATCTCATCAAATCACCGACCCCGGTTCCCCCCGGCTATCTCCGTAACAGACGTGTTTGTTTTCTCATCTGTGAGGGTCCTGAAAGCCGTGTTCTTCTGGTTGTGAACCGCTCAGCGAGGGGATGGCCTTCTCTTTGAAGAGAAGCAGAATGAGATCTGGAAGTCTGGAGTGACAGAGCGAGAGGCTGGAGTGTGCTGGTTGGTTAACTGATAACTGAAGGAAAACAAATGCGCATGCTATCTCTACTTTGATCGTCATGCTAGGCTTAAAGGGTAACTCTCGCCAAAATTGAACCTAGGCTCTTTTTGTTAATCTACCCGAGTCAAACTCTCGTGTATAGGCATAATTAGAATGGAAACGGCACTTTTATGATTGACCGTATTTTCGTTTTAGGTCAAAATGCCTTTTGAATGGGAGTGCATGGGGCACTACTATGATAGCATCAAAAATCACTATTTTTAAAACACTAAGAAGGCTCGACACAACATGAAACTGCTGGAAGTATCACCAGGGGCTCTACACATGAACTCCAGCATTGAGAACATTGTGTGTGTACACAGAGTTTACTAAAAAGAAAGATTTTGTACGACCCACTTTATCAGTTAGTGTTTCCGGTGGCTGGAATTTTGTCAGTCAAAAGTAGTCAATCTCCGAATGCAATGTAACATGAGGAGAGTAAAGATGGAAAGCTCCTAAAGCTTGTTTCCATAAAAACAAAAACAAAAGAGCCTAGGTTCAATTTTGGAGAGAGTTACCCTTTAAGCTAAGCTTGAGAGTTGGTCGACAGAGAATTAGTCAGGTGAGGATCTTTTTAACACCATGGAATCAAAATTACTGCCAATAATAGCTCAGTCCAATCGTTGGCATTAGCATGTTGCTTAGCTAGTAATGCAATACTAAAACACAGTTACTACATTACACTACATTAGACCTATTTTCTGTACAAACTGCACTATTGTATGAAATGTAAACAACCCAGGCCCATTGGGAAACTGTGCCTCTTCCAACATTTACCAAAACCGTATTGGTATGGTAACACTTTACTTACAGCCTTTGTATATAATGCATAAAGTATAACGTAAATACATAAAGCATAACGTATTCAATTCAATGAATTAATCATGCCTTCTAATGCACCTAGTATGGTTTCATGAATAATCGTAACCAGTTATAACACATTATAATACTTATCTATTCATTGAACACACTTTTAGAAAGTATACGTAATTTCCGACGTAATAAAGATGTAATGCATTATAATGTACATTATGAATACATTTATAATGCATTATGTATAAAGGCTTTAAGTAATGTGTTCCAATAACCAGTAAAACACCAACAACTTTTATTCCTTTTCACTCAAAGATTACCTGTTATTTTTAATAAAGACTTATTTTTGCACGGTTCCTTGCACAATACTATATCATGACCTCACAACACTTTTACCACAGTGCACGGTTTCTAAACTAGTGTTGGGTGTAATGCATTACTAAGTAATTAATTACTGTAATTCAATTACTTTTCCCTTGAAAAAGTAAAGTAAGGAATGCTCTTAATTTTTCTGTAATTTGATTACAGTTACTTCTGATGTAATTGCATTAAATACTGTATAGACTATAGAACAATTTTATATAAAACAAATGTAATGTCTAATGAAAAAAAATATGCTTCTCCCTTTAAATACTCAGTTGGAGAATAATTTATGCAATTTTACAATATTTATTTGAAAGAATTAAAAGAGTCAAGAATTTCATGTCTTGACTGGTCGAGATTGATATGGAATTTAGAAAGTAATCAGTAATAACTAATGCAAATCTTTTTAGAGAGAGTAATTAGTACAGTATTGAAGATGTAATTAGTAGCTAGTAATTAAGTTCATATGCTCGTGATTCTGATGGAGTAAAGATTTGTAGACGCAAGTTACTGCATGTTAGCTTCTGCAATTGTGTTTTTATTTCTCGTCTGCTTTTTTAACACTAATTTTGGTACGGTTTAGGAGGAGGTTTGCTATTTTCAAACATCTATGATGCCTTTAAAGGGTGTCTAGGTAGTCATCTCACTAGGTTTTGAAACTTAGACAGAACTATTCTTATAGTTCACAGTACACTATGCAATACAATACCACATTCAGTGCAAAAAACCCTCATCACACAGACAATTATATTACTCTAAATAAAGATCGTAATTGCTCTTCCTGTATGTCTTTGAATGGGATCTGTGTTGCTTGAAAAGGAAATATCATAATTACTGTATTTGATGAAGCTAATGTCATTCTATAAAGTGGAGAATTATCTCCCATAACAACTGAGGACAGTTGGAACGTATTTCACTTTACCAGTAATGAACGTCAATGAATGCTGTAAAAATCTTCAGTGCACGGCTAAAGAACTGCACTAAATATGCTTGCAATTATCAAGATCAAGACCATTCTGGAACCAATAAATTGTTTTGTGTCTCCTAGTGGATGAGTAAATGTCTAGTTATGGCACTGTGTGTATCGTCTGACCCCGTGCACAAGAGTCATGAAACATTCTTCATAAATTGACAACAGACATTCATAATAAGTTTTAAAGAAATAGTTTGCTAAAAATAAAAATCTGGCATAGTTTACTCACCCTTATGTCATTTCCTTCTTCTGTGGAACATAAAAAATTATATTCTTATTCACCTTTTTATATAATGCGTTACACAAAACTGATTGTTTCAAAGCAGCTTTGCAGTGATTAACAGGAAAATAGCAATCAATGCTATTACACAAAGTCCCTCCAGTGGGAGTTCTTCTCTATATCAGTGTCAGTGTTTCTGAACTCCCTGAAACGCCTCCATTGTAGTCTTGTTTTCTTCCGGGAATGAACACGTCACAATATTCCTCATTTAAATAATTAATACGCAGAATAAAGAGGCGGGGCCTGGTTGAGTTAATTAGTAGTGTGTTTTAACTGTTGGTTATGGTAAGGGCCGGGACATTTCCCAAACACGCTTGAAGCGCTCGACCAATTACAACACACTGGTGCAGCCGACCAATCAGAGCACAGCGTGCTTTTCAGAAGGAGGGGCTTCATAGAGACGGGAAGTAAACAGAGCGTTCCTGACAGACTGGGAAAAGAGGAGCCGCAACAATGGAGAATATGTGAAAAATAATGTGTTTTGAACATTCATGCATGAAAACCTATTCAAGTAGAGCCTAAAAACTAAATCAAGATTTAGCAAAAAGGGCATAATAGGTCCTTTTTAACTGACTCTAGTTTACCTCGTATCAGTAGCAGTATTTCTCGAGGGGGGCTTCTGAGGGGTCTTATCCCGCATGATTGATGTAAACTCAAAGCTGGGGCCCCAGGCCCGCTGACACGCCTCATTTGCTCATGTGTGTTCCGTCAGTAAGACCCAGCGTAAGCAGAAGTGTGTGCATTAAAGCCACATAAACCACTCTCATCTCTCCACCACAAGAAAAGAACTCAGAGCTTCAAGAGATTTCTACACACTGGATCCTTGGCACGGCCGATCGGAAAATATTAGCCAAACCATTCATCATTTCTATCAAAATACTTCAGGAGCCAGACAGAAAATGCTACAGACATTGTAACTGATTTCACACAGTAATATTAATAATGTTCAAAAAAGAAAAAGCTTTTAAGATACTGCTGTCTATCACATAAACAAGCTCATAGTATGATGCATGTTTGCAAAAGGAGAAGTGTAAATCTCCCGCTATCAGTGCTGAAAATATCTGTTAGCATAACACGGGTAGTGTGAAAACAACAGGATATAAAATAACAGCCCTGTTTTTGATTATAACTGTGAAAAGTTATTAAAATTGATGAAAACAAGGCAGCTAAAACATTCGTCCAGGCAGGTTTTCAAATATTGACCAGTCCAAATTCCATGTTTAACTTCATGAGCCATTTCAGTGGTAAAGTGGTTTGGGTTAAACTACCCGCGTAAAACAGTTCGCTCGGTGATTTGACTGCACAGATGGCATCTCCTCACTGTTTTTTACTTGAGCTGGTGCTGTCAAACACAAGCACACTTTGACACACACACAATAACACTGTTTCACTTCCCTTTTTACAAGTTCCAAAGTTCTCTTATACACGTTCAACATTGACTTATACAAGTTTTTTGTATATACAATTTCTAGTGCTTTTTTAATGATACGCATTGTTTCAAAGCAGCTTTACAGAAAATCTTTATGTTAATGATCATAATATCCTAATATCTTCATGCCTTGGTCACATTTAGCATATTAGAGCTGGGCGATAATATAGTTTACATTTTGTGATGATACAAGCAATCAAGCAGTTGAGATGTGTGCAACATAGTATATATCAGCCTATGTGTGAATGTGCTGTACATATGCAGACATATATACTTATGTACAACTTATATACCTATACATTGGACATACTTATATAGACCTTTATATGAAGAGCTGAGTGATAATATGGTTACATTTTGTGAGATTTGCTATATAGTATCACTTTACATGAATACTGATTGTATGCAGAGAAAGCTGGATATAATATATATCCAACTTGGGATGGATGGATGGATGGATGGAGCTGTGCGATAATACAATGCAAAGACGCAACCAAGATTTGCTATATAGATTATATTGCTATATACGTAAGAACAATATACTGTATGCATGCAGGTAAAGTAGGATGTACTATCCAACTTTTAATATTTTGCTAATGCAGTTTACATTTTTAAGCAGATGAGATTTACTATATAGTATATACAACTTAAAGGAGAACTCCGGTCAATTTTAACATTGAGCTCATTTTTTTGTACATTTGGAGTGCTGTCAATACAGAGAACAACGACAAAAATCGGTGTTGCCTACACCGAGTTATTCTATTTTTAAAATTTGCACCCTGTTGACTTCAATGGGGCAAGTACTAAACCTGCTTTTAGCCTCTTAACATCCTTGATGTGTCATTACAAGTGCACAGAAAATGTGAGTGATTCCTTCTGAGTGAACACGAGTGGATCTGACTGCAGTAGATGTGAAAGATATGTATAAAAATGATGTTATTTAAGCCAGCGCAAATACCTTTGTTTACATCCTGTTTTTCGGGTGAAGTCCAAAGTAGTCGATTGCCGAGTTCACGCGCATAGGTTTAGTTACCTATGATCACGCGCGTGAACTCGGCAATGCATGCAAGTATGTATATATCATTCTCACACATATATTATACAAACTTTTATGTTAGATGTGATTAATCGCGATTATTCGAGTCGACAGCACTATACTACCTGTATGTATATATATATAGTTTTTTGGTGACTGTATTCTGCTGTTCTTTGATATCAGTGTGAGTTTGGGATGTTTGTGAGATGATGTGAGATACACACCTCTGCCGAGGTCCATCTCAGTGCAGCGTTGCTCTGGGTTGTTGCGGATTCGGCACTTGTACACGGCTCCGGGAGACTGAACTGAACTACTGAAAGACGAGTTTGCTCTGGGAGCCCCAACCACAATCCTACAAACATCAGGAGGAGAAACACACTGTCACTGTACATCACAACACAGCTACACACACACAACCTCTGAGGATACAACACAGTCAATTCATACAGTTTTTGGTCATTGTAAAAGGGAAAATAAAACTAATATTCTTTGTAGGTCTGTTTCTTTTATCTGGAAGTGTCATGTAGCCTATATGACTAATAAGGATGCCTAATAAGTGAATTAGGCCTGGAGGTGGTTTCGCCTTGTCACACTGTCATGGTTTGGCTCTTCAATTCAGTGATGTAAGCACTACATCATTATCTCCACTGAAGCACAAGGCAATGATTTGGGTGCTGGCCAGTGTTTCCCTTTCAAATTTAGGACAGATTTTGGAAGAAAGACTTAACATCTGTGCAGTCACAAGAGAATTTTAAAAAAGTTGCATGTTCGAAATGTATTGGCAAAAGTCGGTTGTAAAAGAAAGGAAAAAAAAAAGTGCTTTACACACTGCAAAAAATGCTTTTCTTACTTAGTATTTTTTTCTCGTTTTCAGTCCAAATATAAAAAATATAGTTTTTGCTTAAAACAAGTAAAATTATCTGCCAAAGGGGTGAGAAAAATAATATTGTTTTTGATTGAATTTAGATTATTTTTCTTACCCCATTGGCATAAATTTGATAATTTTGCTTGTTTTAAGCAAAAACTTACTTAATTTTGATTTATATTCCCAGAAAACAAGTCATACTATCTTATGGCATTTTACTACTTTAGTAAAGACATCTTGACTTTAATTAAGAATTTTTAGATATTGGAAACAAGACAAAAATACTAAAGTAAGAAAAGCATTTTTTTTTTTTTTTTGCAGTGCAGTGCTCATGTTACTGTGTATTTTACTATGGTACTGTGTATTTTACTATGGTACGAGCTGTTAATGCTTAAGAATGTAATGTGATTAAGTGTGATTATTTTGTGGTGCTGCTTGTGATCAGTAATCATAAAATATTAGACAACAAAACATCAAACCTAGTGTAATTCTCCCTCAAATGCATCATCATTTTTGCTCAGTGACTTTAATCAACCTGGTTTGAAAGTCAATTTTATTGATTTATTTATTGATTGCTTTAAATCACCTAATGCAATAAAATTCACATTTCAAGTATTCCAAAATTGAAAATTCTGTCCTCACCCTCAAGTTGTTCCAAACCTGTATGAGCTTCTTTCTTATGTTTAACACAAAAGAAAATATTTTAAAGAATGTTGGTAATCAAACAGTTTACTGTAGCCATTGACTTCCATAGTAGGAAAAAAAAAAAAAAAAAAAATACTACGGATGTCAATGGGGTCCATCAACTGTTTGATTACCGACATTCATGCAGGGTTGGATAAATTATGACAGAATTTTCATTTTTGGATTAATTATCCATTTAAGGGTCGACAAAAATGTTTGGAGCCAACTTGACAATCCAAAACCAAGATAAAGCTAAATAAACAAGACCATTCATACAGAAAATGTGAATTAATTGAGTTTCACTTTGGCGCTAAAACGACGATATTAACGAATATTCGTATACACACAGCAATGGAAGACCGCGACAAAAGGTGAATACTTTTAACTCATTATTTCTCATATTATTAGAGATTTATTTAAAACAAAACTTTATTTAAAATGTCTTTAATGTAGTTTACATCTGACATACTGTGCTAGGGGCGACAACGTAATGATATTAATCGACTTTTAAAACAAACGGCTAGTCTGTAGTAGGCCAACATAGTTTATTAATATAACATTAAGAACACTTCAGTGACCACAAAAGTTAACTTAAAAAGAAGTTAGAAGCCTAAAAAGTGCGGTTATTTTCACCTGGCGCAAATGATGAAGAAGGGACGTTTGCATGAGGAGGTATCCATGGCAACCGAAGAGCGCTCGAGCGCTTCCGTTAGAAAAATAACGGGAAAACGTAAGTACTGTGGTTATTTATTTATGGGCCTACTTAATTATATATTTATACATAAGTTTTAACATTTTTATTTTTTTATATTTTTTTATAACCTCTTTAAGACAGTTGGCCAAAGGCTTTGGCTTACTATGCTAGAAGTTGGGTTGCGCGAGACAAACCTCAACATACTTAAAAAAAATAAAAATAAAGTTAATTTGAAGACGTTGAACGTCTTTAAAACCATTGTACAATTCGCATACTGCAAAACCATACTCATAACCAACTATTTACATCTGTATTGGATGAACTCACCAGCGCGAGTTGTCATGGACGTGCTCCAGGACTGAATATCCAAAAAACGTCGCATCTGGACCCCGAAACACCAGGGGATGTTGCAAGTCGATGTTAAAGGAATAAGCCAACGAAACAAAACAGAAATACACAAAAACATCCAAAGCGCTTCTTTTCCGTGTAGAAAGTTCCGTCATTCTGTTTTGCATCCTCAGTGCTGAAGCCAATTTCATGAGAACTTTATAAAAGCAATTAAATCTGTATAAAGAGTCTCAAAATTAAAGAAAAAAAAAAAAAAACTACGTCCTTTTCCTAATTTGGGAATTTAACGCATGCGAAGAGGATTTGAGTGTGTGAATCGGAGGTTGAGGTTAGAGTAGGGGTCTCATTGCGTGGCTCTTCCCTTCTGCTGCTCAGTCTGTTGCGTCTCTAGAGTTTATCTTGGAGTTGAAGCGTGTGTTGCGCGCGAGCTGACGCACGAGCATCACATTTCACTCAGCAGAAGCAGAGCGCGCGCCCCCTGCCGGCAGCTCTCGGTACTGAACAACACTGCACTCATTGGCAATACAGTTTTGCATTATGTTGCATAGGATCAGAGCACCATATAACATATTACTTTTTTTTTTTTTTATGCAAACTTGATCATTCTCAGGAACAAATCTGAATGCTGACTAAAAATTTTGGTAATTATTTTTTTAGAGGACCCTGGAAATATCATGTTATATATTATCGGTCAAAAGTTTGGAAACATTACTATTTTTAATGCTTTTAAAAGAAGTCTCTTATAAATAAATAAACTTATAAATTCAAGCCTGAATTTATTTGATAAAAAAAAAAAAAAAAAAAACCCAGTAATATTGTGAAATATTATTACAATTTAAAATAACTGTTTTCTATTTGATTATATAATGTAATGTATTCCTGTGATCAAACCTGCATTTTCAGCATCATTACTTCAGTCTTCAGTGTCACATGATCCTTCAGAAATTATTCTAATATGATGATTTATTATCAATGTTGGAAACAGTGGTGCTGCTTAATATTTTTTATAACCTGCGATACTTTTTTCAGGATTCTTTGATGAATAAAAAGTAAAAAAAGTATTTATATTTTTTTTTTGTGACAATATAGACTACCTTTTGAAAAATTGGGGTCGGTATTGTTTTTTTTAAAGAAATTAATACTTTTATTCAGCAAGGATGTGTTAAATTGATAAAAAGTGATAGTAAAGATTTATATTAAGTTAGCATCAATGCAATGATGCTGAAAATTCAGCTTTGCATCACAGAAATATATTATATATCAAAGTATATTAAAATAGAAAACCATTATTTTAAATTGTAATAATATTTCACAATATTATAGTTTTTTCAAATAAATGCAGCCTTGTTTCAGACATCTTTCAAAAACATTAAAAATAGTAATGTTTCAAAACCTCTGACTGGTACTGTATGAATATGATAATCGTTCAGTACAATGATAGTCCTTGCACATTTGGCCAACAGTGATTGTAAATATTACAGTAAACATAAAGACGATGGTTACCTGACAACTGCAACTATGCAGAATAAAGAGCATGTGAATGTAGTGTAAATAAAACTTTATTAGTTGTCTTAAAATGTATTAACCACCTCAAAGTGCCCTATGACAGAGATTTATAGCCTTTTTTCCATCAATGATTATTTACAGTATGAAGCATGATTCTAATTAGTCAGTTTCCCCGAAAATACAGGATTAAGTTACAAAAACAAACAAACAAAAGAAAGCATAGTAAACAGTCATCATACTATGAGCCTGTGTCTTTATCCTGTACATGTGCTGTGCAGACAGACAGTTAAAGGGTCGTTTCATCTCACCTTACAGAGGAAAGGAGAATACAAACATAATGATTGAGGAAGAATAGATCAAACAAACTGAAACTTACAATCAAACTTATTGCACAAGTCTTCAAATCATAGAAACGCAGCTTTATAAAAAGAACAGTCTAGCCTAAAAAGAAAAAGAGAAAGCAGGAAAAAATCCACATAATAAATTATTTTCTGGCAAGCTACAAATTTAAGAATATTCTTTACATTTTCTCTCAGTTTCTTAATCTAACCTAGTTCCCTTGTACCGGTAACCGTACACACACACACACACACACACACACACACAGCTCTCTCTCTGTCTCTCACACACACACACACACACAAACACACACACACACACACACACACACACACACACTGCTCGCTCTCTCTCTCTCTCTCTCACACACACACTGCTCTCTCTCTGTCTCACACACACGCACACACACTGCTCTCTCTCTGTCTCACACACACACACACACACACTGCTCTGTCTCTGACACACACACACACACACACACTGCTCTCTCTCTCTCACACACACACACAGCTCTCTCTCTCTCTCTCGCACACACACACACAGCTCACTCTCTCACACACACTGCTCTCTCTCTCGCGCACACACACACTGCTCTGTCTCTCTCTCTCTCTCTCACACACACACACACACACACACACACAGATAAGCAGGCCGGGCTCGATCAGGTCAGTAGCATCCCTCAGCAGCAGCAGGAGGAGGAGGATCGGTGGTTTAGTCAGGCAGGTTCAGGCACAGTTCTGGTTCCACCTTACCGAAGCCAAGGCTGTAAAACACAGATGGGGAACAGAAGCCCAGTTACTTCAACTATTTTTATAACTATTTGCTGCAGGGACATGCATTAAAATGAACAGCCAAAACCGACATCACAGAAAGAGCACAGGGGGAAAGCTCCGGTGCTGAGGTGTTGTTCAGCAGGTGGTTGCCAGGGTGTTGCTATGCTTATATCCAACTCTTAGTAGATACATATTTAAAATACATAAATAATCAAAACAGCAAGTAGAACATCCTGATTCAAGGCTGTGATGTACACTACCATTCAAAAGTTTGGGGTCAGTTATATATTTAATATAAAATTAATACTTTTCGTCAGCAAGGATGTATTAAACTGATCAAAAGTGATAGTAAATATATAATACATATATAATGTAACAAACTTATATAATGCTTTTTAACCTTCTATTCACTGGTATCATGGTTTCCACACATATTAAGCAGCACAACTGTTTTCAACATTGATCAATTTCTTGAGCATCAAATCATCATATTAGAGTGATTTCTGAAGGATCATGTGACACTGAAGCCTGGAGTAATGATGCTGAAAATTCAGCTTTGATCACAGGAATAAATTATACTTTACTATATATTCACACAGAAAACAGCTATTTTAAATTGTAATAATATTTCACAATATTACAGTTTTTACTGTGTTTCTGATGATAAATGGAGCCTTGGTGAGCAGAAGAGACTTCTTTCAAAAGCATCAACATCTCTGGATATTAAAAATCATTACAGAACTAAAAGTTCCTGAGCGGGTGAGAAGTAACAAATGACTAAACAGCTGGAGAAAGTGAAATAAATGTCATGAATTCAGTTTCCTGAAATAATGATACTATATGAATTTAATGGAAAATTGAAAAGGAAACGCTGTGACCACACTGCAGAAACCTGATAACAAACAAACCATAAAGTAATCAATAAGAAACACTTATGTGACCCTGGACCACAAAACCAGTCACATGGGTCAATTTTTTTAAATTGAGATTCATACATCACCTGAAAGCTGAATCAATAAGCTTTCCATTGATGTGTGGTTTGTTAGAAAAAGCCAATACCTGGAATCTGAGGGTGCAGAAAAATGTGAAACATTGAGAAAATCTCCTTTAAAGTTGTTCATTTATGTTGGCGATTGTGCTGCATTCACTCACAAAAATAAATGTTTTTTTACTAAATATCTTCATGGAACATGATCTTTACTTAATGTCCTAATGATTTTTGGCCTAAAAGAAAAATCGATAATTTTGACTCGTATAATGTATTGTTGGCTATTGCCACAGATAAACCCGTGCGACTCGTGACTGGTTTTGTGATCCAGGGTTAGTGGTGTAGTCTAGTTTTTTGTAGTGAGTATACTCTAATATAACACCCCCCCCCCCCCCCCCCCCCCGCCGCATACTCACCCATCCCAGAGCGTCACCCCATAAGCACCACCACACTCACTAATGCATACAGTATGCATCGACATGTAATTGAGAGCATTATGAAATACTAAGTGTTATCAACATGTCAATTTATTATAAGCAACACAAGACTTTAACAGCCAATGACATTTACAGCTGGGGAGACTGGACTGATTTTCTACTGTTTAGTGTTAATCACCATCTAACTCAGTCAGTTAAGAGCTACCTTTAGCCTTAGATGTTATATGAATATGGTCCCTGAAGCACAGGTTTTATCAGTTGACAATTTTCAACAATTTTTTTTAAAGCATTATAGGCACAAATACAAATTTACTTTTAGAAATGGTGTTTTTGAAAAAAATTTTTTATTTTAAAATACATTTTACTGTGCAATTTCTTTCTAATTAATTTGAGTGAGACCGAACTTTTATTTTGGTGGGTTGTAGACATTTGAGTTTCTGTGTGTTTTAATAAACTATTATTATTATTATTATTATTATTATTATTATTATTATTATTATTAGGCCTGAAGTATACTCTGTGCAATAGTAATATATTTCTGTTATAATTTCTTCAAGTTATACAGAACTTTTATTTTGACAGGTTGTCGTAAAGACATAACAGTTTCTGTGTGTATATGAAACGAATGAATGACGATAGTTTTATCAAATGAAATGGTGAAATTCTCATCAAGTGACTCTCGCAGCTCTGCGATGAAATGCACATGTGTAGCTTACATCATGTCTCAATACAGTGAAACGCTGAAAACACCACGAGCGTGAGTCACGCGTGCTTCTGTGTGTGTGTGTGTGTGTGTAGTGGAGCACACACGGAGCGCTCATTCCCAGAGACGCGTAGAACAATTGCAGTCTCTTTTAACTTTAATATTCCTAGACACTAGTCCATATCGAGATTTGATTCATTGTACAGCCCTACTTTTGATTTATTCGTTCAAAAATAGCCAAATTCCGTGACGTTCTGCTTTATATAGCAAGTTCCATTTGTGACTGGATTCCGCGATTCGATCCGTCGCTTCGCAAACACAGACGGGGTGAATTTATGAATGAAAGTGTGAAAGTTCTGACACAAAACGAAGTTGATACGTATCCTCACGCTTTTTTTAAGTGGGTATACGCAAATCCTTGGCCTTTTCTAGTGGGTATACGGCGTATACCTGCGTATCACGTAGACTACACCACTGTCCAGGGTCACATATGAAGCAACCGTGAGGATCTGCACATACAGACAGAACATTAGGGCACACATCTGGGATACCCGTTTCAGTCCGACTGTTAACATATGGAGAGTTTCGGAGAGTCTTTAAAGGTTACGTTTAAACTCACAGCTGCTTCGTCATACTAAACACACAGCCAAACACACAGCTCACCATCACACGAGAGTCCTCACGCTCCAGAACCTTCTGCGCCTGGTCCGGAGGAAACTTCAGCATGGATGTTATCACTTTGGCCATCGTCTAAAGAAAAAAGAAAAAAGAGTGAGAAATGAAAATGATCTCATATCAAATCAGCATCTAACATTACACTCTGTTATTTAAGCGCAAGAAATTACTTAATGATTACATTTGTTCATAAGTGATGTTACCCATTTATTCCTATCTAGTCTTTATATAAAACAATAGTAAAACCATGTGAAGGAGTGAAGCACACATGCAAGTGCAGAAAACAGACCCGTGCTCAGTATTATTGATGTGTTTATTATTGTTTATTAATTATTTGAATTAGATTTATATTTTAGTTTAAGTTTTAGTCATTTTGTTGTGCTTTTGTCATTGTTATCAGTTTTAGTTTTTTATATATATACACAGTACCAGTCAAAAGTTTGGAAACATTACTATTTTTAATGTTTTTGAAAGAAGTCTCTTATGCTCATCAAGCCTGCAGTTAAAAAAAAACAAAAACAAAAACAAAAACAGTAATATTATGAAATATTATTACAATTTAAAATAATGGTTCTCTTTTTTTATATATTTTAAAATGTAATTTATTTTTGTGATGCAAAGCTGAATTTTCATCAGCAAGTACTCCAGTCTTTGGTGTCTTATGATCCTTCAGAAATCATTCTAATATGATGATTTGATACTCAGTTATTATCAATGATGGAAACAGTTGTGCTGTTTAATATATTTTTTTGGAATACTTTTTTCAGGATTCATTGATGAGTAAAACGTTAACAGCATTTATTCATAAAAACAGCATTTATTCAAAATAAAAACATTTCTAACAATATAAATCGTTACCATCACCTTTTATCAATTTAACACATCCTTGTTGAATTAAAGTACTAATTTCTTTAAAAAAAACGGTACCCAAACTTTTGAACGGTAGTGTATAGTGTTACAAAAGATTTATATTCTAAATAAATACAGTTCTTTTTAACTTTTTATTCATCAAATAATCCTGAAAAAAGTATCTCAGGTTATAAAAAAAATATTAAGCAGCACAACTGTTTCCAACATTGACCATAAATCATCATATTAGAATGATTTCTGAAGGATCATAAGACACCAAAGACTGGAGTACTTGCTGATGAAAATTCAGCTTTGCATCACAAAAATAAATTACATTTTAAAGTATATTAAAAAAGAGAACCATTATTTTAAATTGTAATAATATTTCATAATATTACTGTTTTTTTTTTTTTTTTTTTTTTTAACTGCAGGCTTGATGAGCATAAGAGACTTCTTTCAAAAACATTAAAAATAGTAATGTTTCCAAACTTTTGACTGGTACTGTATATATATATATATATATATATATATATATATATATATACACACATATATACATACACACACACCTACCTACATACACATACATATATATGTGTAGTCCTCATTATATATTGGATAAATATTATTTGATAGTACCAAAATTTCAAAAGGTGGTTAAAAAAAATATTACAATCATGGATTCTGGAATTTAACATCCTCAAATCAGTGTCTAATAGTACTTATATACTATTACAGTAATTATTAATATTTTTTAGGTTTTCAAATTAATTTTAGTTTTAGTTTTTGTAATGTGTTCTTTGCCAATTTATATTTATATACATTTAGCATTATTTTATTTCCATTTTTGTTTTAGTAATTTTAGTTAAAAACTTAAACTTTTTCATTTAATATTTATATTTGTTTCAGCTTTATTTCAATGAAAAAAAAAGATATATATATATACTCAGGACCCATTGACTTCCATAGTATTTTTTTCCATACTATGGAAGTCAATGGGTCCATTAACTGTTTGGTTCCCCATATTTTTCAAACTTTTGAGAAACTCATACAGGTTTGGAGGAACTTTTCTGGGTGAACTCCCTTTAAGTCAGTTTTATTTCAGTTAGCGAAAACAATTTTTTACAAATTTAAGTTTTAGTTAACAATAACAACACTGCCGCCCATCTTTAGCGGAGCTGCTGCTCCCACTCTTCTGTGAGCAATTACATCTCGCAAAGACAAAAAGCTCATTATCTGCAGCCTGCTGGGTAATCAGCCCGAGATAGCTCCGCCATATACAGCGCTAATCAGAACCAGCACAGCCGTTTACCCCGAGCAACTCTCTTAAAATGGCAGGCGTTACTGGGTCATGTGATGAGAACGAGCCACATCCTCTCTGACAGGGAGGCCTGTTGTGATGTCATAAGGACCCGACTGTTTATTAGCAACGAGGGGGAATCCCGCTGGCTTTAGGGCGGCATCAACGGCCTGTTAATTAGTCCTGGCTAAACGGACAAGATTGGCTCATTAGGGTCCTGCTGAATGGACACGGAATTATGCTGTCGGGAGTTTTCATGGGAACGAATCATTTTATAGGCTTCCATCCGGACTCCCCGTCACACTTATTTACTGCATCCTTCCTCTAACAAATGGCATTATTATGTTGTGGAAAACTTTGTGCATTCTGGGAAAAAAACATTATGATAAAATGCAAGTTTTACAACATGGAAGAATATGATCAGAAAATGAGTCGTATATATAGTCCCCATTATATATTGGATAAATATTATTTGATAGTACCAAAATTTCAAAAGGTGGTTAAAAAAATATTACAATCATGTGACATCCTCAAATCAGTGTCTAATAGTACTTATATACTATTACAGTAATTATTAATATTTTTTTAGGTTTTTTCAAATTAATTTCAGTTTTTGTAATGTGTTTTTTGCCATTTTCTAATATTTATATTTAGCATTATTTCCATTTTTGTTTTAGTAATTTTAGTCCAACTTAAACTTGTTTATTTCAGTTAGTTGCCAAGGCAGCATTTTTAATTGTCATTTAAGTTTTTCCATTTAATACTTATATTTGTTTCAGCTTTATTCATTGAACAAAAATTATTTTAATAGTTTTAATTAACAATAACAACACTGATCCTCATGTAAGCAAACTCGGCCCCTAACTTTAGCTCTTATGTCATATTAAAGTTAATATTTAAAAAATATATATATTAGTCTTCCCCAAAATGTACCTTTGTCTCTCTTCCCATCATGTACTCAAACATGACCTTCTTGAGGTACTCGTATTCGGTGGGCTCGGAGAAGGGGTCCGTGCTGTTGTGTGACATATCTGTGAAGACAAACAAACAGCAGATTCATCATAATCATAATCTATGAGTTTAAGCTCAGTGTTAGATGAAACAGTCACCGCTTTTTAAAGTACAAAACCCTTATTCAGTCAAGATCTGCTGAACACTGCTCCATCAGGCACGTAATTAAAACCAGAACAGCCAGATGACGAACTTATAAACCCTCCGAACACTCCACACCAACCATCATCTTATAATAGCTGAACCAACAGAGTCAGAGAGAAAAGACAATGTAAATAATGTTGCAACTTGTAACTAGACTTTTACATTGAAAACCTGTTTGCCTCGATTCTAGGACGGTTTAATTGTTTGAAATCTGAAGAATTAAGCATTAATAAGAGTTAATCTTTCAGAACCTGCACTGGTAATGGAGGACAATTTTCCTCAGCTTTGACATCAATAAGATAAGCATGCATTCATACACTCAATACATTCATTAAACACACACCCTGCGTGGCAATAATCAGCCCGTAAATCAGAGCGCTAGACGCGCCTCACTTCCAGGCACAGTAGTTAAGGGTGCCAGCTCGCAGCGACACTGGAAACACTATAATGACAGCATTGTGGGTAAAATACAAGAAGCTTTGGCTCAATCTAGGTGGGGGCTTTTCCGTTTTCCACCCTGCTTTTAATGGATGAAGAAGTGAGAGCAGAAACGTAACAGGAGACGTTGAGACCATGAATGAACAAAAAGTAACTTTTAAAAAGGCATGTAATAAAGCTGGCAATGGGTGGGTAGGTTTCTGCGCTGCTGATACCATGGAAAACATGACGTAAAATACCTACGAGAACACCACATCTTCAGAATCGCAAGCCAGTACAACCGCCACACCTAAAATATTTTTTACAAATCTTACCGACCCCAAAATTGTGAACAGTAGTGTACGTTTTTGCTAAATTGAGTTTTTTTTTGCTAAATAGAGCAAAATTTGAGCTATTTCGCTAAATAGAGGTTGCTAAATTCTCTCCTTTTCCTTTTATCCTCCCTTGTCTGGGTTATGGTACTCTGAGCAATGCCTGAACTTTGTATTTTGAGCACTTCTTGTGTTGTTTATGCCTCTTCACGATGATTCACTTGCTTTAGTCCTCATTTGTAAGTCGCTTTGGACAAAGGTGTCTGCTAAAATGACTAAATGTAAATGTGCACATGTGGTAAACATCATGCGCATTCAAAGCACCCCAGATGTGCAGTAAATCTTCAGTATTGTCTCACAGCAGTGATGTAAGGATTAAGCAATTATCCATTTTTGAGTGAAACGGTTATTTTGAAATATGCATTACAATATCTAGAGCATGCAGAAACGGCACAGAAGGCACAGCGATCTGTTTGTTTGCCTCATTAAACCTGTGAATGACTGGCAATTAGCAGGAGGAGCCGTGCGTCTCTCTGGAAAGTCCATTTAACCCGCGCTGAAGACACTCGGGTGGCTGAACGACCAGGAACAAGACGGCTTGACAGAGAGAGCTGGAACTCGAGGTGCCGCTGAAACTCAAACAGGCCTTTGATCAGGAAGCATGGAGAAATGAGAGGCGAATAAATAACCCGACCTGTCTGACTGACCTCAGGACAGCCCAGCTGGGCCGAAACACGAGCCAAATCAGTCTCATCTCCAAAACAACACATCCATACAGACGGCCTGGTTTACGACAACCGTTAGCACATGCTTAAACTGTTGACTGCACAATGAACAAAAAACATTAATAATATAGAAAACAATGAATAGTGACCATAAATCACTCTATCAAAGACTTCTGCAGGTCGTTTCTGAGGCAGTGTGTGACTTGTGAGCGAGCGTTTATTGGAGGGTGAGGCGGTCAGAAGGTCAAAAAGACTTTATAAACTACTGTCCCTTTAATGTGGAGGCCACACAGATAAGCTGAGGGATAAATGGATGAGATTTGTTTATGTATAAGGTCTGAGTGAGCAGATAACAGGCGGTTTGTTTAGTTGCATGTCAGAGACGTCTTCAAAGGAAAACCTCCTTAGGGAAATAATTTAGGACATTTAATGTGGTTTATGAGGAGAGATGATGACTAGAGCTCTGTTTCCAAACCTAAGACAAGCTTTCTAAGGCTTCATCGACACTCGCAAAATGAAGACTGTTTTAAGACGTCATCTTTGGGACAAATTCAGCATTTCATGTTTATTTTGCAGATAAAGTAACTGAAGAAAGCATTACAAAAAAGCTCTGAAAAAATGCATCCAGGAAGTTTGATTCATTCATGAAGATGCTGAGAGGAAAAGTTGATTGAGGTCAGTGTCTTTTTTCATTGTTTTTTGAAAGAATAACTCTTTTGCTCACCAAGGCTGCGTTTATTTGATAAAAAAAATACAGTAAAAACACTAATACTGTGAAATATTATTATTTATTATTAATGTAATTTATTCCTGTGATCAAAGCTGAATTTTCAGCATCATTACTCCAGTCTTCAGAGTCACATGATCCTTCAGAAATCACTCTAATATGATGATTTGATGCTCAAGAACCATTTATGATTATTATCAGTGTTGGAAACAGTTGTGCTGCTTCATATTCTTGTGGAAACCAAGGTACTTTTTTTTTTTTTCAGGATTCTCTGATGAATAGAAAGTTCAAAAGAACAGCATTTATTTGAAACAGAAATCTTTTGTAATATTATAAATGTCTTTACTGTCACATTTGATCGATTTAATGCATCCTTGCTGAATAAAAGTATTAGTTTTTTTTTAAAAAGAAAGAAAAAAAGAACTGACCCCAAACTTTTGAACAGTGTTGTATATTTAAAGACATCATGAATCAGTGTTCACAGTGCTCTAACTTATCGTTTACTGAAAATTCAGTCTACATTTCCTCATCATTGTATCCAAAAACCATATGACATTCTTTCCTCCATGTAACACAAAAGATATTTTTTGGTGCTGATAATGACGCTGCTCTCATCCAAACAATGCGAGTATAAAAGACGCTGCAGATCTCTGAGACGACTGTCTGGATCTGGGGTCATTTGTGGGAACTGGGGAGAAACATGGTCTGTGAAACCCATTAGATTCAGAGATGAGCTCTTTATTACACCAGCAGGGAAGGGCCGTGGAGGGGCAGATCTCTCTACAACACCGGCCTCTGGCTGCCCATATGTTTAAGGTCTGCATATGTGCATGATTGATAGCAGGGTGTTAAAGCACGGCTCTCCTGTGGAGACTGATGGCTCTGAGCTAGTGAAGATGAAGCTGAGGTTTGTTTGCCAAGGGTCAGTGTTCCACATCATTCATTAACCTCTGGGAACTACAGGAGATACTTGACAAGCATTTTACAGTCATTAGGTGGCTAAACCCCCCCTCCAAATTCATATTACAAACAGATAAATAAGACAGTAAATGACATCTGGATAACAGCTGGCTTTAAAACCATTGTTCTGCTTGCCCCCAGATGACATCGCACTCAAAAGCCATCTTTATAGAAAATGATTAGGATTATTTACCTCGATATGTGCTTCCCAGGTGGGTCACCACTGTGTTTTTATGGGAGCGTCTTATTTTGTCTTCCAGAGCGTGAATCTAAAAAATAAATTGAGAATAAAGACCATTATTGAAAATAAATAAATACAGTGTAAAAGTGATCTTTAAAGTGAACGGTCTAGGCTATAGTTTAATACAGGTTTTAGGAATTGAAAAAAATAAATAAAAATAGGACACGAGAAATGCAATCAGGCATAAAAACTAGTCATGAAATCCCACAGCAATCTTTGTCTACGTCTACACTAATACAGATACATTTGAAAATGCTGTTTCCGTGTGGACTGTGAAAACAGAGATATTCCAAAACAGTGACGCATGTTTAGTCATGTGACGCATATTGTACCCAGTTTTATACCGGTGTGTCCCAGCTGTGAGCTATTCACTTTCACAGTGTTGATAAAGATAAATGTTACTTTGTACAACCTTCATATTGCATTCCTGCAAAGATGACACAACATTAATTTGCAATTGCTGTCCTGTGTCAAAACATGAGGGCAATTGCTCTTTAACTAACTAACTAACTAACTAACTAACTAAATAAATATCAATAAGTGCTGAGATATTTTGCTAATAAAATGATAATGCCAGAAGAACAGCATGAGAAGAACTTTATTATGTTTGGTCTCTCTATATCATCTCAGTGAGTTTTTATTACGTTTTACGCATGCACAGTTTTGGCTTTTTTAATTTTTTATCTTGTTGTCTGAGGTCAACTTATGACGTTCGCTTGGTTTTTACATTCAAAAACATCAAAATGAATAAGTAATAGGCTATTTTCTACCCTGGTTTTGAGCCTAGCTCCTGAAACGCTCGGTTTTTATGGGCGTGCCGCATTGAAGACTTGGAAGTAAACGCCCACTTCTATGATTGGATAACAGTTTTGCATATTATAATGAGTTTCATGTAATGCGTGAATCGTTGGGCGGGGCTAAACAGGCAGAGTTGAAGTAGGCGTTGATCTTCTCCTGTGGAGGCGGGGTTTGATACCCTGTGACGTCATAGATCCCCACTTTGAAAAACCTGTCGTTCGCTGTGCCTGGTGTCAATAAAAGCTTTTATTGGACTAACAAGGAAGTTTTCAGTTCTGAAACTTACAGGATATTCTTATAGTATGATGACCTCTTATATGTCAAAAGCTCAAGGAAAATTTGATTTCTCAGTTCATCACTCCTTTAAGGACAATTTTTTGGGGGAAAACGCATAAAATGCTAATGTGGACGGAGCACTTTGAAATGAAAATACCGTTTTCAAATGTGTCTAGATTAATGTAGACATAGCCTTAAAATGAGTAATAACTTCCCCTACACTAGTCCTCAAATTAACAACAATGTATGGCCCAGGGTGAAGCCGGGTTATAAAAATAAAGGCATGTTCAGTGTGTTCGCCTCCTCGTGTGAGTTAGCATTCGTGTGGGGTGAGAGAAACAGCATGAGCGCTGCTGTAACTGTTTGTAAAGTTGAAATAAGAGTAAACAGATGTGCGGTGCAATGAATCTAATCTCGTTTCGGTTTTACACCGCTAAAGGGGTGCAGGAGCTCTGGGAATGTGACGGGTTGCTAAACGCTCCTCTCATTCTTTCTCTTTGCCTTCTACATTGTCTTTGTGTGCTAAACACTTCTTAGGCCTAAAAGATACTCTGTGCAAGCACGCAAACACAAGCTCGAGATTGTCTTCTTCTACGGTCAGTTCTCTCATTCAGGTCAACTACTGAAATGGCAAAGCAAGAGAATCCTGATGAACAAGCTAGTTAAAGTTAGTTAAACTGTCAACAGGGTTTATTGCTAGCTACATGAAAAATAACACATCCGGTTAAGTGGTACAGAGCGCTACCCATCCTGCTAAACTCTCCGTCTTTCTGCTTGTATACCTCTTCACTTACCCTGTCATGGTATTCCTGCTCTTTTAGCTTGGCTTCGCTCAACATGGTTGTCTTTTCTGCAAGCTGAACCTGATTGGACAGAGAAAAAGACTAGAGGTCAAAATAATATATAAGAGCAACACGTGGAGGAACACCACGTTTTTTTTAATGTTTTTGAAAGAAAAAAAGAGTCTCTTATGTTCATAGAGGGTTATCAAAAACATAAGTAAAAATAGTAAAATAAATCTAAGATTGTGTAATATTTTTTACAATCAAAAGCTGTATTTTCTGCATATTTACTCCAATATTTTCAGGATTCTTTGATAAATAGAAAGTTCAAAAGAACAGCATGATCAAGTTAATGCATCCTTGCTGAATAACTTAATTTCTTTGGGGGGAAAAACAACAACTTTTAAATGCTAGAGTACACAGTGTCTTGTTTTCAGTCCCCCTGTGGTGAAAATCCAGCTTTTAATGTTGTTTATATGTGTATGTGCTGTTTTTTAATATGCTTTAAGACAAACCATGTGCAAATTCATAAGTCGACACTATTGTGGAGTATTTTCTCTTTAAAACTGCAGTGAACCAAAGACAGTTGTAATCGTTGGTGTTTCAACCAGTTAAAATTTCCAAAAACTTGAGTTAATCAGACAAATAGATGAAAATAAAACCTACCTGTAACTCATCAAGACCCTGAAACACAAAACAGAATCAGCAGGTCACATGACTGCACAATTCAAACAATTCAACAATCAATTATAACTAGATGTTGTGGTGTTTGCCCACAGAAAGCTTGTGACATCAGACTGCAGAAATGCAGCATGGGCCCCAGAGGTGTTTCACGTCACAGAGCAAGCGCTTTGTAACGGCACCGAACACACAAGGACCGCTTTATCCTGAACAAGGCTCAACTTTTTGCCTCTCTCCAAGCATGCACGGCTCGCCTGAGAGCGCACTGTGGCATAAATCTAACAGCCCAGGATGCTCTCTGAGGGGTTAATTGAGAACAGAGACTGTTTAAGGCCTCTTTCTCAGGGATACATTCCAAACCTTTTCAGGAAAATTCATTCCTATGGCCTATTCTTTTACAGTATGTCCACATTTAAACATGGAAACTTGTATTTACGATAATTCCGATAGAGTGTGAAAGCAGCATTCATTTATTTACAAATCAAAATCCATATGGAAATTTAAGCAGTCATTTGAAGTCAATTTGTATGTCGGAATTATTGTCAAAGCGCAATAAATATAAAACATAACATGAGCAAACACTGATGCTTCAGGTTAAAGGGATAGTTCACTTTGAAATTAAATTTTGGTATGTTTTAGCTTACCTGAAGGGCATCCAAGATGTAGGTGTCTTTTTTTCCGCAGTAGTTTCAATTTTGATATTTTTAGGTCAAACCGTTCTTGTCTGACAGTCATATCATGCAGGTCTATGGTCACTATCTCAAAGAGCATGCACAGAGTCCAAATTAAAACAATTCCCCATCGTCCAAATTAAACAATTCCCCATCGTAAGTACACATTGATGGCCTAAGACACGAAACGAGCGGTTTGTGTGAGAAAACGAACAGTATTTATATCGGTTTTACCTCTTATAACACAACCACGTCCAAGTGATCTGAGGGCGCGAGCGCATCCTGGTGTGTGTCGTGTGCGCAGACTGATGCATAGATATATACACTAGATGTCGCCTTGGCTACGGCAGTTCATTGGAACGAATGTCTTTAATGCGACATCTAGTGTATATACAGTGAGGAAAATAAGTATTTGAACACCCTGCTATTTTGCCAGTTCTCCCACTTAGAAATCATGGAGGGGTCTGAAATTGTCATCGTAGGTGCATGTCCACTGTGAGAGACATAATCTAAAAAAAAAAATCCAGAAATCACAATGTATGATTTTTTAACTATTTATTTGTATGATACAGCTGCAAATAAGTATTTGAACACCTGAGAAAATCAATGTTAATATTTGGTACAGTAGCCTTTGTTTGCAATTACAGAGGTCAAACGTTTCCTGTAGTTTTTCACCAGGTTTGCACACACTGCAGGAGGGATTTTGGCCCACTCCTCCACACAGATCTTCTCTAGATCAGTCAGGTTTCTGGGCTGTCGCTGAGAAACACAGAGTTTGAGCTCCCTCCAAAGATTCTCTATTGGGTTTAGGTCTGGAGACTGGCTAGGCCACGCCAGAACCTTGATATGCTTCTTACAGAGCCACTCCTTGGTTATCCTGGCTGTGTGCTTCGGGTCATTGTCGTGTTGGAAGACCCAGCCTCGACCCATCTTCAATGCTCTAACTGAGGGAAGGAGGTTGTTCCCCAAAATCTCGCAATACATGGCCCCGGTCATCCTCTCCTTAATACAGTGCAGTCGCCCTGTCCCATGTGCAGAGAAACACCCCCAAAGCATGATGCTACCACCCCCATGCTTCACAGTAGGGATGGTGTTCTTGGGATGGTACTCATCATCATTCTTCTTCCTCCAAACACGTTTAGTGGAATTATGACCAAAAAGTTCTATTTTGGTCTCATCTGACCACATGACTTTCTCCCATGACTCCTCTGGATCATCCAAATGGTCATTGGCAAACTTAAGACGGGCCTTGACATGTGCTGGTTTAAGCAGGAGAACCTTCCGTGCCATGCATGATTTCAAACCATGACGTCTTAGTGTATTACCAACAGTAACCTTGGAAACGGTGGTCCCAGCTCTTTTCAGGTCATTGACCAGCTCCTCCCGTGTAATTCTGGGCTGATTTCTCACCTTTCTTAGGATCATTGAGACCCCACGAGGTGAGATCTTGCATGGAGCCCCAGTCCGAGGGAGACTGACAGTCATGTTTAGCTTCTTCCATTTTCTAATGATTGCTCCAACAGTGGACCTTTTTTCACCAAGCTGCTTGGCAATTTCCCCGTAGCCCTTTCCAGCCTTGTGGAGGTGTAAAATTTTGTCTCTAGTGTCTTTGGACAGCTCTTTGGTCTTGGCCATGTTAGTAGTTGGATTCTTACTAATTGTATGGGGTGAACAGGTGTCTTTATGCAGCTAACAACCTCAAACAGGTGCATCTAATTTAGGATAATAAATGGAGAGGAGGTGGACATTTTAAAGGCAGACTAACAGGTCTTTGAGGGTCAGAATTCTAGCTGATAGACAGGTGTTCAAATACTTATTTGCAGCTTTATCATACAAATAAATAGTTAAAAAATCATACATTGTGATTTCTGGATTTTTTTTTTTTAGATTATGTCTCTCACAGTGGACATGCACCTACGATGACAATTTCAGACCCCTCCATGATTTCCAAGTGGGAGAACTTGCAAAATAGCAGGGTGTTCAAATACTTATTTTCCTCACTGTATATCTATGCACCAGTCTACGTACACGTCACACAGCAGGAAGCGCCCGCACCCTCAGATCACTTGGACGTTAATTTCAAAGTGAACTATCCCTTTAATGGCAACGTTTTTTTCTATGAACTCCTTTTTTTTTTTTAACTCTTTCCCCGCCAACGTTTAAAAAAAGTTGCCAGCATTTTTTTTTTTTCACAAAAGTTTCATGGCCCTCAGAATATTTGGTTGTATGAATATCTGAACATACAATATATCAAAAGATAGAGCGCTTTGAAATGAAAATGCCGTTTTCAAATGTGTCTAGATTAATGTAGACATAGCCTTAAAATGAGTAATAACTTCCTCTACACTAGTCCTCAAATTAACAACGTTTTTTTTTGTATGAATTTTGTTGTATGAATATCTGAACATACAATATCTCAAAAGAAAGAATAGAGCCTCTGCTAACTTCATGCATTCTTTTTATATCAACACTTGAATGTGAGTAAGTTTCATTAAAATAAAAAGCAAAACTTTGAGCAAAAAGCTGAGAAAATCGTGTAAAGATTCAGAATGATGATCAAAGCACAGATGGAGTAAATCGAGTCCATAAACACCCCTAAAGTCCTGTACTTCGTCCTGGGTCGACATTTCATTGAGTAACGTTAGGCAGTTTTGATTTCTATTTTGTTACGTTATTTTACATGTGCGTAAGCAATGCTTGTATCGCTTGTTTCTGCTTCTTCTTCGCCTGTGTTTTGATCAGGAGATTCTGTACTCTTTCAGAAGATGCATAATTGCGCCCCCTACTGTATACCAACGATAACATGGATTGCCAGAAATTCCGTCAATGGCAGGGAAAGAGTTAATTAATTAAATATAAATTATTTAATTCAGTGGTGCTAATTGCATTATTTTTTAATAATGACTTTAAATTAAATTCACGTTGAATTAACATTTAATTAAAAACGACAACTCATGGTGTGTAAACTGAGGCTCTGTACCTGTGGGCCGCTGAGACTCCTCTGTTGAAGATCCTCTAACTCCTTCTGCACCTCCCAAACACGGTCGCCCATCTCCGCCTCACGACTCTACAAGAAGACCAAACTCTGAGCAAAGGTGAATCTCTGAATCATTTTACAATGCTGTCATATTATATTAATTTCCAGGTAATAAACTTGGGTCTTAAAATGCATGGGTAAACAATTAGATCTATGAGATGTGGAAATAATCCTATTACAAATAGTTAGCATACTTCTCAGCCAGGATGGATGTAAGCAGCATAAGGTCTACATCATTCACTACAGCTCTAGGGGGAGTTTGAGGTGCTAGTTTACTGAGGTAAGTGTTTCCTGATGATTCACAAACTATACGCTGAAACCTGAACTTACTGACTTTATGTGGTGGAATTAGCAAAAGCTATAAACTCCTCACAAAATGATTCCTGTGCCAATGTCTTTCTATAAAGTGTTATCTGAAGCATCTGCTGGCCATTTATCAATAACTCGCAATTATATACAAAAGCTACAATTTCACTTTATTTTGCTGTACCTGAAGGACCTGCTCGTAACGCTGAACCATTTTGTTTAGGTCTTCTTCCTTCTGGGCGATCGTTTTCTGAAGTTGACTGACTTCATATCGATGGCTATTTATAAGCTCAGATTCAACACTTTGAGCTTTCTCTGTGTGGAAACAATAAACAGGAAAGTACAGTAAGAAGACATGAAGATTGTTACCATGCCTGAATGTAAAACACTAATTTCCAGACTGGATGGATCAAATGACAGGATTGAAAAGACGGTAAGATGGTAAATCAATTATGAATTTCATATTTCGCACTTCCTGAGGCCAGTAAATCAGCAACTGTAACCAACTATAAAAACACAGTTGTTTTATATCATGTCCACAATGCTTGTCAAGACTATTGGTACTTGTTTTTTTGTTTTGTTTTTCAGTATTTTTAACAAATATTTTTGTTTTACTCAAAGGAATACTCGACATCAAAATTAAAATTACATAATTTACTTCCTAACATCTTTTTAAAAAAAACATATAATTCCTTTGTCCATCGAACAGAAAAGATGTCAGGCAGAATGTTCACAATGCAACTTTTAATATAAAGAAATTAAATGAGAATCAAAGCAAACAAATTTTCAGGTGAGCTATTACTTTTAATATTTAAATAACCTGCCCCTTTATATATTTATTACCATATTCATATAGCATGATATTTGCACCTTACCACAAGGTTCTTTAAAGAACGCCATGGTATTATACTTATCACAGTGGTATCCGGAAAACACAGTATTACCATGTTAACATGAGCAATAAACAGTACTTTTGTAATATGCCCCTCTTACCAATGGTCTCCTTCACAGAACCTTCCAGTTCCTTTTCCTTCAGGGCCATTTGGGTGTTGAACTCCCTCATTAACTGCTTAAGAGAAGAGTTGTGTTTCATTTCTATGTCTTCCAATTCAAGCCTGTTTAAAAAAAAAAGAAAAAAAGATCACCAATCATATGAACCCTGGGAAGAACGGTGTAGCAGAAAATATGCATCCTTAAATTAAGGAGAAACATAAAATACTCCCCCCACCTGTTACTAAAATAAAACAAAAAAAAAAGTGTCATAAATCTTACTTGAGCTTCTTCTCGTTTTCCTCAGCCATCTCCTTTTTCAGGAAATCCAGCTCCTTCTCATGCTCTTTCCTTAAAGAGCGAAGGTCTTTTTGTAGTCTGGTGTAATCTTTGTGGAGCTTCTGCTTCTCGTTCTCAGCCTCTACCAGTTTGATCTGAAGATCATTCTCTGAGGTGTTTGTATTGTTGATTAGGCACTCACTATCAGTCTCCCCGTTTCCTTGAGGCGAACTCTGTTGTGCTTTCAGCTGATTTTCTTTCTCTTCGAGCCTCTGCTGTAAATCTTGGAGCTTCTCCTCGTATTCCTTGACCAACGAGTCCTTTTGACTTGTCCAATCGTCTTGGTCCCTGCTTTCCCTGGCCACTAACATTGCAGGCTCCATTCCTAATCTACTAGAGGTCATTTGCACTTCAGAAACCTGTTCATTCTCTACTTGATCAATCTGTTTCTCCTTAATCTGTTCTTGAAGATCCAGGCATGTCTGTTGAAGCTCTTGCACTCGAACCGTCTGTTCAAGCAGGTCTGCTTTAAGGCGACTTACCTCAGCTTGGTAGTTTGTAATCTGCTCATTAGACTCCGCAAGTTTGGTCTCAAGCTCCTCAAGTCTGGACGAAGTTTCTCTTGCAGCGAAAGCAGATTGCTCCTCTTTTGCAGACGCATCTTTATGAATAACAGCAAGCTTCTCTTCATACATATCTTTTAAGTTTTGCAGAGAGACCTGTCTTTCCTCATCTTCTTTCTGCTGCAATTCTTTTAGATGTTTTGCATGCTCTTCCTTTAATTTTGCGGTGGACTCCTCCATCGTCTTCTCAATTTCCTCTAGAGACTTTATACGTTCTTCTTTTTCAGTCTGGGTTTGCTTGATACCTTCCAACTGCATCTGCATGTCTTTGATAGCCTGCTCCTTTTCCTCAATTTGTGAAGTCAACTGTTTACGAATCATGCCGATCTTCTGCTCTGCCTTCTTCTTCAACTCAGCTACTTTACCAGCCGTCTCAGAGGACGCCTTTTCCCGAGCTGCATTAACAGCCTCTTCTTTTGCCCTCAGAATCTCTGCCTTCTCCCTCTCAAAGTCGTTCCTTTGGGATTCCAGTTCCTGCTTGGCCGTTTCAACTTCTTTCTGTAAAGACTGAAGACCTTCCTCAGTTTTCTGTATTAGGGCGCCACTTTGAGAGCGTTGGTCCTGAGCTTCCTGCACCTGTTTCATCAACTCCACCTTTTCGCTCTCCCTAATGTTAAGTTGCTGCTGCAAATCAGCTGCAAGTTGTTCTCGCTCTTTTGTCCGCAATTCCAGCTGCTCCTCCAAATCACAAACTTTCTTTGAGCAGCTTTCCAGCTCTGAGGTCAAGGCATGAACCCTCTGTTCTTTCTCACTAAGTGCCTGGTCCATCTCGGACTTACTAATAGAGTGATTGTCAACACTGGCAGTGAGCATCTGAAGTTGTTCGTCCTTCTCCGAAATCTGCCTCTCCATTTCCGCAACTTTATCTTGAAGAGACTTAACGGTGCTGTGACTCTGACTGAACTTCTTTTTCTGCTCAGAGAACTTATTCCTGAGTGAGTCTACCTGCTCTCGAAGTGAGGTCTTTTCTTTATCAAGTCTTTCCACCTTCTCCCCCATTTGGCATGTTAACCTCTCCTTGTCCTCATTGTGCTGCTGATTCAGCAGAGATATGGCTTCCTCCTTTTCAGTTATGCTACTCGATAACTGGGTCTTCAAGTCATTTATGACAGATTCTAGATCGCTGATTTGCAAAACATTTGCTTTGAGATTTTCTGATATGTTTATGTTCTCCTTGCGAAGCTGCTCAATGTTAAGGTCTTTCTCAGAAAGTACTTGGGAGCGATTCTCTGCATGGTTTTGCAGAGACTCCATTTCAGTTTGTAAGGCTTTAAGAGTCTCTGAACTTGCACTAAACTCAAGAGTTACCTCATCAAGAGAGCTCTTTAGGTTACGGTTCTCGACGAAAGTCTGCTGAAGTTCTTTCTCTAAAGTGCTGATTCTGTTGTCCTTCGTCATGATAATATTTTTTAGATATGTAACCTTATTCTGATTATCAGTAACCCGGTTTTGTAATTCCCTAACTCGTTTCTCAACTTTCTTACACAGCTCAACAGAGAAACCATCTAACTTATCCTGTGCTTTCTGAAAACACTGTTCAAACTCCGTTGTGATGGTACACAACTGTGTCTGGAATTCTTTTTCTTTGTTTTTAAGTTCAGCCATTTTTTCTGCAAGTGTCCTCTGGAGATCTTCACCCTCTTTACACTTGGATGTTTCAAGCAAACTCAATTTTTGCTGAGTGTTTATCAACTCTTCAGATATGCCCTGCAATTTCTCTTTACTAGTTTCCTCAGCCTTTCTCAGTTCATCCTGTAGAAGGTTCCGTTCATTCAAGGCCTGGTTTAGATTCTTCTCCATGGTTTCGACTTGTCTTTTGAATATACCTTCCCCTTCAGACAAACTTTCCAGCTTGCTTGCTGCTTCCCTGAGCTCTGTCTGTAGTTTCTGCACAGTGGTTTCCCTCATGGCAAGCTCCTCCCTGAGGTTCTGGATGTCTTTCATAATCTGTTCCTTTTCTTCCCTGCTGGCTGAAAACAGCTGCGAGATCTCCTCCAACTCTTGTGCTTTCTCTTGCAAAGATTGGGCATGTTTTTCTTGCATGTCCTCCTCATGCTGGTTGAGTTTCTCCTGCCAATGTCGAACAAGGTCTTCCTGTTCCTGTTTATGGGTCACCTTAAGCTTGTCTAAGTGCTCCTTGTGATTGGCCTCCAAATCAGACATGGTTGTGCTGAGGCCCTCAGAGCTTGCTTGTGCCATCTCAAGGATCTTCTCCTTCAGTTGCTGGTCTTTCCGTTCTAACTCTTGAACGGTCTTAGATAACTCTGCTTTGGCATTCTCTTCTTGATCCTGAAGCTTCTTATTCAACTTGTCCTGTGCTTCTTTGACTTTCTGCTTGAATTTCTCCATTTTGTTTTCCTGGGATTTCAGCTTGCAATCCATGTCTTTCCTAATGTTCTCAAGTTTCTTCTCATAAGAACTCTTCTGGTCATCCAGTTGCTTCCTCAACCGGTTTTGCTCATCTTCCATTGTTTTGCAGGTTGCAGAATGCAAATCCTCTTTTTCAGATAGGTCCCTCTTGACTTGCTCCATCTTCTGCACTAGTTCCTGAAGTTCATTTGTCTTCTGTTCAAGACACACTCCTTTCTCCTGACAATCGTTAAGCACTGCCTCAAGGGTTTGCTCAAGATCTTTCACTTGATTCTTGGTTTGCTGGAGTTCTTCTGTAAGTGTGCTAATCTGAGATCTTGATTCCTCAAGGGCCTCTTTATTCGACTGTGCCCTGAGATTAAGTTCCTCCAACTGAGCACTTCCATTTTCGTGCAAAGTCTTTTCCCTGAGCACATGTTCCTCTACTGCTTTTTCCTTCTCCTCCAACACAGTCTTCAGCTGATTTATCTGTTCTTTCAGCATTTTCTCCACCATTGCAAATGACTGTTGATTCTGTATCGCAGCTTCGATCTCCACCTGATATTTTGTTTGTTCTTCCTTAAGTCTTTCCTCAAACTCTTGTCTTGTGGTTTCACCGGTGACCTCCATAGAGGACAGCCTCTCTTCTAACTGTTGTCTAATATTCAGTACTTCACTGAGATCAGAAGACAGGGTCTCAATCTCTGTCTGTTTGTCACTCAGCTTATCAAGCATCTTTTTGTTCATGTCTTCCACATGAGAATGGAACTGTTCCTCCTTGTCTTTCAGAATAGATTCAATCTCTACCTTGTGTTTCTGCATGAGCTCTTCCATAACAACATCATGCTGCTGGTTGAGGTCTGCTATTTGCTCTGTCTTTGTCCTTTCCAGTTCTTGCTTATGTGCCTCTTCTAAAGCAGCTATTTCAGCCTCATGTTTCTTTCTCTGCTCTTCCAATTGCGCAGAGAGATCATCCGACTTGGTGTAATCCTTCTCTGGGTTACTCAGACAACTCTCAAGTTCTTGAATTCTCTGTAAAAAAAAAAAAAAAAAAAAAAAATTATAGGAATGTATATTGCAAAAAATATGGCACTGCTTTCATTCAAATCCTCATTCATGCTGACTATGTAGTTATATTGCATTATTTGGCCATGCAACTACAATAAGGATATCCTGTTGATCTAATCTCAGATAGAGTGGCATATAAACTCACCGTTCTGGCAGACTCCAACTCTAGCTGTAGTTCCTTGGCTTTGTTCTCCCCCTCAGACTGAATTGCAGATTTCTGCAGCTCTGCTTCCTCCAGAGCGAGAGATGCCTGCTGTTCTCTTTCCTTTGCCAACTGCAACAGCTCCTCACGACACTGCTCCTGAGGTAAAAAACAAAACAAAAAGAAGAGCATTAGAGCATGCAAATAGCTTGGGTAACGGCTACATCCAAGCTAATATTTCAATGAACTTATCACAAGTTACTACAGAAATAATAATCAGGGCATACCACCGCCTGTTTGATCTGGGCACTCAGTTCCTGTTCTTTGCTAGCCATAGCATCTGAGTGTAACTGCTCCATTTCTGCTATCCTGTCCTCGGTGGACTTCTGAAACAAAAGAAACCATGGAAAAATATTAACCTTTGTCAAGTTTGATGGACAATTTTTGGTAACACTTTATTTTACAGTGTCCTTGTTACATATGTTACATGTACTTACCATAGTAATAACAGTAAATTATGCATAATTACATGCAACTAACCCTCTCAACCAATCCAAATTGTTTGCTTTATTGCCATATCAGCATCAAATACATTCATGGCAATATTTTGGATTGTATTATTTTAAAAATGAAATAATAAAATACAAAAACAATTAACAATAAAATAACTACCGGTATATAAAATGTCTCAGTTTAATGTTTAATAAAAACTGATTCCCATATGAATATAAAATATTCCCACATGAAACCTTTCTAAAAAATCTATTAATGCGATTTATGGTGAAAAAAAAAACGATATAAATAAAATATATATGGACTATATATATAAAGAATAGTTATAATAAATAAATATAATAAAATGATTCACATTAAAACAGTGAATCTTTTAAATTTTCTCACGAATAAACTCAATGGGTACACCATAAGAATTTGAAATATCTCATTTGACTAATCCCCATGGCATCATGGTTTGGTGAAATAATTAACCGACTCAAAATGTCACTCTTCAATGAATTATTGGCAAGCGAAACAGAGACGTACTGTATTTTTCTTTGTTATGGCATGGATTATGGTCATGATGAATGAAACAGAACTGAATTTCTGAAAAATGAAGCCTATCTCAGATACATGCAGAAAGAATGGTGGGCTGTCAATGTGGCATCAATTTAGTAAATTTTGATTTACTATTGCCATTTAGTTAATGAATCATCCTCCAATACACAAAGGAAGAGACCAGAGATGTGCATATCTATAAAAACACACATCCTTCGTGAGAACTTTGCAGTCATGGACGTTAAAACGCTCATCCAGACAATTCTCAGGATGAATGTGACACTGAGTGTGGACTGATGGCTTTTCCAGGCAAAATAACTTTAAACAGGTCGAGTACAAATGAGGACAGAGAAAAGGCAAAAGAAACATATCAAAATGCAAAATTTGTTTCATGTATGACTGTCTTTTTAATGCTAGTGTCTAAATTAATGCATCTCCTCATCTCAAACAACACTGATGTGTGTGAAAACAACTGAAATAGTTGCATTGACTTTTTTGTGACATAAACAGTCAACATTTAGTCCCCTTTTCCACGCTCTCTAAGACCCTTAAAACTGAACAGTTTGTTATTTTTTTCTTCTGAAACCCCGTTAACAAGCACTCTTTTAATAAGTGATCAAATAAAATGTGATAAGCGTGCACACCTTCATAATGGTGACCACTTCTTGTTTGACCCTGGTCAGCTCCTGTTGCAGGCTTCTCCTTTCTTCCTCGCTGGCCTTCTCCACCTGCTTCACCTGCTCCTCCATGCTCAGCTGTAGCTGACGGCGTGTCTCCTCCGCCCGCTGGGACACACCCAGGGCTCTCTCCAGCTCCTCAAATGCTGGGAAAGAGTCACATAAAGCGCAGTTAGGACGAGTAGAAACAAAGGTGGGATAAAGAGAAAGGAGATAGTCTCACTCACCTGCTTTCTCGGATTTCTCTTTCTGTTCCTGCAGCTCATCTTTCTGCGCGAGGGTTTGCTGGAGTCTGGAGCGCAGCTGAGCGATCTCATCTTCCTTCATCTCTAAAGTCTCATGCATCTGACGCTTCGTTTCAGCAATGACCATTCCCTTCAAAATGATGCCGTAGGTGAGTATTAAAGGGGTAGTAGTATACATTACACACAAATTAAATGTACTTTTTTAATGGGTAGATGTTCAGACAATAAAGGCTAAATTTTGTTCTCAATTTTAAGATATCATAGGTTTGCCTATTTTTAAGAAGAGCCTGCATATTGAAACCTCAAATGTACAATATTGCAGTCACTTTTGTTCAGCAAATCTGCTGTCAATTATGTTCAAATGCGTGTGCAAAACAGGTTCCTGCTCCTCTACAGCATTTCTGTGCTCAGTTTGAGGACGCAACGCTAATAGTTTCTGACATATGTTTGCATTCTTTCACATTCCATACAGTGACCCGAGAGGAAATCATCTCTATCCTGCAGGGTGAAGGTCAAATGCTACACACAACATGACTGATTCGATCACAACTCAGTAGCAGACAGACAGCTCTCCATATTTCACATAATTCAAACCTAGATTACATCTCAAAGACTATTTCTTGATCACAAGGTGCAAAATAAACACTCTACCAAGACCAAATGCACATCAAAATAAGTATAAAATATAAACGTAACAGTCTGAAACTAAAAATTGATATTTGAATTTGTGTAATATTATATTTTATTGAAAAATGTAATTTATATATGGATATACATTAATTATATATTATTATTGAAAATTGTAATTTATATATTCATATAAATTAATATTATAGAAATAATATACATTTATATACATTTCAAGAATAATATATTATATAATAACACTTTTATTTATATATATATATATAAATAAAAGTGTTATTATATATATATGCATGTATGTAAAATGTGTATATATAATGTGTGTGTGAGAGTTCATTTTATTGTGTTATTTTATATATATTTTAAATAATATTCATGCGTATATTTTTATATATATATATATATTTATATATATATATATATATATATATATATATATAAATAAATAAATATATACACACATAATATATATTGTATATAAATTAATATTATTTAAAAAATATATACATTTTCATTTAAAATAATGCAAGCTACAATTATATGGCCTGTGAAAATATTTTGATTGGTCAATTCACCCACCGCTGGCAGATGTGGCAAAAGGTTCGGACCCTGCTTTATCACTGTCCTAAAATAATAAGCAATATATATCCAGGCTTACTTTTATATGCAAACGTGACAAATTGAATGACCCACAGGAAATGTGTGATGTTTTCCGATCATTTTAAAAAGCCTTCCGGGATAATTCATCTTTGTCTTTGGCTAAGAGGGCTAGTGGAATTTGTAATCTTCTGTTCATGCTGGCTCATAAACAGTCCTGTGGCAGACACACAACATAGCTGAACCCATCTGAGGAGTGAGATGAAGCGTGTTAGCGTCTCTCTCACCTTGTCCTGCTCCAGCTGTTCGATGAGGTTCTTGGCGTCTCCCAGCTGTGTGATCAGCTTCGTCTTCTCTGAAGTGTGGAGTTCCTGGTAAACAGACGATGATGAGTGTGTGACGATGGATCTTAATCCATTATTCTCAGAATAATAATCAACACTTATTGAGCATCTATCATAAAGACCCCAGAGCCAGCTGGTCTAGACAACCTGGATTAGAGTCACTTGGAAACGTACGGGCCAGTTGGAACTGAACTGACCTGAAACTTTGACTTCCAGAATGTGGAAAAAAAAGGTTTGGTTGGATGTCAAAGGAAATTTTGCACATCCAATAAGTCTGGCTACACAAAATGGTATCAGCAACCATACAGTTAAGCTGTCTTACATCATATTTCTGTTGCGATGTGCCCAAGAACATGCTTTAACTGTGGAAACACTGTAATTTACTTTATCATAACAGCTGTTAAATGCCATCACACTGATCTTCCAGATAACTATAACATATAATTAATGACCAGGCGCTTAAATTAAAACAGCAACCAAGAAGCTGTGAATAATTTTCAATGTCTCCACCGGCTGCGCTGAACTCCTGCCACAGATAAACACACACACACACACACACACGAACCAGGCCACATCCACATCACAGCAGCCCTTGGAGTCTCCGCACCAGACCGACAATCAAACCTCAATTACAGTCGGGACAGCAGCCAGTGGTTGTGGCGGATTCGCCTCCAACGCAGAGCGACACTCAGTCAGGGAACGTTCCTGTTTCCTGATGGTTTTCCTGAACTAGAGAGTTTGACACTTACAACTCAAAAAATAAATAAACTAAAACGGTACAGAATAAATGGGAATAAAAGCACTTAAAATGCTTTATTTAGTTTAACAAAAATGCTTTTTTTAAATAAATTTTTGGTCTTTGCTGAAATCTGAATAAACTTTGGTGCATAACTTTGTGCTTCAGACATAAATGATTCCTCTAAACCTCACAGCTTTATTGAGAAGCAATAAGAAAAGTGATCTAACTTGTAATTTTAACCTGGTGGGTGATAAAATGGCCAAGGAAAAAAAATCATACACTGCAAAAATGATTTTCTTACTTAAAATTTTTGTCTTGTTTTCCAGTACAAATATCTAAAATCAAGATACATTTACTTGAGAATCAAAATAACTTAAGGTATTAAGACCATTAAAATCCATCAAAATTAAGTGATTTTATGTTTAAAACAAGACAAAATATCTGCCAATTCGGTATGAAAAATCAAACTTATTCAAAAGGAAAATGATTATCTCTCTTACCCCATTGGCAGATGCTTGTTCTTGTTTTGGAATTAACTAACTTAACTTTACGTTTTTCAGGAAAAACTCCCTTTAAAGGGATTGTTCAGCCAAAAATGAAAAGGCCATGATTTACTCACCCTGAAGCCATCTTAGGTGTATACGACATTCTTATTTCAGACGAATACAATCTGAGTTATATTAAAAAATGTCCTGGCACTTCCAAGCTTTATAGTGAGAGTCAATGGGTATATTTTTTTGGAAGTCCATCAAATCGCATCCATCCATGATAAAAGTGCTCCACACTGCTCTGGGGGGTTAATAAAGGCCTTCTGAAGTGAAGCGATGCGTTCGTGTAAGAAAAATATTCATATTTAAAACCTTATCAACTAAAATAACTACCTTCCGGCAGACGACTTGCGCCAAAATAAGAATGTCATATACACCTAGGATGGCTTCAGGGTGAGTAAATCATGGGCTTATTTTCATTTTTGGGTGAACTATCCCTTGAAGGCAAGTCATGTGACTCAGTGGCCATCTTTGAAACGCCTCTCTGGCAGCTTTTTCAGTCATGCAAGTGCAGCTCCTATCTCTTTGAATAAGGAAACATCAAATTCTCCAAAGCTGTTCACCAAGCTTACGATTAAATTTCATATTTGAAATCGCCAATGAAATCTGACAACATCTGTATCATGCATTTTGCTTATACTTAACATTATACTTAGCATTATGCTTAACACTCAAATCATGACAAAAAAAATGCATTTTTCAGGCTGGACCAGACAATGCGCATGTGCAGTCCTAAGAGTGCATCTCAGAACAATGACAATTTCTAAAAATAAAAAAAAATCTAAATCTTTACTAATAGGCGATTGGCTCTTTTATTTAGAGGGCGGGACTTATTCTGCTATACTGCGTGTTGCGTCTCCCATTCATAGTAAATATGAGTGCACTGTTATTTTGTTTCTCAAGTCAATATATCTTGATTCAAGAATGTTTGGATATTTGTACTGGAAAACAAAACAAAAATACTGACAAAAGAAATCATTTTTGTAGTGTATAGACCTGAAGGTATAGAGACTTAACCACCAATCGACCAACAAGTAACACCCTAGCATTGTGTTTTGCATTGGGCAAGCACCACTTACATTGTCTTCAGAAAATTGGCCTGTACAAATCTAGTTTTATCCTAGCACTTTAATTTAACGCAGAACTTCAGTGTTTCACATAAATCTGAAATGATTTAATGGTCAAGTAAAGCAAAGACGAGTAAATCACTGAGTTGCGCGTCAGCTGGTGTGTTTTAGTGTGAGTGAGTGTGACGGTGTGTCCGTACGCTGTTTGAGGCAGGGCGGGGGGAGCTGTTAACCTCTGCTCTCACCGTCTCCGCTGAGCACCATTCCCACACACAGCACAAACGCATCACATCCACAGGAAACACACTCTCGGCACTCCACCCGCTACCTCTCCAACACACACACACACACATTTTCTAAATAGGGACATTCCATAGACGTTTTTATACTGTACAAACTGTATATTCTGTCCCCTTACACTAATCCGACCCCTAACCTACCCATCACACACACACACACACACACTAACCCGACCCCTAACCTACCCATCACACACACACACACACACACACACACACACACACACACACACACACACACACACACACACACTAACCCGACCCCTAACCTACCCATCACACACACACACACACTAACCCGACCCCTAACCTACCCATCACACACACACACACACACACACACACACGCACACACACACACTAACCCGACCCCTAACCTACCCATCACACACACACACACACACACACACACTAACCCGACCCCTAACCTACCCATCACACACACACACACACACACTAACCCAACCCCTAAAAATCACACCAAACTTTCTGCATTTTTACATTTAAAAAAAACAAACTTTAAATACTTTATTTTTATACTAGATTTACAATTGAGGACGAGAGGTTTTCGGAGATTTTGTCAGGTTTTGGTCACAAATTTGTCCCCAAAATATAGTTAAGTACTGTAGGTACACACACACACACACACACAGACACACATTAAATAATATATATAAAAAAATGTAAATAAACTAATGTATGAATAAAATCAAAAGAAAAATAATAAAATAAACGTGTATGAATAAAATAAATAAAGAATGTATGAAAAACAAAAACCCACTTATGAATAAAATAAAAAAATAAAATAAACCATGTATGAAATAAACAAAATAAACAAAAAATGTGTGTGTCATTTCGTTTGTCAATACCTTGATTTTCTCAAGCTCTTGCAGCCTCTCCTGCAGCTGCTGCTGTAAAACCTCATTCTCGCTGCCCAGCTGAGCGGAGCGCTCTTTACTGGAGCGAATCATCTCTTTGCATCTCTGCAGGAGACTCTCTTGCCTTTTGATTCGCTTCTGAAGCAACTCAAGGTCCACCGTGCCGCCCGGCTCTCCGCTGCCCTCTGCTGGACACACACACAGAAGACAAACAAACAGGTTCAAGGCAACTTTTGTGTAGAAACATGTTAAATGTGCACTAGAGAGTCGGCACACACCTGTGTTAGTCACGCTGTCATCTTTCGAGGGGCTCTGAGGGTCAGAGGTCGCGTCAACCGCATCCGTGGACGTCTCAAGCTCTGACGACACCATTCCTCCAGGCGCCTGTAGTCGTTTCTTCAAGAGAGACACCTGAAGACAAACAGCTTCAGTATCACCTCCGTTAACATGGGAATGACTCGAGCAATAGTAAAGAAAGGCGTACTTGAGTCTGCAGCACAGTGATCATCTGGTCCTTCTCCTCGAGAGCAGCATCAAACTCCTCCTGCAGGTGTTTCTTGGTCTGCTGGTCCATCTGGAGCTCCTGAGGAGGAGAGACGAGGCTCGCCGTCATATCAAGACTTCACAATTCTATTAGCATTTTCGCTACTTTTGAGTTTTGATGATCTCATACTTGGGAATTGGCAGTTTACTGGCGGTTTAAGGATAAATAAGCACTTTAAATCATTTCAATATAGAAAAAATAAATAATTTATATATTTTTATGCTTTTGAAAAAGTCTCTTCTGCTCACTAAGGCTGCATTTATTTACAAAAATACAGTAAAATCAGTAATGTTGTGAAATATTAATGCAATTTAAAATAACTGTTTTCTATTTTAATATAATTAGGGCTGAGCAACAATTAATCGCATCCAAAATAAAAGTTTGTGTTTACGTAATATATATGTGTGTGTACTGTGTATAATTATTTTGTGTATATATATATATATATATATACACACACACACACACATGCATGTATATATTTAAGATTTTTTTATTTATTTATATATAAAATCTTTTATATTTATATATATATATAATATAAATTATGTATAAATATATATACAGTATATACATGCAATTTTTTTAAAATATATATGTGTACACATATGTGTGTGTTTATATATATACAAAATAATTAATCGTATAATAATAATAAATTATGATTAATAATAAATCAATTAATCGTCGCCCAGACCTAGAATATATGTTTACAGTAGTGGTCAAAAGCTTGGAAATATTACTGTTTAAAATGTTATGTTATGCTCATCAAGCCTGCATTTATTTGATCAAAAAACTGTAATAAACAGAAAAAACTGTAATATTGTTAAATATTATTCCAATTTAAAATAATGGTTTTCTATTTTAAAATATGATTTATTCCTGTGATGCAAAGCTGAATTTTCAGCATCATTACTCCAGTCTTCAGTGTCACATGATCCTTCAGAAATCATTCTAATATGAAGATTTGCTGCTTAAGAATCATTTATGATTATCATCAATGATGCAAACAGTTATAAAAGCGGCTTAATATTTTTGTGGAAACTGTGACACATTTTTTCCCGGATTCTTTGATTGAAAATTCAAAAGAACAGCCTTTATTTGAAATATACATATATTTTTTGGAACATTGTACATCTTTACTGTCACCTTTGATCAAATTTAATGTATCCATGCTGAATAAATAAAATAAAAACATCTTACTGAGCCCAAATGTTTGAACAGTAGTGTATATTAAATATTTGATGTATTATCTTGATTAAATCAAAATCCTGAAATATCTCTGAAACATGCCACATTACAGACGTTAGCTGCATTGCGAATGCTGTCTTTAAGTAATAAATAATAGAGATATCAGAAGTGGAAAAACATTGACGGTAGAGCCTGTGATGAAGAATTAATGTGTGAGCCAGAGGCAAAAGACGAACCTCCCTGAGCTCTCCTATTCTTCTCAGGGCTTTATCTTGGCTCTGGCTGAGGATGGCCTGAGAGGCACACAGACAGAGATGAATGACAGACAGCACAAATACAGCAACTCATTAAAGGAAAAACATTAGGAAAACATCCCTCGAGTTGCGAGGAAACTACAGTCGTTAATTCTGCGGCATCGACTGAATATGAAATTACCTGAGTTTTCTCTTTATCCCGCTGTACGGTTCTGTAGGCTGTCACCAACTGAGAGAAGAAAAGGAGGAAGAATATATCAGTCAAGTGACAATGAACAAACTGTCCCATTCCCAAATCAGGATCACATGATCTGATCGGAACTGGGATCAGAAACATCTCAGGGATCATACATGTCCAACTTGAGTGATCTAATTTACACTTTTGACTAGTTCTGCCACTAGTCAATGCTTTGTCGACTAGTTGTAGGTCATTATATATATATATATATATATATATATATATATATATATATATATATATATATATACATATATACATACATACATACATGCATACATGCATACATACATACATACATGCATACATACATACATACATACATACATACATACATACACGCATACAGTAGTGGTCAAAAGTTTGGAAATATTACTGTTTAAAATGTTATGCTATGCTTAACCTTAACCTCATCAAGCCTGCATTTATTTGATCAAAAATACAGAAAAAAACAGTAATATTGTTAAATATATTCCAATTTAAAATGTTTTTCTATTTTAATATACTTTAAAATATAATTTATTCCTGTGATGCAAAGCTGAATTTTCAGCATCATTACTCCAGTCTTCAGAGTCACATGATCCTTCAGAAACCATTCTAATACTGTATTTGTTTTTGCAGTCAGATGGTTGTCTTATTTTTAAAGCTTATTTAAAACTTATTTTGGCAAATTAAAAATGAATAACCGTTAATAACCCTCTCACTGTCTTATCTCAGATATCTGTTCGACTGAGGCGGCACTGATGTGTCATGTTTAGTATGCATAGACTGTACTAGAGGGCTGAGCTATTCTTGAACAAAACAGACTTGTTCAAATAATCTCTTAATTAGAGCTTAACAATATGCAATGCATGTTCATACCGCAGAGGTTATTGATCTATTACTTGGCGATTATCTCAGGACACATCTTACAGCAAAGGAAATGCAGGGATTACAAATGAGCCAAAGAGCTTTCCTTGAAACACGAAACCTTTTATATTCAACGTGCGTTTGTGCTTTAATTTGCATTTAACCAAACGCATCAGGAATGGGAGAGCCTTAGATTTGGTACCAGGCCAATAAATCCGCCAATATTTAACCATTTTAAGAGCATCGCAACTGGCCAATGGTTTGTTTAAATACCCAATGAGCAATAATACTACTTCTGGAACAAGATTGTAAGCATGAAAAAGTGCACTATATGCCACTTTGAATGAACTAAATCTGCTATTTGGCAAGTTATTAAAAAAAAAAAAAAAAAAAACGCAACGTTCACACACTGATATGACTGCTCCAGAAAAGTATTTATTGCAATGTTTCGACCATCAGGTCTTCATCAGGATATTACGTTTGTTTTTTGATTTAGTTTGTCTCCTTTGTCCTGCACCTTAGTTATTTAGAAATAAATATTTTGAATTAGATGCTCAACAATACTAGAAGCATGTAGTAACAGCCTGAAATCGGGTTGTAACAACAATACAGTTGCATTTGATGTGTCAGTCTCCAACATACATCATTAAAAACCTTATTAAAAACGCCTGGTGCAGAACTGACTAGACAAAATCTGACTCCACAGGAACACACTGACACACATTAATGCACTGCTCGCTCTAGTGCACGCTTACATAATTAACAATATAATCATAATTAAACATTTCATAAAGCAATAATATTAGGCATGTTTCCAAAATCATGAAAAATTACTTTGAGATGCATGTATGTAATGTGAACATGATGGCACCCAGTGAGATCATAAATGTAATAAATATAAATATTAATCAGAAATAGTTACTTTTAAACAAATAAAATGCTAATTTTACATGAAATGACAAAAAAAGTGTGCATTTTGTGTACGTAAAAAAATTATATATATATATATATATATATATATTGCAATTGTACTTGTATTGTAAACAGTATCTGATGTGACCACCAACTTATCTAACAAGTAAAAATTGTGGCAAAACAAAAGTTTAAACTTCTGCATCTGACTACTTGCAGAAGTAATATGTGACCCTGGATCACAAAACCAGTCACGAGTCGCACGGGTTTATTTGTGGCAATAGCCAACAATACATTAAATGGGTCAAAATTATAGATTTTTCTTTTATGCCAAAAATCATTAGGATATTAAGTAAAGATAATGTTCCATGAAGATATTTTGTAAATTTCCTACTGTAAATATATAAAACATTTATTTTTGTGAGTGAATGCAGCACAATCGCCAACATAAATGAACAACTTTAAAGGAGATTTTCTCAATGTTTCGATTTTTTGCACCCTCAGATTTTCAAATAGTTGAATCTCGGCCAAATATTGTCCTATCCTAACAAACCATACATCAATGGAAAGCTTATTTATTCTTTCAGATGATGTATATTGTATAAATCTCAATTTTAAAAAAATTACCCATGTGACTGGTTTTGTGGTCCAGGGTCACATATATGTAATCTGAGGCACTCCCCTTGAAAATCCCTGCAAAACCAATCATAACTGGAAAAAAACCAAATCAGCAAACAGTCTGACCACGAGCGATTGGATCAGCCGAAATGTTTACACTGAGTGCGCTCACCTCTGAGTATTTCCCCCTGTAATTCCCGAGGCTTCTCTCCACCCTGTGCAGGCGGTTCAAGAGCTGCTCTTTGGACAGACTCTCGACGCTGCCGGGCGAATCTTCCGCCTCGCTCTCGATGTCTGACGGAGGGTCGTACGCCGGGGCGTCATTCTCTCCCATGAGCGTGAGGGATTCTCTGGAGGAGCTTCTAACCAGACTGTCCCGTGAGCTGGAGCGGAAGAGCCCTTCACTGCGACCCGAACCCCGGAGCAAAGACTCCATGGACGACACCTTCTGCTGCAGCTTCTGGGCCAGAGACTGAGACTCCTCTTTCTGGAGGACAAGCAATACAAACATTTCAGAAAAATAAGTAGACCTTATTTAAGATCAAAGATCTTACAATACAACAATACAGTCATACCCAACTGAAATCCAATGACAATTATACAACGACAATCTAAATGTGAAGTGCTGAAAAAGGGATCAATGTCCGTGACACATATAAAGTACTGTGCAAAAGTCATGCTTTACAAAAATATTTAAGACAAATTTACTGTATACCTTTTGCTTTAGTGACTTTCACACAGTACTGTGTGTGCACTACCGTTCAAAAGTTCAAAAAAAGTCTCTTACACTCATCGAGGCTGAATTAATTTGATTAAAAAATACAGTAAAAATAGTAATATTGTGAAATATTATTAACATTTAAAATAACTGTTTTCTATGTGAATATATAGTAAAGTGTAATTTATTCCTGTGATCAAAGCTGAATTTTCAGCATCATTACTCCAGTCTTCAGTGTCACATGATCCTTCAGAAATCATTCTAATATGATGATTTGATGCTCAAGACACATTAATGATTATTATCAATGTTGAAAACAGTTGTGCTGCTTCATATTCTTGTGGAAACCAAGGTACTTTTTATTTTCAGGATTCTTTGATGAATAGAATGAAAATATTTTTTGTAACATTATAAATATCTAATTTTGATCAATTTAATGCACCTTTACTGAATCAAAGTATTAATTTCTTTCATTAAAAAATGACTTTGCTGTCAAACTTATTTCAGAAAAATCAGCATCAAACACTATAGCCCCTTTCACACAGAGATTCCGGAAAATACACGGATAATGTGTCCCGGGATTTGATTTTGGCTCATTCACACATTTTACGGAATCTGTGAGTGCGTTCACACACATCCCGTAAAGATCCTGTAAAGACACATGACGTCAGGATGTGATAACTCCTGTCAGATGTCAGTTCTGCTGATAACTCTTCGTCATTTCTACACGAAGACGAGTCCATTCTCCCCAGTAGCGCCACTGGGTTTGCCGAGTGGCTCGTTCCCCATAGGCTGTAGCATAGGTTGTAGAAAGGCCCGTGCGTCATCACGACACACCCATTACAGCATTGGTCCTGGCTTTTGTTCACACAGAGTGCGTTCCGGGACTGATCCCGGCAATGTTACTAGGTCCCCATCCCGGCATCGATCCGGGATGTGTTTGCATTCACACAGAAGGCACTCTAGCAATTTTACGGCAATTTCTCAGGATCAACGCGATGTGAAAGGGGCTTATGTGAATTACACATTAAAACACATGCACTATACTGGTGTTGGTTGAGGAGAGATCCCCTTATGTGATTGTACAGCGCCATGGGTGTACAGTAGTGCATATGAAAGCACTATATAAATGCCTCCATTCATTCATTCATTCATACATAGACTGTCACTTGCCTGAGGAGAAGCGACTCCATCCCCGTTCACACTGCCTCTCGGAGAGCTCCCGGCTGCTTTAGCAACGCTCTGCACCAGAACAGAACCAACAAACATGAGTGAAACAGTGTCTCGCCGCTCAGCTTTAGGCCCGGTTAGTATTCCTCCAGCCATCGTGCTGCACCCCGATTACTCTGGGAGCAATATTAGTTTTTGCTACGAGAAATGCAGGGGCTTCTGGTTACACCCACCTTAACCTCATGCAAACTCGGAGATTAACACAGGGGTTAAATACAAACATAGACAGCATAACTATCGTTAAACGTTAACGAGCGTTAAACAAACAAGGAGTTAAACACAGCAGCACTACACTAGAGGCTTTGTCAACGGCAAACGGTCCAAACCCACGAGAGGAGCCGGTTACTGAGAGCGTGTGCAGGAGTTAGACGGCCACAGCGTTCTCCCTGAGGTAGATGAAACAAGTCATGGGTAATGTTCCTCTGTTTGTGTTCATGGACATGAGAATGTATACAAATCTCACTATTGCACCTTCAGAATTGAACGTTTTTTTTTTTTTTTAAATGAACAGGTTAACAAAATCTAAAGCTGCACACTGTATAACTATTCCTTTTTCAGGCATAACATTGGCGACATTAAAGTTTATTTTTTGAACTTGTGCTGTTAAACGCCCAATCAATGTTGTCCCAGTTTTATCTAAAATGCATATCATATAGTCTGACATAAAATATAGTAAGATTGCATAAAATTTTAAATGGAAGAAAAAAATAAATGCATTTAAAAAATAATGCATAAATCATAATAATATGAAAGATTAACCAAAGTCTGGACCTCTGTGACCTCAGAAAGATGGGTTTAAATTTCCTCTTAAAATGCAATATGCTGGAAACGGCATTTTGCTGCAGGTTAAAGGTCAAAGCTAGCCGTATTTACATTAAAATCAACAACTGAAGCGCACTTTCTGTTCTGTGCAGAAGGCAATCCCTACACACTTCAGGCCAAAAGTAATAAAGCACAGCATTATCGGACAGTTTTTCACTTTGATAACCTAAAACAAGGACACTCAAACCACAAGTGTCCTTCAGAATATTATACACAAGTTTAGCAATAAACACTTCAAGTTTACAGAGGGATGAACTAAACACATTTGCATATGCCAATGAAGGCCAGGGAGACTTTGAATATATTATGTCACATTATAAGCACAATCTCTAACAACACCAGCATTATATTTATTTATGCAGTTATCATTGCACTGGTCTCTTGCTGTACAATACAGAATCAATTCAAGGACAAATTATTAATCAACAATACTACAAATAACAGCGTCAGAAATGGACTTTTTAACACAATATTTGTCCCTAGAATTGATTTGCAGTGCATTTTCACCTTCATTATAGCATTTATTCTCTAATCATGTAAAAAAAAAAACACAGTTTGTTGCAATGCTGAAGGAAAAAAAGCAATGCATAGTTTTCTAACAAACATCACAGAGTCTCTGCTTAATCAGATTAGGGCCAATCGAGATTTATATAACTAATTTGGTGCAGATACAAAATACACCCTTAAACATTTAATATACATTCCAACTCCCATTATGCTGAAAAACAAAATTAAGTCCACTTTACACATCAGAATATTCTGAAATATATCACCCGAATTGCATAATCCTTTTGTCTATTTGTACCTGATGAACATGCTGTGGCTAATAATCCACCAGATCACATGAGCAGTGTGTTGGATCTGATTGGTGGTGCTGTATGTCAGCTGATGTGTGTGTAATGTGCTCAGGTGCATGTGGAGGGATTATCTGTATCTAGAGATAATGAGCAAATCCTTCTGTCAGAGCTGAGCCTGAGTCTCCACAGATACAATAACTGTAGTGGAAAGAGCAAGCCGTTACCAGGCCTTAAGTATAAAAACACATTATTATTATGATTTAAATTGTTATTATTATCATTAGATTACATTATTATATTTTATATTACATTACTTAACCAATTAACATAACCGTTAAATCCCCCTTGTGTCAGTTTCAAAATCAAAAAACATTTTAATAAGAGTAAATAAGAGTAAAATAACTAAAGCGTGCACTGGGAAATGTTGGCGCAAGTCATGCGAAAGGACCTTCAGTAATCCAAGTTTAGAAGCACAAAAACTTTAAACAAAGAATCTGAATGTTTTTGTAAGGAAATCACAAGAACTCTCAGGGAACAGCAAGGGAACATTCAACATTGTCTAACCGAGGGGAATCTATCAGGATACTACTTAGGGAAAGGGACAGGGAATCCATGGCAATTTCTATCACTACGGGAATAACATTCATTCCTGGAGATGCCAAATTAGAGGAACTAGGGATGGGCGGTATGACGATATATATCATTACCACGGTATAAAATGTCTTGCTATATCTTGTATATCGCGGTATGTAAATATATAGCACTATTGACCCTTCAGAGTGATGAAATGCATGAATGAGAATATAAGGAGATCTTGATGTTAAAAAAAGTTATGAGTGCAATATAAACTGAAAAGGAACTCGTGTGGTGCTCGTGCTGAAAGTGCCTCTCTCAGAAGGCGAGCGCGAATTCAATTCTCTTTCAGGTCTTACTGCGCTTGAACGGTCGAATACACACGCAATTATGTCAAAATGCCCATCGTGTGCAGTATTCATGTAAACACAGCCGGTTATGTCTCAAGTGAAAGTAAACAGTTGGGTGTAAACCGGATGTGTAACAGTGTAATAGATCCGTGCGTTTTTTGTCTTAAAGTGACAGCATCCTAATATACCTACCTAAAATAACTTACTGCTCTTGACTGAATAACTTTTTTAATTCTTAAACTTTTAATAAGAATAAATTTATATTTAATTCATACAGTGAAGACAATTATTATATTTCTGTACTAATTCTAACTACATGTTAAATAAACCTATAGTACCTATAGTAGTAGAAAATCTGGAATCTGAGGGTGCAAAAAAAATGGAAACTTTGAGAAAATCTCCTTTAAAGTTGTTCATTTATGTTGGCGATTGTGCTGCATTCACTCACAAAAATAAATGTTTTATATATTTACGGTAGGAAATTTACAAAATATCTTCATGGAACATGATCTTTACTTAATATCCTAATGATTTTTGGCATAAAAGATAAATCGATAATTTAGACCCATATTGTTGGCTATTGCCACAAATAAACCCGTGCGACTTAAGACTGGTTTTGTGATCCAGGGTCACATATTGTGAAATAAGAATTCAGTCATATCGCCCAACCCCTAGGAGGAACCATTCCGAGGTACAAAAACGGAGAAAAGCAACTGCCATCCCACAAATCACTCAGGCCTAACGAGGAACGCAAGATATTAGATGCAGGGGTTAGGAGCGAGATGCCTTTGAGTTATGCAGAGCGGCTAGTGAAACGCTCAGTGAGAAAAGCTGCAAGCAGGGGTTACTCGGCCTCCTCTAGCCCATAACCTCCAAAGGCATCACAGAGGGACGGAGGGGGGTTTGTCGTATTTCTCCAGGGGTGAGGAAGAGGAGGCGATGTGTGAGGACAGACTCACCGCACTGGGCACCTGGGCCGCTTTGGGTCGTTTTGAGTGGTCCAGAGCAAAGATAGTATACTCAGAGAGAAAAGCAGGTTCTGCTATCATCCCAGCCAGCAGCTGAACGACCCCCCCATACGAGTCAATGCATTAATGACGGGACCAAGGAGTGAAGAGCAATGAGAAAACAACACAATGAGTGAAACGACAGGAAAAAGAGCCAGAGCATGAGATAATGACATCTGTGGAAACAGAAAGAGAATTGAGACAGCGGATCCACACTGAGGCTGCAGACTTACACTATTTCATGTCACTACCAAGGCTGATTTTGTGTCTTTGAACGTGTAGAGTTTCATGATTGGCATCAAAGCATGATATGCCATTAGTAGAGACATCAAAAAGGTAATTCTAGCCATCTTGGCACAGAAGAAATTAGGGCTCAAAAATAAGGATGGGCAAAGCTGCTTTGTCTTGTACTTTATCTTACAGTTATTGATGGTGTACATGAGTTTTTGTGTGTGTCAAATTAAATGTCAACCAGGTAAATTTTTAACTTTAGTGACTCTAGGACTCAAAACTCTAAACTTATTTTTCATTAAAACATATAGTCCTGGTTTCACAGATAGGGTTTAGATTAAGCCAGGATTAGGCCTTAGTTCAATTAGGGCATTTAAGTAGCTTTTATAAACGTGTCTTAGAGAAAAACATTACTGGTGTGCATCTTGAGACAAAACAATGGCACTGATATATTTTAAGATATGTTGCTCAAATTTGCAATTTAGTCTGAGACTAGCTTAAGCATTGTCTGTGAAACCGGGGGATACAATCATAATAGTGTAATCTAATAAAAATTAAATGTTTAATAAAACAAAATCTATATTATAAATAATTATAAATCTTTATAAATACTAGCATAGCTATTATATCATTTATAAATACTAGTAGTATTTATAAAATACTAATACATATAAATCTTTAGAATAATATCTTTATAAATAAATATATTTGTATAAAGTTCTATATATTATTATTACTACTAAATAAAATAAATATTATATAAAGTATTTACATTTAAATATTTAGAAAATAAAATTCTGACAGACATCAATTTATGTTTTTGCATCTATTAATATATGGAGGACCAGTGAAAATGTTGACAGTGATAATAAAAATAAAAAAAAGACACAAAAAATCCTTATTGTTGAGCCCTGGAAATGCTGAGATGATGTGGAATTCATTCTGAGATCTGATGGAAATTTCAAAAAGAAATACAAACAGAAAATGTGAGAGAGAAAAGTTCAATCAAACCCTCGGCTCACTGGTCGGTAAAACGGTTCATCCGCAACGGTGATACACTTCATTCTAAGCTTCATTTTATTTGAGCTGTGATTCATAAATGAGGACAATAACATCAATAAAGCAAAAAATAGTAACTTGACTCATGCTACTTTGATGAAACTCCCAAAGATAAACCAAGAGGAGTGTCTGAAAGTCCATTAAGGTGTATTCATAAGTCATTATTTGCCATGTTTAAAGATTCATGCTTCAAAGGGGGTCTAATGTCACCGTCCAGAAATGACAAAACCGAATCATCTAGACTATTATTAGCCCGCATTAGTACAATAATAGCATGTCATGTGTTAACCAACCAGCTGGAGACTATCAAACTGATTTTATATCCCTGCACAACGTTCTCTGTAAAACAAGAGATCATTTAACTCAACCAGCATTTTTAATTAAATCTCATTTAAAACAGAATTTATTTCCTTAAACCAGTATTTAGACACTTTAAGTGACACTTTATATTACAAATATAAACCGAGTATAATTTATTTTTAATGAAGAATAGCACAAGCACACTTTTCAAGCTAAACTTTTGCCATTTCTTAGGTTTAAACGAATGCAATTATAAAGTAAATACTTTAATTGTAGTATTGGACACGTTGCATATCCCGATAAACACCAAAATTCAAGGGAAGCAATTAGCAGATCTGACCTGAAGGCATTCGTTAAATGTATTGTGTCTGCAGTCTTGTGAAAAGCATGTGTTATGACAATATTGTGTATTCTTATTGAGATATTCTGTGCAGAAGAGTTAAAGGGCATATCTGGCACAGGGAAGCAGTTGCTGCTCATTTACATGCACTCTTGACCAATGAGAAGAAGGCCTGTTTCCGTTTGTCCGCTTACCTCTCTGTCATTGGGGGAGGCCGGGGCATCTTGGTACGGGACAGGGGGTTGAGCACGCCTCTCTCCTGAACTCACCTGCTGGACACAGACATGTGCGTTATACACCAAGACACAATAATCACTAGCAGTGCACCAAATACATTAGAGACAGAGGAAACTACAGCTGGAGACTGTCTTTAAAGGGATACTTCACCGATTAGCATGAAGCTTTGTATCGGTAGAAAACCCGATAGTATTTTCGAATTGACATGCATGACATTCCCTCCCTCATGTCCCCCTGAGACGAGAGATTTCTGTATTGTGTGTCTGGAAAACAACCTCAGATGACGCAAAAATCGTCATTTAGCTCATCTGAGGCTTTTTTGTCCAGAGGCGAGAGACTCCAGCCAGTAGGAGGAGCTCGTTCCGCATGTCTTCAACCCGCCCATAGGGGGATCTCATGATAAAACGCCGTCTTTTCAGTTTCGAGTCGACTAGTAGCCTAGTTGTATCATTTCTTCCGATACTGCCCTCTGTAACCGGTAGGTGTGGCTTGGGAGTGGCCTCGTAGGGCAGCGAAGCAAGTGCATTCTGGGAGTTGTTGTCTTTCATCCACATGAGCCAAAAATACATTTTCTGGCTTTTCTGAGTCTAGAAGGCACCAACTTCTTAAATAATTTCACGTTTCTACTACATAAATGACCCAATTTAAATACATTAATCTTTCCAGCGGTGAAATATCCCTTTAAAGTCACCATGAAATCAAAAATTGACAATTGTTCAGCATTTGTTATAAATGATTTATCCGTGCACAACTGCACATCATTAGTTTTGTTAAATTCACATGCCCTTGTAATCTTGAATCAAATGAACTTCCCCTCTCTCTTGCAGCATCTCTTCTCTACTCTGATGACGTGTTTACTAATGTGAGGGCGGGGCAACCTGTCACTCACATGATCGACCAATAGCAAACCACAACCATCTAATTAATCACCCACGGACAAAATCAAGCCCTGCCCTACATTTCTTCTTGTTCCAAAAGCCATAAGAAAAGACTAACGCAACTTCTGTTTCATGCGTTTTTTACTGCGCTGATTTCAGCATGGACACAAGAGGCCAAACACAAAAGAAATGGCATATTTAAATAGTAAAAATAAGAAATTAAATTCTGCATGAAGAAAATGTCCAAAAAAAAATTAAATAAAGGGACATTGAGATATTTTTGCCATATGATATTATTTATGCAATAAAGAATATTTCCCTCTCAAATTTCCATTACTGTACTAAAGAAAAACTCATTACTATAATATGTAATGAAAATCCTCCTGCGTTTTCTGTTCAAGTGTAACAAACACTACAATGACTGTACACTTCAATGTAAACTATATACTTATAAATGTAGTTTCACAACAACAGATTCATAATAAAAAATGTTTTATGTTTAGGTTTAAATGTGCTTAATTGTCCCTGCAAATGCAAATAAACTGTGTAAAATATGTTTGAAAATAAAGAAATAAATAGACAAATAGATGGATAAATTAACAGATATAAATAGATTTGGGGTAAAATATGACACTGGCATGTCTTTTTATTATTTTATATCATTTCTATTTATAACGTTGCTTAATATTTAAACCAGACAGACTTGAATTTCAACTGAAGTGTTAGTTTAACCTTTAAGTAGCGCGTCTGTTTAGGGAAACGTGCTCTCGGGTCTGGTTAACAGGTCAGGTTGGTCTGTGGCTCATTAAGTAGGCTAGTTGACAAACCAACACCCAAAATCCAAAAATGACTAATCTGATGACATAAACCTTCTGATGGCCTCTAAAATCTCTTAAATGTCATCATATTAACTATATAACTTATCTTTTATTATACCATGGTCAATACACAAAAAATACTGGCAGTACCATAGTACAGGTAACATTGTCACACCCATTTAAAACAATCTCAATACCAAAAAGTACCAGGGTATTACCATGCTATTAAGACATGTACCACGGTAGTACCATGGTATTATTATTAGAAGTACCTTACCATGAAAATACCATAGTACATTCAATTCAGTACCATGTATATTTCAAAACTACCATAGTATCCTCGGAGTATCATCATCATCATAGTATCATCACCATGGCATTAATTGAAATACCATGTTAATACCATGATCCATGAACATGGTAATCATTCAGTACCATATTAAAACCATCTGATTTTGGAACTGTTTTGTTAGTGTATAACCAATCCGCTAGTTTAATAGATATTTAAAGAGCTTATATTGTAATTTAAATATATAATACGGTAGTAAGTGTGTTATAATGCATATTTGTTGTAGTATATACTTGATGTTGTGTTTTGTTTTTGTTAGCATACATGCTACATGAGTGAAGTGCCCTGACCTGCGCCTGCGCGCTGCTCCGCTGAGGCGACTGCTCCTCTATCACCTTCTGCTTCAGTTTCTTAAACATCGCTCCATGCGATAATTGTCACGTCGGGAAAGATTTTAGTGTCCGATTCCCAGGGTAAAAAACTTGATGTATGTGTGGATGAGAGCAGTGCGCAGATGCAGCTGACGTGGAGGAAAAGTGAACAGCTACGGGTCCACGAGAGGCTCAGAAAGGACGATTGTGAGTTATTGAACTTGCATCTTGCAATGTTGCTAAGAAGAACATAAACTCAGACAGTGTGACACTTAAAAATAGATAACCTTGATATATAACATGCTACTAAACTTCATATAGCAGGGTATTTATGTGGTACTGCAGGGTTTTTCAAAGAACACCATGGTAATATTGTGGTAATAAAAACAATAGTCATTAAATAAAAATAATAAAACTATACTTATAGTCAATTAAAATATGTCATTATATATTATTATTATTATTATTGATAATAATTTTAACATAGATTTAGATTTCTGAAGAGGTCTTATGATCAAAATAGGTACAATAAAATGTGAATTAAATTTTTTTATCATTTATAATTAAAAATTTTATTAAAAACATCACGCTGATTCGACGTGTTAAAATTTCCCGGTTGATTATATTTTATTAACCTTTTTACAAGTATTTAGCATTAAATGGGGTATTAAAACTTAATTGCATAATGATGAAATAGCCAAACTTCAACAAAAGAACCTTTCATACTGTATAGAAATAGCTAAGTAAATTAAATGATGTGCATATAAACCTCTTAGCAAAATAAAAGTGTATTTTTATTTTATTTTGCATTAATGATCTGTTGCTTGTGGGGTTTTTTTACTGTGTTTTTGTCATGTAAAACCACTTACTGCACAAACAGACTGAACATTTAACCTTAATCACACTTTGTATGATAAAAATAACCTTTGAACTGTCTTTAATTATATTCCAATGTCTTCATTAGGACTCTGTGCTCTTCTACACATATCAGGGGTCAAAGGTTATAATGGTTAAAGATATGGGCTGATAATCAAACCCTAGAAGGGAAGTTACTGGAGTTTTACGTGTTTCTCCAGTAGAAACTGCATTGTATAATTGACTTCGGGAAAGCATCCGCCTAATGAGCCATACATATTTGATTACTGTTTGCAGTACAATTAAAAACAACACATTATTTACGGATGAGAAGTATTGAATATTCACACGTGATCTGTTCAGTGGCTCACTGTTTCTTGTGCTGTAAAGCAGTTTTGCTCTCCATTTAATCGCATTGCCGTCTAGGAGAAACAATTGAGATATTAAAGAGATCGCAACTGATTTTTCTCTCTTTTTGGCTCACAACTCAGTGTTGCACATAGTCTCGAGAAGCTCTAGAGGGCGCTCACTGTAACCATAAAAGCCATAGTATCTCTGATAAAGTCAATGGGAACACTATAAAAATAAAAAAACATTAGGCTACATCAAGGCTGTCGCCTCTGTTATAATCTCTTTTTGATCAATCACTATATTAAACATTGTAGGGAAGTTTCTCCCTGAATATCTCAAGTGATTTACAATATAAACCTTCCATGCAATATCAATATGCTCCTGTGATATATAATGCACAGTGTTTATAACTTATTTGATCTTCATTTTTTTTTTTACATGTAAACGTCCTGTACAGACTCATACCTCATTGCATATACTTTTGTACATTGTACTTTTTTCTGTAAATTATATTATTCTTCAGTAATGTCTGTGTTTCTATGAGGACTGGAAGCATCTGTTACCAAATCAAATTTGTGCATGAGCCAGTGAAAATCTTTCCGATTCTGGTTACAGTATTACATTACAAGAAAACAGTCCCTTGTTCCAAAAGTACAGGACAGTTTTAGTAGTAGTGTGTTTTGCATAGATAACCTGAGTTTGATTAGTCATCCTGGAGCAGATAATGCCACGCACATCAGTGTGGAGATCTGTGCCAGCATCATGAGCGATCAATGATCATCAGCAGGTTTCAGATCTGTGCTCATCCTTCTGGCCGTATACAGACAACAATCCATCAATGTCTGAAGGCACCATGCTCAGAATGCTGGATCCAGGAATACTAGATTTCATTTCATGCATAATGTGGTTATCTTCTGTGTATCAAATGTTTCGACAACAGATTATCATGTTATAGTTTTTAGGTAATCGTTTTAATTTATGTAGCATGTTAAGTTTATCGTAAATGCATCATATTATGAAAGTTGAAAGCTGTTAAAAGAGAATCTGCTAGGATTTCTACCCTACCTAAAGTTAACCTTTTCATACAAAAAACAAATAAAAACAATAACATTTCAACCAAATAGGCACTCATGCATTCATCAGTTACCCTATATATTCATGTTAGTCATATTATAGTCATTCATGTTTATTCATCATAAACATCTATCATATTATATTATTTTGTTTAATAGTAATCCATGGGCTTTTTTTTACATTTATTGGACAGGAAAGGAAATATGAGGGAAATAATGGGAATAGGATTTAAACATGATGCAAGCCAGCCTCAAACTCGTGTCCTATGTATACTTTGTGTCGTGTGGATTAACTGCGCATCAGCACGTCAGCTTTGCTTAATTCAACCTTCTTCTATTTGACCCTTTATATTCATAGAATGAAATCACCATGCCAAATAACATCCATCCTCAGGAAACCGCAGGGCATCACCAGGGGCGTAAATTTCATCTAAATGTTGGGGGGGACAATAAACATAACATTCCTCACAAGCAATTTTTTGAAGGGGACACCAATAATATAGGCAAAATTGTACTTTCTATGGATATGTGTGTACACAGAGGAAAGCCTTACTGCTATTATTAGTGTAGCTAGACCGTTCCATTATCCTTCTCTCAAAGTTTCTCTCTGGTTCATTGAAAAAGCTGACTAAATTGACCAAAATATTCTTCATTGGTGTGCGAAATTGACAACAAAATGATGGTTGATGATTAATTCAGGGATTTTATCGATAACGATAATTAGACAATATTTTGCTGAGTGTATTATTGTGCTGGTAACTTGGCATGTTTAGGACTGCTGAGGACAGCCGACTCCTAAAGTTTTTGATATTCTTCATTGGCATTTTTACCTTTATAAATGTATTTTTAAACCTAAATATATGCATGCATCATCTTTTGTGTCAATTTCATACATTAAATTAAATTATAATAATAAGACACAATAGGGCTGTTACCAATCAAATTAAATAATATCAACAAAATCTTTGCAATGGAGAGGAAACACAAAAGTTGCATTTGAAATGGCATTTAGATTTTACACAGACATAAATAATGTTTTGTTTAAAACATAAAACGTTGAATATTGATATGTAAAATGATTTAGAACATGAAAAGATACTTTAAATGTGAAATTAAAACCGCCAGTAGGTGGCAGCAATTCATTGTTAATGAGTGAGTCATTGCGATTCAACTGATTCGTTCAAAAAGCTGATTCATAATTCAGTAGGGAAATACCTCAGTGTTTCTCTGAGACGCAAATACAGTGCTTTGGCTTAGTTTTCAACTATTTTCGTTAGCGAAATAGAGTTAAAACAGGCAATATGGTGTCTAAAAGTAAACTTTTCAATTATCAATTTATTAAATCACATTTATTATCATGTTAATATCTGGAGAAAAACTGCACTCTTTGTGTGATATTATATTAGATTAACTATATTAAATGATATAAACTGACTAAATCACACAGTGAAAGTGTGAAAATCTAAATGCGCACACGCACTTGTCTAATCTACAAGACTACGCAAGGTGTATGCGTACACTCTATGGGTGTGTGTGTGAGGGAACGGTTTTAAACAATCTAAGTAACGTTTAATGCACAGACTGTATAAAACAAGGTTATAATCGCCAACATAGCGAGGCGGACTACATCGGTGACAAAAGTACATTGGTTAGCCTATCATAACATTTTATGTCAATGATTTTGTAAATGACGCAGACGCAGCATATTCTGTATTAAAGAGAAAATAATCGCTTCATCCGAGGTTTAAAGTAAATAAAATAGCCTTGACTTACTGGAGTTTATTGGAGTTGTTTGTGATGAGGTAAAAGGGGAGCGGGCAGTGGACCGAAGCACTGAGGCAAGGGAGGGGGGACTCAAAATTTTAAAACGTTAATTTGTATTTGCCCCGTTTGCATTTTTATTGTTTTACTACTTAAACAATTATTTTAAGTATATATCATTATATTATTTTCAATACACATATTTTAATTATATTTTTAGGAGGGGACAACCCTCAGATAGGGGGGGTCCTGACCCCCCCGACCCCCCCGCGATTTCCGCCTATGGGCATCACACATAACTGCAGCATACATGTATATAGGCTAATGTACATGATGTGATTTCTGTGAGTGACATAAGCCTCTCTGAGCCTTGAGATGTGATCATGGGACACCACAGCTTCTCTGAGGTGCCACAGCTGTGTTATTGGTTTGTGTAAAACCTCTAGCACTGGGTCTAATAACACACAGGTTCATTAAATCATATTTCCTGCAGATTTGTGTCAGAAATCTGATAAATGCAGCATTCACAGCTGGGAGATTAGGACAGCATCATGGCCACCATCTACATGCAATGTTTGCGTATCATCCAGTCAGCGAGGAAGTAAGGCGTAAATTATGTGTAAATCATGACAATACAGCCAATAAAGTTTCATTTAAACAAGTTTAATACAGGAAAAATGCAAAATGCAAAATATATACAGTGCAAATTCAATACAATTGTGTTAACCCAGCCACAATGAAACTGTGCAAAGAGTATAAGTCGGGGTAAGATGACCATGGTTTCTCCTGACCATAATGACACAAAATCTCATCTCAGCAATTACCTAGTGTTATTGTTTTTAAATGTAATAATTATTGTAATTAATGGGGTTATTATTCAGAATTTCCATGAATTAGATGTAGCCTACATTTCAGACATATTTGCTTGCATTAAAACCTATAGTTGAGTGAAATCATTAAATTTAGTGTTAGTGTTGCTATTATGACATATCTTCGATTAAAATATGGGCAATTAAATATGTAAATATTAATATGCCTGTAAATAAGACACAGAATAATTTTACCTTTCACATAAATCTCTTTTGATTCTGCTTTGTCTCTCATTGTTTATTCAATTATTATCAACTATATAGTCATAATTCAAATTTAAATAGAATAGCTGATTTAGTATTTTAGGTTAATGACACTTTAAACATTAAATAAATATGAATAAGAATTATATCAAAAGTAATTTCTACATTCTGTAAAAGTTTAGCCAGGGGTGGGGGTGGTTATTAACTCAGGTAAGATGGCCTCTTTGAATAATTTTATATTTTGTTCTATAACAACTAAATTAGCAAATGTTTCTGTTTATTTCCAATAATAACACATTGGCTGATGCATCATCATCCTGCACATCCTGCACCCCGTCTTCCCCTATTTTAAATCTGAATTAAATAGCAATGTGATTTAAGTAATCCGGCACCATCAGCAGATTTCGAAACACTCACGACAGCCGTCATCGACTGCATCGCTAGGCGTTTTTCGCCACTCATTTGCACAAAGTCGAACTTTCGTGAACTTATTTTGACATTCTCCCCATGCTATCAATCCCACAATCCCCAGCGCGAGACTCCCATAGAGAGTGAATGGCAAGCGTCTGCTCCTCTCCGCGCCAGTGCACGCGCATCGTTAGCCTGATCTGCAAGCAAAAACACTTTAACTTCCTTCTAAGAAGATCCTTCGTGTGTCCTCAAGGAAACGGCCTTTCACATTATTCATTGTTTTCATCACCTTCTCTTCTGAGCCCATGAAATATTCATCCAATTCAAAGTGTCAGTTTCAGCAGGGAAAATCTCGAGGTGACTCGTTATTCTGAGGTGAATCGATCGTCCCGCTGTCATGCGGATGTTCCCGTCGTGACTGTCACTGTGTATGGGGAGAAAACAGGCCAGACCACAAGCACACTTTTGTTTCTTACTAAAGCAAGTTTATATTCAGGGTTAGTGATCTGAATAAACCCCAACCCAAGTATGACAGAGTTAATATCGCAGAGACCATGAGCACTTTTGACTCTCTTTTTTTTTTTAGCATAGCAACACTCTAGCAATCACTCAGAACACCTTGGCAACTGCATAGCAACGCCCTAGCAACCACCCACGACATCATACTGGCAAATTTTGCATGAGCACCACTTCTCATTTATATGTTGATTCAAAATTCTAGTTTATTACATGATGCAGCCAGATTATTTAATTGTCCAATAGTTATGTTATCTAACTCCAGATAAGAAATTATTTAAATTGAATTAAAATTAATTGAATTTAAAAACTGAAAGGAAACATATGTAAGTTTGGAATTTGATTTGGAAATGAAAAAAATAGAATAATCGTAAAATATGTGGTATAAATGGAGATTTTATGGAAATTAGATATATGTGACCCAAATAAATACACTGTAAAAAAATGAATTAATAAGTTATGACAACATATGTTGTATACGTCGATTTAAGCAATTTCCTACTTTTTTAATGTTATACAAGATTCAACTAATTTTTAAGGTCAGTTTAACATAATTTAATTTGAAATGACTTAAACATCCAAGTTGATTGTACTTAAAAATGTACAGTGTAAAAACAAATTTCCAAAGTCATAAATAAAAAGATTTTACAGAAAAACATTTTTTTTTAAAAGAAGAAAGATTTTTAAGTTACAAAGTTAAGTTATTGGAGTATGTTTTACAAGAAAATACAATTTCAGTGTTTTTCTTCTTAAAAAAAAAATCATGTTTCAATGTGTTACTTACAGTACTGGCATTTCTGTGAGAAAATCCTTTTTTTTTTTCAGTGTATATGTAATATGGTAAAGTTGTGCGTGAAAAAAAAAAGGTAGATTCTCTCTCGGCTGAAGTCTCACTGAAAAAGTGAACCCTGCTTTCTGCTGGCTTCTCAACCTCTAATTTTACACAGAATATCTTTACACACCTACACACTCTCTCTTCAGCCGCGGAATGAGGAACGGTCCGTAGCTAGCATTAGCATTTTCCCTCCATTGAGTCAGAGATGTGCGGGAGACTCCAGAGGGATATGGGAGAAATGAGTGATGGAAACAACAGAGGCATGATGGAGTTCCTTCTTTACCCTCTGAAGCCCATCAGACATTACTCACCTGCATTCAGAAAATACTCGTCTCCTCATGCATCTGCAATTATTTAATATATACTGTGTGTGTGTGTGTGTGTGTGTGTATATATATATATATATATATATATATATATATATATATATATATATATATATACACCATATAACCATGCATATATACATACTGTTTATGCTCAAATATATTTTGTAACAATATATGTAGTATGACAACAAATCTTAATACTTTATCTTGTTTTAAGGATGTTTAGATGTTGTTTTATTAAAAGACAAAGATATTAAGAACTTGATTTTGAAAAAGCATCAAGGCAAGTGTAATTTTTAATTCATGACTGCATTCAATAGAGTTATTATACATGCATAATTGTAATTGGATAAAAATCAATATTTTTTCCAAAATGCCTCGAGTTAACAGTGTAAACTCAATATGCTGTTTTTACCCCAGCCACATTCTGGCCACAGTGACACTGGTGAAACCTACACTTAAGCACTAAATCACATTGTTAGCATTTTGTTTATTGCAGAGTTGTTATCAGCTCTAATATATTTTCAGTGGTCAAAGCCTTTTCATATGGGACAGTTGCATGGCAACACTATAGTAACACCATAAATAAACTCCTCTGCATCTCAACAAGTCCCGCTGAAAGATGCATGATGGGTCACGCGTTGACCACTATGCTTGAATCAGAGGCTGGATATATTGTTGCCTTAACTCACCCCATCCTCCACACACACACACACACACACACACACACACACACACACACACACACACACACACACACACACACACACACACACACCAGCCATTACCATAATAAAAAGCTTTTTAGAGCTGACCTATGGCAAGCTCTCATGCATAATTAGGTGCTCAGGAAGAATAGAGCGAGTGAGTTTTTCATACACAAGAAGATATTTGCATTAGAGGAATAAAGACAAGCACACACTCTTGCCAAAGCTATTGTTATCTGAGACCTTTCACAAAGCATCTCTTTTCCAGTGGTAGCATTAGATTTAGCGAGATTAACTGCTGTAAATGTGGAATGGATATATTTCTGCTTTGATTATTTTAATTTCGATGATTCAAGATTCTTTTAATAAACACTAGGACTAAACAAAGCACTACACACTAGCATTACGTTAACAGAGGACCAGGAACTGAGGAAAACCAACGGCTTAAAGGGATACTTCAGGATTTAGCATTAAGCTTTGTATTAGTATAGAAAACCTGTAGTATTTACGAATTACCGTGCTTTCCTCCCTCATGTCTCCCTGAGACGAGAGATTTATGTATTTTTTGTCTGGAAAAAATGCAAAATGCATCATCGGAGGATTTTTTGGCCAGAGGCTAAAGACTACAGCCAGTAGGAGGAGCTGTCCCGCATGTTTTCAACCCGCCCATAGAGGGTGGGATCTCACTCACAGAATGTACACACAGTGTCAGCCATCTTTTATTTGGAAGCTAAGCTAACGGTTCTTATTCTGTGGAGAAAGCTGAGTAGCAGGGGTTACCATCCTCTTTTTCCCGGACAAGTCTGGCCGTCAAGATCGTCCAAAATGTCCGGGATTCGGCTTTTGCTTTCTGCAGTCGCCATTCATTGTTTACATGCACACCTTTTGTTTCAATCTAACTGAATTCATTCCGATTGGTGAATCTGAATGTAGTGTTTACATGAACGCTAAACAAGTGATCGGTTGATGTGCGTTTTAACATTGCTAAGAAAATTCCGTGAGAGATACGAGACCGGTGCGTCTCACAGGTGTCGCTCATCAGTGATCACGCCACCGGCCTCGCACCGTTCTCCCGCGCCCCTCAGCCTCGTCCTGCTCGCCACAGTAAACATGATGAATGGCGACTGTAGAACGCAAAAGCCGAATCCCGGACATTTTGGGCGATCTCGAAATCAGACTCGTCACAGAGACTCACTAGTAGCCTAGCCTTGTTGTTTTAAACTGCCCTCTGTAACCGGTAGGCGTGGCTTGGGCGTGGCCTCCTAGGGCAGCGAAGCAAGTGCATTCTGGGAGTTGTTGTCTTTCATCCACATAAGCCAAAAATACATTTTCTGGCTTTTCTCAGTCTAGAAAGCTCCAAATTCAAAAATAATTTCTAGGGCTGTCAAACGATTAATCGCGATTAATCGCATCCAAAATAAAAGTTTGTTTTTACATAATATATGTGTGTGTACGGTGTATAATTATTTTCTATATATAAATACACACACATGCATGTATATATTTAAGAAATATTTGCATGTATATACTGTGTATATATATTTATATTATATATAATTTATATTATATATAAATATTTTATATATAAATAACAAATTTTTCTTAAATATTTATGCATGTGTGTGTATTTATATATAGAAAATAATTATACTCCATACACACACATATATTATGTAATAATTAATCGCGATTAATCTTTTGACAGCCCTAATAATTTCACATTTCTTCTACATAAATGACCAATTTTAAATACACATTCATCTTTCCAGAGGTGAAGTATCCCTTTAAATCCACAGGGGAAGATAATCAACAGAACAGGGAACAGGTGTTTAACTCAATTAGAAACCATGGAAACAACCAAGGAACTAGAACTGTGGCAAACGGGAACAGGGAAAACCAAACTAAGGGTGTGTTTACATGACAACAATGTACTAAAAACGGAAAAGTGTGCATTACATGGCCCCTAAAACACAATGAAACTAAACATAACCCTTACACACAGAAACAATATAGCGGAAAAGTTCAGCTTTTGACAATGAAACTGGTCTTGCAACAATAAATACACTATTAATGTGCTTTTCAAAATAATAAACTCTTATTCATTAAATAACAAACAATTGGGGAAATTATGGAAATTCAATGTTTAACTCTTTCCCCGCTAATGACAGAATTATCCGCCTTTCCGTGTTTTCACTGTTATACGGTAGGGGGCGGTATTACAGCAAAATATTCTTGGAGCCATGAAGGTTTTTTTATTTTTTTATTTTATTATTATCATCAATTATCCTGAGAAAACAGAACAGAATTTGTATTCAGCAGAATAGATAATTATACTAAATTTAAATAATTTTATTTGGATGAATTCTATTTATCTGATTATTAGAATGTTATAAATAAATTATAGAATAGAATGTTATAAATAAAAATATCTATTATTTATTTTTACTTGTTTATAATGATTGTTATAATTATAATCTATTTATTTATTTATAGACTGAGACTATAATTGATAAACCTACTTTTAATCTGTATTATGGAATTGTCTTGTTGTTTGCAGACACTGAACTTACAGGGTTAGTTCACCCAAAAATGAAAATTCTGTCATTAATTACTCACCCTCATGTTGTTCCAACCCCGTAAGACCTTCGTTCATCTTCGGAACACAAATTAAGATATTTTTGATGAAATCTGAGTGCTGGATCACCCCTCCATAGGCTTCTAAGGCATTATAACTTGCTGGCCCAGAAAATGTATTAAAGAGATTGTTAATATAGTCCAAGTAACTCCAGTGGCTCAATCTTAAGTTTATAAAGTGACGAGAATACTTTTTGTGCGCAAAAACAAACAAAAATAACGACTTTATTCCACTATTCATTTCCTTCTCTCTGGGCCTCGTAGTGTTTTTGCGCAGCGCGTCTGTGTTGCACGTCAGACGCATCACACACATGACCAGCGTCGGCCAATAGTGAGCCTACGTGGTGACGTGCAACACAGACGCGCTACGCTTAAACACTACGTGAAAAGACTCGAGGCCCAGAGAGAAGGAAATGAATAGTGGAATAAAGTCGTTATTTTTGTTTGTTTTTGCGCACAAAAAGTATTCTCGTCGCTTGATATACTTAAGATTGAGCCACTGGAGTCACTTGGACTATATTAACGATGTCTTTAATAACTTTTCTGGGCCAGCAAGTTTCAGTCCCTTAGAAGCCTATGGGGGAGTGATCCAGCTCTCAGATTTAATCAAAAATATCTTAATTTGTGTTCCGAAGATGAACGAAGGTCTTATGGGGTTGGAACAACATGAGGGTGAGTAATTACTGACAGAATTTTCATTTTTGGGTGAACTAACCCTTTAATTCTATTAAGCTTTCAATACTGGAACTAAGCGTCATGCAGCATGTCTTCTCATTAAAGCATTAACACACGCTGATCAATCCCTGCTTCATGTCTCTCGCCAGAGTTTCAACTAGACGCCACCAATATTTCAGAAACTACACCTCACATGTGCTGAAATAATGCCCATCTGCTTTAGATTAAACTCAACAGATCAACAGATGAACGAGAATCTTAAGATCTGCTGGAATGTAAGAAGTAATTTTGCACATACTAATGCTTGTGAAAAGCTTTTGAATCTGAAAAGCAATTAAACTGTCAGTCATAATTGCAAGCTTTTGAGGGGCATTCAAATGAGATTTTAAAATACTTTCTCTAATATTTAACATTCAACTATAAACCATTAGCAGTTTGACTTTGTGAAGTGTAACTTTTAAACGTGTATCTGTCAGATTAAAAGGGATAGTTCACCCCAAAATGACAGTTTGCATTAGTTTAGCTGAAGATGCAGCACTGACATTTCTTTTTCTTTGTTATGGTGAATCTTTACTTCATATTTAGTGTTTGCTTTTATATTGAAAGAATGAGGTGCACTAGAAAATGCATGAGCGCTATAGTCCCAAACATTACACTAATGAAGGACTGGAACTTGTAAGTAATGAACAAACACATCCATCACCACACACTGGCACAGCTGAAACGTTCGGCTGGATTAATGAGAACACTGGGATCCAAGAAGATGGCAAGTTAAACTACATATTCTTTTGAAAATGCAAGTTCAGCAAAATGCAGCTTATGCAGCTACTAAGATCTTTGTTAGGTGAATGCTATGTGTTCTTGTGTTTGCTAGGTGGTTATTTACTAGTAAAAAGAGCTGAATGCAGCCATTGATTTAAAGTGGGAGCAGAATAAACCAAAATATGAAGAAGGTCTTTATTCTGGAAGTCTGAGGGTATCTCATCATAAGCATACCCTAAAAATGAAAATGTAACTGTCAAGAGCCAGAACTGCTTTATAAGAGGACAACTCCACAGGCAATGACAAAATGTCTCAGTAGCAGAAATACAATTGATGCACAGACCACACAGACCTGGACTCATTTCATGTCTAACCTCAGGTGTAATAAACTCTGTGCAGAGTTTCAAACTGCCTTTCCCAAGAGGAATTAGAGGCTTGAACACAAATGGGCTTGCGTAATTCATTCTTAGTTTCTGTTTCAATTACACTGCCCAAATCTGCTTCCCATTTATCCTTAAAGGTGCTCTAAGCGATGTCACTTGTTTTTTAGGCCAAAACTTTTTTTGTCACATCCAGTAAACATGCTCTCTCTACCCGCTCGCTGCCTGTCCCCTGAACACACTGTAAGAAAGCGCGGTCTCTGTAGACAGCCCAGGCTCCACAAACGGCAACAAAAACAAACTGGCCCAGCCTGGACCACGAAACATAACAAACAGTGTTCCAGCCAATAACCGACAAGAATGATGTGGGGGTGGGGGATGGGGGGTTAGTGCGCTTGCACATGAAGGGGGGTGTGGGGAATGGAGGAGAGAGAAGCATGAGGAGGGAAGTTAGCTAGAGGAGAGATGTCCTAGACAACGACAACGACTAACGTTGAAATTGTATATTCTTGAGAATTTTGATATGGCCGACACACGACCAAAGAGACGGCGTTCCGATGAAGAAATAACAAAGAAGAGGGAAAAGGAGAAGGAACGCGCGTGTCCCGAATTTACATCGGAAAAACCCTTTCGGGGCAGAAAGTCCCGAATTTACATCGGAAAAGCATTCAAAAGGTGGTGAGAACTCCGCCGGTAGAAGGGCTTCCAATCCGACATTCAGCTGGCTCGGTTTTTGCTGGACTGGTGTGTAAATCCAGTTTCAGGAAGCACGGGAGGGAGGGAGAGGGGACGGGATGAGGAGGAGGGAGGGTCGAGCTAGCCTCCGTTTTGTTTGACAATACTTCGAACGTCAACAAGAAGTGACGTCACCCAGCATCGCTTAGAGCATCTTTAAGAGTGTCAGGTTTATCTGTTTTAAGGCCACAAAGTATATTATAATCTCATCTCGTGACAAACTGAACCTGCTTAACAACAGCCAATAGTGATTCAATAGTGGAGACAGCAAATCCTCCAGGGCATTCTCTTAATTTAGTCTAAATAAAATTTTGAACCTGCAAATACTTAATGAAATCCACATTAGTAACCCTAAACCTGTTGGAAAAATGTGGCATTGTCTAATTAAATATGCCCTAATTTGCATAATTATCCAGAATAAAAATCTAAACATTGGATAAAGCCAGATTTAAAATTCTTGTCGACATATCAGAGTTTTTACAGGATTCTTTTTTCGATTTATTTATATCGCTCCATTAATCAGAAATTACTGTACAGAAACAAAAAAAAACAAAAAATTCTCCATGATATGAATAAAATGTTGTCTAATATCAGGCAAATTATATATTTTATAAGGACAAAAAACATCCAGAATATAGATAGGAATAAAACTGTAAAGTTGTGGAGATTTATGACTATTAACTAGTTGCTTATTAGCATGCATATTACTAGGATATTGTCTGTTTATTAGTACTTATAAAGCACATATTAATGCCTTATTCTGCATGACCATATTCTACATCCCTTAATCCTAGCCAATACCTAAATTTAACAACTACCTTAATAATATTAATAATAGTAATTAGGGGTTTATTGAGGCAAAAGTCGTAGTTAATAGTTAGTTACAGTAATAGTGAGAATTGGACCCTAAACTAAAGTGTGACCCATTAAACACATCTTGACGAAACCGACTTTAAAGATATGCATTGTAACTGAAATCTACAGATGCAAATAGATAAAGTGCAATAAAGTGTATTTTGCATGTTTTTTTACACTGCGAAACAACACATTATGAAAACCCAAAATGTCTGCAATGTCTTGCCTGCAAACAACACATTATGAAAACCCAAAATGTCTGCAATGTCTTGCCTGCAAAAAAAAAAAACACACTAAATATCCCTCTTGAAAACTGCATGATGTACATGCATAAAGTGAGATGGCATGTGTGTTGGTTCTTCATAAAGCACAAACACATCTGAAATATGAACACAGCCCTGAGCACCATGCTTGTTCAGCATAAGGGTATAGAACAATAAAAGTGAATGTTATGACTCTGCTGTCACTCAAAGCAACATCACACTAACTCCACTGATGCTCAAGTAAAAGAAGTAAAACAGGGGCTTCTCTTCTTTGGTGGCCTGGAATGAAAAGTCTGCAGTGCTTGAGTTTGTTTATGTGTGTCTCTTGTGACAAATGCAGTTTGTGTTCAGTGGCTTGCGGCACAAAAGCCCCATCAATCAAACCTCATGCATCCTCAGCAGAACGCCACACTTCATCCAGACCAGTGATGGAAATGATATGAGGGATGAGAAAGCAGAACATTCTGGGAACAAAGGACAATAGTGTGATGTTTACTGTTGGAAAACACTTCTCAAAAGACGTCACACATATGACATATTATTTATCTGTGATCTTCTGGTCTCTTGATACTGCATGGCACAGCTCCTTCAGTGCAATTCTCTGGGATCCCCACCCCCAGTGAAGTACATGTTCACACCAAGAACGATAAGTATAACGATAACTGTATTATAACTGTACTAATGCACAATATTATTGTTTAGTAATGAAAGGCTGAAGCCTCAGGGTCTCTTCATCATGTACACAGTATGAACCCCAGTGGTCATGCTTTGTGCATGCATGATTAACCCAATAAAACCTTGCATACCGTATTTGATATGCAAATTTACAAGGCCTCTAAATTATCTACATGATCAAAACTCTGCTGAAAAAAACTTGTACATACTACATGCCTTCTGTCATGTGATTGATAGTTTATACTTTTTAACATATAATTGTTAAAATGTGTTCAATGATTTTTTTTACATATAGTAAAAAAAAAAAAAAAAAATTGATGTAGTATATATAGTTAGTAATATTTCAAGATGAACACATACTGGATTTTTACCTGATTATCCATTATTATTTAATTTTTTTTTAGAAAAATCATGTTCAAATGTGAGTCTCAAGTATATAGGATCATCCGGCTTTTGAGGTCATTTATGTGATCATTTTATCGCATTTCATTATATGTTTTAAAACTACAGTGCTTTGATCATAAAACTAAGCATTTAAATATTATCTTTATAAGACATATTTTTCTCCTTGAGCTCCATATTCTCACTATATCATATTATATGGGCCATAAAAACTTGTTTTTATGATTCAAAAAAATTACCACTCAGATGCAAGATTTTGTCTATAGGTTACATAAACTGTTCCATTTTCATATGTCAGACAATTATTTAATATGTCAGGCTTTACAGGGTTTATGGGGTCATGTCATAATGCATTAAATATTTCTCCATGAGGTCCACCTAGTGCATTAAAAACATCAGAACATCATAATAATTAGTTCTGCATGACCTTTCCGCGCCCTCTCCTGACCTTCAGAGTTAAAGGGGTCGATCTGTCCGCTGTGCCTTTGAAACATGTTTCAAGTCTTTGCATGTGAAATGAGAAGCAGGAATTACATGCTTTTTTATCCACCAGTTCACAAAGTAAAAGTTTCACCTTCATAAATAATTTAGTGTTGGTTCAGATCAGTCTGAAATGATGAGGGATCCTCCTCAGAAGACACACAGACAGAAACAGCACAAGCTTTCGCACACCGCATTTTACTCTTATTGTTAGATCTTCCACGGTTTATGAATAATAGCATCACAAAATCATCATAGTACTGGGATATTTCAGTCAGTTAATAATTAGTCCCCAGTGCAAATCAGAACAGCAACACAAACACATCACATCTGGTTACCTAAGACAAACAAGAAGGGCGAGAGATGTTATCCTTTGACCTTTTCTCACACATGTTTAATGTCATCACTGAATCTGAAGGATTCTGTCATCTGTCAGCATCACTCGCTCTCATCTGTCAGTGATGATGATGAAGCACTAACAGCACAGTCTTTCTCTTAGTCCTCGAATCTGTATGTGTGAGATCGAGATCTTTATTGTTTAAAATCCAATAAATGTTTCCAGACGCTCCAAAAAGCTTCTTTTTATATTGTGCTTCTGAATAATTCCCAAGGCGAAACAAAAACAAGATGAAGAAATAAACTCGTTCTAGTGCATAAGGGCATGGACAACATTGCTGGTGTTACAGATACAAATGTGTTTCCCCTCATTCCAGTAAGAGAAAGATTTGTGTCGGCATATGGAAATGAAAAGTCATGATGAAAAAAAAGAAAAAAAAAAGATGGAGATTTTAAAAAAGAACGTGCTTTAGAGAAAATGCAGAAATGACACATATCATCTGCACCCTTCACTGGAGGGAATGCCTTTCACAGAGGAATTATGTCTTTACTACTTTAAACTACTTTAAATTATGAGCAGCTTGTAGATTGACAAGCTACAGATTACATTGGTTGAAGTATTAAGCTTCACTAACAAACAACATACCAGAACACCCTAACAACTGCAAAGTTACTAAACAAAATAGCAAACAACATTCCAGGGCACCCTAGCAACCACTCAGAACACACCTGCATAGCACCATCCTAGCGACCATCCAGAACACCCTAGCAACCACCCAGGACACCCTAACAACTGCAAAGTTACTAAACAAAATAGCAAACAACATTCCAGGGTACACTAGCAACCACTCAAAACACCCTAGTAACCACATAGCAACTGCATAGCACCATCCTAGTGACCACCCAGAACATCCTAACAACTGCAAAGTAACTAAACAAAATAGCAAACAACATTCCAGGGCACCCTAGCAACCCCTCAGAACACCCTAACAACTGCAAAGTTACTAAACAAAATAGCAAACAACATTCCAGGGTATCCTAGCAAGCACTCAGAACACCCTAGTAACCACATAGCAACTGCATAGCACCATCCTAGCGACCATCCAGAACACTCTAGCAACCACCCAGAACACCCTAACAACTGCAAAGTTACTAAACAAAATAGCAAACAACATTCCAGGGCACCCTAGCAACCATTCAGAACACCCTAGTAACCACATAGCAACTGCATAGCACCATCCTAGCGACCATCCAGAACACCCTAACAACTGCAAAGTTACTAAACAAAATAGCAAACAACATTCCAGGGCACCCTAGCAACCATTCAGAACACCCTAGTAACCACATAGCAACTGCATAGCACCATCCCAGCAACCATCCAGAACACCCTAACAACTGCAAAGTTACTAAACAAAATAGCAAACAACATTCCAGGGCACCCTAGCAACCACTCAAAACACCCTAGTAAACACATAGCAACTGCATAGCACCATCCTAGCGACCATCCAGAACACCATAGCAACTGCATAGTACCATCCTAGCAACCACCCAGAACATCCTAACAACTGCAAAGTTACTAAACAAAATAGCAAACAACATTCCAGGGCACCCTAGCAACCCCTCAGAACACCCTAACAACTGCAAAGTTACTAAACAAAATAGCAAACAACATTCCAGGGCACCCTAGCAACCACTCAAAACACCCTAGTAAACACATAGCAACTGCATAGCACCATCCTAGCGACCATCCAGAACACCATAGCAACTGCATAGCAACATGATAGCAAAGAAGTTGAAGTAGTTCGTTTCACTAAAGTTACTAAAAACAGCGAACTGCATAGCAACACCTTAACAAGCTGTTGGAAGTAAGTAGTTAGCTTCACAAAAGCTAGTTACGAAAAATAGCAAGCCACATCCCAGAACACCCAAAGCAAAGCAACACCCTAGCAACCAGTCAGAACACCCAAGCAACATCCAATCTCTTTGTCTGATAGACCTTAACCTAGTTTAAACATTACACCGCTATTTTTGTAATATTTGCAATGTTTTGTGCTGTACGTTAGTGACCGTTTTGATAACACTAAACATTCAATCTGGGATCAATCAAGCATCTGTCTGATGGACTCTTGCCAGAAACATGTTTTGCTGATGGCAGATGTTAGCACACGTTTTCACCACTATTATCAAATAACTAGTCACACAATGAAAAGGACTGAGAAACAACTAAATGCCCCCTATACAGTACGCATGCACGTACACAAGTACACACACACAAACTACTAGTCATTATTCTACAGAAATAACTTGGTCAGCATGCAGCCCATCGCTGGTTTGAGGTGTTCGGGCACACGAGAACAGCAGGACGCCAATCAGCCTGAAAATCACATCTAGCACACGCATCATCACTCTACGCATCATATCCTGAAATCTCTCCAGCCACTGACACCAGAATAGCTCATCAGCCAATCAGATCAGGCTATTTTTACCACTGACCAGGACCAATGATCAGACTAATGATGACGGGTCATTTTCAGGAAACCCTCCTAATTGTGCCCTGTGCGTCCTAATGAGTTACTTTTATGATTATCAGGATAGTCGACGCAGTGACGTTATTTAAAGTGACAGTACGCCCAAAAATGAATATTTTGGCTGTCCCAATTCGAAGGCTTCTTCAAATGCGTCCTTGGTTTCCCATGCAATGAAGGAGGCAACAGATGGATCATTCAAGGCCTTGCCTGACCTAGAATTCATTATGCGCCAGTTTTGAGAGAAATTGCCGAAGTACACTTTTAACTGTAGGTATTGGGTTTCAACTTACTCATAATGAAATGTAAAAATTAAATATAAAACACTTTAAATAAAACACCCATTGAAGTGCCTTGAAACGCACAGCATTATTTAATGTGTTGACGTAATTTCCACTGAAACAGGAAGACAGGGCGGGACATATCGAACAGCTCCTCCCCTTTTTTTAAAATAGCCAATAGCGTTTGGTTGATATTACAGCTCCGCCAGAGCCGTTGAACTCGATAACGCCTCAGTTTCCTCCTAATCTCTAACCGTTTCTCCTCCTGATCTCCTCCATATCGCTTTAAAATACAGCATTCTGTGCAGAATATCAAACGGGTCCGATATGTTTTCTGGTCTGAGCGACTCGATCATATGATCCGCTCTGTGTATCGTGTCTCTGGACCGGAGCTGTGGCGGTTCACGTGACTCTGACGTGAAATCAGACTTCATTCGCAATGGAAAGCATATTTACACTGTCTGAATCGTTCCCTATCCCCTATATAGTGCACTATGTGCCGTTCACCATGTAGAAAATAGTAAATGTGTGAACAAGTGACGGATTTCAGCCGCAGCGTCAGCATCTATTATAGTGTAGGGGGCGGAGCTTCAGATTCTAGAGAGCATTTGATTGGACAGAAAATCTGATGAGAAGCTGAAGTGCAGAGTGATGTCATCAAAATCATTCATATTAATTGGTGGAAGTGATAAACTGTAAGTTTTCAATGTTTATATCTTCTAAATGTGAATTTTGTCATTGTTTTGGAGCAAACTAGCTTATAGATAACAGTAAGGCTAACATATTCATACTAAAAGCCAAAAAACTTCAATTTTGCTTTCATAGGGACTTTAAAGCAGTTCAAATGTTGACTTCTATCTTACTATGTGATTATAGTTTATCCTTTTTATTGTATACAAAAAATGGACCATGATGAACATATTTGGACAGTTTGTGAACCCTGTTTAGTTTTCAGACAGTTTAATATAAAAAAAGTCCAGTACAAACGTTACTGTCACTCGTTAACGGCAGCTGTCACGGTTGCTAGGCAACAAGAACAGTGGTCAGTAGGCCAGACCATCATTACGGACCTTCGCTAGGATGCAGCCGCTGGATTGGGATGCAGTTAGCATCTCATCCTCATGTCATCCCAAAACTGTTTGAATTTGAGAAATGCCTCAGTGTTTTGTTTTTGTCCATGCAATGAAAGTCAATGGGTTCCAAAGTTGTTTGTTCTGAAAGAAAGAAAGAAAGAAAGAAAGAAAGAAAGAAAGAAAGAAAGAAACTCATACAGATTTGCAACGACATGAGAGTTAATAAATGAAGACAGATGTTTTATTTTTGGGTGAACTTTTCTTTTAATTAAGCTTTGTTTATAATGCCAAGATATTGCAAAGTAAAACTTTTTTTTTTAAATGAATATCATTAGAATATGATCCATCTAAAATCCACCTAAATTTGCTTTTACTGAAATTTCAGTTATTTAAACAAATTATTTAAGGAATTACTGAATATGTAAATTAGTTTTAATTGTATATATAGTTAGGGGTTTTTATGCAGAATTTGTCTCCCTGTTTTGAAATCATTTTATCTTTCTGAAATCATATTTCAAGGGATTTTTTGATCACATGGTTCAAACAGATAACTTTCTCAGCATTTATCAGAATGATATTTGATTGTTTATACTTACATTGACATCGTCAGTAGTTTGACTTAAAAATTTCATCATTTTACAAAAAGAAACACTAAATATTGTTCTTGTCACAAAGAACACGAACATTGACTGTAATTTCAACCCCAAATCATTTTTGACAGAATTTACTCTAACAAATTGCCTTTATGAATTTCAAATCTACTATTATAGAGTATCATAAATGACTGTTTCCTGAGATAAGCTGATACTATAATTGCTGATTTAGTTCTCATGTTGTGTAATGCATGCTTTGTAGTTAAGAGCTGGTGTATGAATTTATCACTCAAACTAATTTGCATAAAACAAAATAAAAATCCAGGCAGTGTCAAAACAGCATATTGTAAATCAGGTGTTCTTTCAGCATTCACACCCATGAACCCGCTCACCTTCAAGAGGAATATCTGCTCTCGTCAACGCTTGTCAAATGTAGTTTATGCAGTGGCATCCTGACTGCGCATGCATATTCATATTCATACACAGTTCATCAACTCCCGCTCCGTCCTAATGTGAGCGCCCGAGGCTGGAGCACACAGAAGAACAGCGCTCTTCCGAAACACAGGCCATCCATCAAAGAAATGCAAATCTTTCTGGTGAGGCATGTTGAGGAAGAGAATACAAAGATGAGAAATGAAGAATTTAAGTGATGGAAACTCATGTCAGTTGATTTACCAAAGGCTGAACCTTTAAGGTTCTGAAGAATGGAAAAATCCAAGATGCTGGGAAAATTAATTATAGTATTTTTTTCCTTTTCATCTGTGACTGTTGTTGATTACAAAAAGACTGATACGTTTAATGTTTCTTAGTTTGTTATATCAAACAGAAAATATATTTATAATAATGCACTTACAATCAAAGCTCAGCAGACTGAAGGGTTTAAACCGAGAAATGAAGAGGATTATATTTTGTTTAAAGGTGCATGCTGTTCAGATCACATGACCAGCCGAATAACTTTACACACAAAAAGTTGATGAGTTTTTACTCATGTTGATGAGTTAAAGCAATGTAAAAACATATGTTGTCATAATTTCTGTATATTGAGTGTCCCTAAGAAGGACTTGTTCACTGCTGAAACATTTTGGATATGCATCCATGATTTGCATTTATGGATGAAATATCCCTTTTAATGACATAATGAAATCTGCAATAAAAACATATTTTAAAAAGAAAATACAAAATAAATGAAAAATAAATAAATAAATAAATAAAAAATCAAAACCATTTCTAAAAGTAACTATAACTAAAACCAAATGTAATGTAATTTGAAAACAGTGCTAAGTTAAAAACCCATTTGAAAATATAAAAATTAGGGCTGTGAAAAGATTAATCGCGATTAATCGCATCCAAAATGCAGTTTGTGTTTAAATAATATATGTGTGTGTACTGTGTATAATTAAATTTGTATATATAAATACACACACATGCATGTATATATTTAAGAAAAACTGTCTTATTTATATATAAAAAAATTATACTTATATATAATATAAATTATATATAAATATATACAGTATATGTATGCAAATATTTCTTAAATATATACATGCATGTGTGTGTATTTATATATACAAAATAATTATACCAAGTACAAACACATATATTATGTAAACAAACTTTTATTTTGGATGCGATTAATCGCGATTAATCTTTTCACAGCCCTAATAAAAATATAATAACCCATCTTCATTGAAAAGGTCTGATCTGACAGAGCTGAAGCTCTTCCTGAAAGAGTGTTAATACACTAGTGTTGAATCGCAGGCTGTAACGCATTCGCCTCTCAGGGAATTAAAGAAGCTCTGCTGTCTGATATCGGCTATTAACTTCACTTAACTGATTTCACACGTGAGCGGAGAAACTCTGTCCGAAGGGACGAGGAAAGCATGGACACAAGCGAGTGTGTGTGAAGAGGAATTACCATACAGATTGGCTCTTTCAATGTTCCATTATGTGCTCAGGTTTCACATGGCAGGTTTCAGCTGTGAAAGGAAACAAATGCCAAACATACATTCAATGACATAGACATTAAATCCGCAAAAAGTAGGTTAAATTTGCAATTACTCTGATTTCATGACTTTGCATTCATAACATTTCATTTAATTCATTTCCACCAGCCACATTAATCTCATTCATCAACAGAATAGGCCTATCTGTTTGTGCATTGCATTATAGCATTTATATGTAGACTTCTTTGCTACAGTAAGTTGCATTCAAAACAGAAATGCTGACATATTGGCTACTGGCTATTACATTTTCTTTTTTTAAAATATATATATAGTTAAATAAATAAACAGTCAGAAAAAAAGAGAAAAATAAGTACTTCTATAAACAAACAAATAAATAAATACATGTAAACAAAGAAAAAGGAAAAGAGAAAAGGAAAAATAAATATTTCCTTAAACTTAAATAATTATTGATGAAATATAAATAAATAGGCAAAAAGAAAAAAGATAAATAAATATTTTGTTACATTTAAATAATCATTGATGAAATATAAATAAATAAAAGGAAAAGGAAAAATAAGTATCTTTAAAGAAATAAATAAATAATTTTAAACAATGAAAAGAAAAATAAATATTTCTTTAAATTTAAATAATTATTGATGAAATATAAATAAATAAATAGTCAAAAAGAAAAAGGAAAATAAGTAGGCTATTTCTTTAAATAAATTGAAAAAAGAAAAAGGAAAAGAGGAAAGAAAAAAAATAATATTTCTTTCCATTTGAATAATTATTGATGAAATATAAATATATAAATAAAAAGGCAGAAAAAGACAAATAAATATTTATTTAAATTTAAATAATTATTAATTAAACAAATAAACAAACAAACAAGGAAATGACAAAAGAAAAGGAAAAATAACTATTTCTTTACATTTATGTATGAAAAGGAAAAAAGGAAAGTAAAGGAAAAAAAGTATATTTCTTTAAACAAACAAACAAATAAATGGAAATAAAATAAAATGAAACAAAGAAAAGTCAAAAGGAAATGGCAAAAAAATATTTCTTTAAATTTAAATAATAGTTATTTTCATAAAAAAAAAAGTTATGTCATACCAAAACTTCCTCTTTTAATAAGACATTTGTTCATAACATTTATTGTTTAATACATAAACATATGTAAATAAAATGCAATGGCTAGTTTGATGGGATTTGTGAGGTGCGTATAGAGTCGGTGGGTTTCCCTCTTCTCAGTGATCCTTCATTAATCACAGTGTTTAGCAGCACTTTTTGGCCCTGTCCTGCATCGACCTTCCCATTAGCTCTTCGATGGCTGTTGGCAGGAGACATACGTTATCAGGTTCTGCTCTCATCTCCATTAGCCCGTTGAGGACATCTAACTCGCTTCACACGGAGAGCTTCTGATTTGATATGTAAAGCCGCTGGCGTGTGGGATACCTGATGAGAATGTGCTGACAGGTCTCCACGAGGATCATGATAATTGACGTCTGCAAAAGGGACACTAATAATGCAGAAGGCGTAGAGCTTCTCCAGATTTAAAGAGCTCTTTCTGCTGTTTTCAACAAGTGCCAGCCACTAACAGTGAGCTTTAGCTAAACTCTTCCCCTGGACTCATTTTATGCTTGCCTTTTCTATTTTGGAGAAATATCCAAGTTGATTTCTGTAAGACTTGTGCCACCTTACGATAAATGATGAACTTGATGCAGGTGAAACATTTCAAGGCAAAATACCTTGCCTTTATCAAGGTTGTGGCCTTTCATTAAATGCATGAGTCAAACATATGACTTCTAGGAATAGAAAAAGAGCAGGTGAAAAATAAAGTTGTGTGTTAATTTAAAGGGTTAGTTCACCTAAAAATGAAAATTCTGTCAGTAATTACTCACTCTTATGTTGTTCCAAACCCTGTAAGACTTTCGTTCATCTTCGGAACACAAATTAAGATATTTTTGATGAAATCTGAGAGCTGGATCACTCCTCCATAGGCTTCTATGGGATCGAAACTTGCCGGCCCAGAAAAGTTATTAAAGACATTGTTAAAATAGTCCAAGTGACTACAGTGGCTCAAGCACAAGTTTATTAAGCGACGAGAATACTTTTTGCACGCAAAAAAACAACAAAAATAACGACTTTATTCAACTATTAATTTTCGTCTGTGTGGGCCTGAATGAATTCACGTAGTGTAAAAGCGCAGAGCTTCTGTGTTGTACGTCACCACGTAGGCTCACTATTGGCCGACGCTGCACTGTTAGGGCCGTTACATAGTCAACACTAGCAAGCGACGTGAGCGACGCGCTCCCTTTCATAGTCTAAACAGTGGACGCAAACAGACGCAAGCGTCACGGGTGATGCGTGAAATGCAATACACCGCTCATGCAACAGGGGGTAGTAGAGTCATAGCTCTAAACCCCCGTCTATTTAGCTTCAAATGCTCGTTAGGCGCGTCCTATTCACTTTGGACGCGAGAATGGATTCAAAATGTTCAAGCGTCGAACTAGACGCGATAGATGCGAATTTGACGCTCTATTCGCGTTTGGTGTGAACGCAGCATAATAACAGGCTGCAATGTCAAGATTGCAATGCTGGAATGTGTGTGTGTGTGTGTGTGTGTGTGTCAGAGAGAGAGAGAGAGGCACGGGCGCGATCGAACAGTGGAAACATAAAAACATACTCCGTCATTTTGTTCATACAGGACATCATTAAAACGGCAAAGTGTTTAGCCTAGGCTACTTATATTTGTGTAAAACACAACCTTGTGCTTTTGTCAAACTGTAATCTCTTGTCAAACTGTAACCTACAACTGTCACCCAACCAAAATCTCACACACACACACACACACACACACACACACACACACACTGTAGAGGAGATAGGCTACGTATAAGCTCGCATAATTTTTAGCGCAATTTTCCACCGGACAAAATTGCGATTGTTAACTCATGATTTCTGTTCTGTCTGTGCGCACCAATCTTGCACTTCTATCTATACTCCTCAACCAGACCACCTAGAGACTTCGGGTTTTCGGCATTATGTTAAGGAAGGTCTAATCTCAGGAACGCACAAAAAAAAATCCAGGAAAAGATTTACTATCTCTTAGTGTTGTGATCCCATGACGTCAGAAAATTGCGCTAAAACACTCACTGAGTTTTTATTACTTGTTTCTCTTCGCCCGCCATTGTATTCAAACCTTCTTCTGTAAACATAATATATTTGAATTAATGTACAATACTTGCAATGTCGCCCCCACCGACAACGCATAGTATTGCGTGCATCGGCGCGTCGTGTATCAAAAACTAGGACGACACATTTGGCTACGCATCGACGCATAATGGCGGCCGACGCGTAGCGCGTTGATGACTTTCGTTCATCTTCGGAACACAAATGAAGGTATTTTTGTGTGGGCCTGAAGATGAACGAAAGTCTTACAGGGTTGTAACAGCATGAGGGTGAGTAATTACTGACAGTATTTTCATTTTTGGGTGAACACTTTAATGACAGGGTTGATATGTTACTGAACAAATCTTGTCAAGCACAAAAAATGACTCGGATGATCCCACTTCCTCTTCATTGTTTCATTTTAAAATAAAATGTTGAGATAAATAACTGGTGTGACAGGGTGAATCAAAATTCACAGACACAGATGATCCTGCGTTAATAAAATATATTATAGAAATAAATGTTTCATATAAATGTGATTAATAAAATTGTGCTCTGGTGTGTTGTTTTAGAATAAAAATATTTTAAATAAATTACTTAATATTAATTTAAAACGTAATTAATATGAATACATTATTTAATAGCTTATAAAATATAAAAAAAATTGCACATGCTCTTAAAAAAAACTTAAAATATTTTTAATAGAGTTACGTTTTGCCTGAAATACTGTGGACACTAATGGTAATTCTAAAGTATTTATCCCTTCTTTTATTATCTGTTTGGTGAAAACATGATAAAAATGGTGGAAAATCCTTTAGAACTGATGAGTTTAAGAGTTTAATCAGTGATTATGAGTTATAGTATAGACAAAGTGGCCATAGCAGACATCAATAATCTCAATGTGGAAGTAGATCTTTCCGCCTCTGTGTTCTGGTCTGGACTGATGGTGTACTTCTCAAATATATGTAATGTAATGTCTATGGGGGCAGTTTTCGCTATTTCGAAGTCCAAAATTGTTCAGTAAATGCTTGTTATTCTTTCCTCCCTAAAGCACAAGCTCCGACAAAACATCTGCCTAATAAAAGCTCATTTTGCTCGGGCGCTCGTATGAGTTGTGCCGCTTTCAGCATGATAATAGCTAGTAAAAACACTATTGAGTTTCCATGTCTGGCCACATTCTCACCTATTGAGGAGCCAGTACTGTGTTCGTCTGTTACAATGCAAAAAAATGCTTCTCTTATTTAGTATTTTTGTCTTGTTTCCAGTCCAAAATATCTAAAAATTCTTAAATCAAGATGCATTTACTAGAGTAAAATGACATAAGATATTATGTCCTGTTTTCCAGGGGGAATTAAACAAAATTAAGTGTTGATGCTTAAAAAAAGCAAAGTTATCTGCCAATGGGGTAAGGAAAGTAATCTTAATTCAAACAGAAACACGATTATTTTTCTTACCCCATTGGCAGATAATTAGTCTTTTTTTAAACAAAAACTCACTTAATTTCATTGTCATTTTACTAATCTAGTAAATGCATCTTGAGCGAAGAATTGTTAGATATTTGGACTGGAAACAAGACAAAAATACTAAGTAAGAGAAGCATTTTTTGCAGTGTATCTAAGAACATAGATAAATCCCAGTTTAACTTCCCATGACCAAATTGTGCAGTGTTGCATAGGATGCATTTCGAATACTTAACACTTGGTCCACCAGCTTCACCAGTCAATTTTGGCACCAAACCAGCTCTGAAGTCCTCTTGCCGATGAACTCTTGTTCTGATTTTTGCTTCATGACTGCCGATGATTTAATACTGTAATTAGACTAAGAAAAGTCAGAACTAACAGAAAAAGCAGCCAACATGAGCTCCTAGTCAACACGGCAGAGGGAGTGAATGAAGACGGAAGTTGAGTTGTGTAATTGTTTTAAATAGTTCAGTTTTCCTGTGAGGGCAGAGAGTGAGTTTCTGAAAGTTAAAACCCAGAAAAGTGTCCAATAATGCATGTTTTCAATGTGATTGTCAGCAGGATAATGCAGTGATACAGCTGACGTTCACACCAACTATAGCTGATAAACTCTCTCCTAATGAACACCATAGCTGTACATCTGTTAGATCCCTCAGATCAAGGTTCACCCATGAAAGATTTACTCACCCTCATGTTGTCCCAAACCTGTATGACTTTATTGTGTGGAGCAGAAAAGTAGATATTTAGCAGAAAGTTCACGCTGATCTTGACCATACAATGAAAACAGTCGGCTCTAAACCTTAAAGTGTTAGAAAAGTGTTATAAAATTGTTATAAAAGTAATCCTAACACTATAAATCTTCTGAAACAACCATTTAATATATATATATAATATTATTATTATTATTATAATTTTTTTTTTTTTACTTTTGGTATTGCTTTATATGGGTCATATCATGAAAAACAACAACATTTTCTTTAGTTTTTGAACTACGTAATCTATTGTATTGTATGTAAATATACTGTTAACTAAAAATCGTTCTCAATACAAAATGACCAAATTAAGCTTCACAAACAGTTGCCAAGCACATTGCATGGCAATGGAAAAAAATAATTAAAAAAACACGCAACACCGTTCATTTTTATTATTATAATATGCTGATTTGCTGCTCAAGAAACATTTCTTATTATTATCAATGTTGAAAATAGTTGTGCTGCTTCATATTTCTGCAGAAACCAGTTTTTCTTTCAAGATTCTTTGATGAATAGAAAGTTCAAAAGAACATAATAGAAATCATTTCTGACATTATAAATGTCGTTACTGTCACTTTTGATCAGTTTAATGCATCCTTGCTGAATAAAAGTAATTTTTAACTTTTTTTCTCTGAATTGTGAGTTTATATCACGCAATTCTAAGAAAAAAGTCAGAATTGTGAGAGAAAAAGGCGCAATTACCTTTTTTATTTTTTATTCTGTGGCGGAGACAAGCTTCCATATAAAAACAATGCGATCCTGTCATGCAGGCTTTTTCAAAACAAGCTGTTATAGAAAGATTTCAATTATAATTGACCCATTTCCACAACTCAAAATTGTTATTTATTCTGAGGGTCAGAGAGAGGCTAGAAAATGGTCATGAGAAACGAAATTACGACTATTTCTGTGCTAGACATCTTGACTAACACAAGTGGCCCTTAGGAGAAAAATCAAGTTTCATGATATGTTTTCATTCGGTGATCATTTAACATCTTTAGAAGTTCATCAAAGCTTTCAGTTCCTGCGCACAGTCAGACATACTTGGGCCGGCTTGCCAATTATTTAATTCAACCATGCATTTTCATCTTGCATGCAATTACTGCTTTTGTTTTAATTACAGTTCTGTGGCAACACAAGAGTTCTGCATTGCTTTACAGTGATGATGTTTGCTAGCCTGATGTAAGCAGATGTTATCTCAGTTTAATGCAAGCCCACAAAAAAGACCTATTGACTAGCAGGCCGTGATTATTCCGGTTGTGTAGGACTGATTGTAATTCGCTCTGGGCTAGTCAACACAGTTCAGCCTCACAGCTTGTTTCCGTGCGCGAGGATCACGACCTCAGCTAGTGTAGAAAAACAATTTGTTCAGTGGTGTCGGGGAAGGTTCGCAGCTTCACTCTGAATGAGCATCACCAGGAAGATTGAGCCGAGCAGACACACGCCGGTGAACACACACAAAAACACACCGATGCATAATGCTTTCTGACATGTCATCGCACACTGAACTGTGTGAAGGAGAAGGAGCTCGGGATGAGAGGAAAGTTGCAGCCTTTGGAGTTCCACTGCAAAAACAACAACACAAGGACAGCATTTTCATGTTTGGGTGAACTATCCCTTTATAGGACGCTCAGCTATTATGTTGTCTTGCACAGTTTAGTTGCTGAAACAAATGTCAAACCACAGACGGCAACATGTGCAATTACTCGCCTCCGTTAGCTTGCATCATAAAAGATATGAGGAGAAAAAAAAAAGACAGAGAAATTCTTAGAATAGATTTTAATTTCTTATATGCATGACTCATTAGATATCATCTTTTTAAAATACTTATAAAAGTACAATCATCGTTATAAATGTGCAACTTGCAACCAGAAGTAATTTGCATACAGTAAATGAATGATGCGCCACGATGCAGGCAACATGGGACAGGTTTGAGTCTCGGATGAAGACTTATGAGCGCTGAGAATCAGGAAACCAGCTCTAGATTACTGACCAGCGTAACAATAAAGCACTGGAAGCCTTCACACCACACACACATGGCTAAAGTGGAGACTATAACTGTACTAGAATTTGATTTAAAGTCAACATGAAATCATCCACATGAAAAATCAACCCTGTTTTTTGTATAAATGTACATACCGTATTTACAATTAGCAAATGTTCCTGGTCTTGTTATGAATGATTCATAGGGACATGTTATTTCAGTGAAACATAATGTTTATCTTCCACAAAAACATCAACATTTCAGATAGATGAAGTCGAGATTAACCTGTTTCGGGTTTCCTTTAGAAAGGTCAATAATAAAATGGGCTTTGAATGCCATTTCATGTTGACTTTAACCTTCGTTGTCGATGAAGAAGAGAATTATTCATCTAATCGGACGGTTTCCTTACATGCATGTTTCTGCAAAAACACGAGAGAGAGAGAGAGAGAGAGAGAGAGAGAGAGAGAGAGAGAGAGAGAGAGAGAGAGAGAGAGAGAGAGATTGAGTAGGCGAACACCTATTCTGCTCTGCTCTTCTTGCATATTGATAAGTAATCTTTCTTAAAATAAAATGATGATGAAAATTCACGTCAACAGTTAAACAGTCTGAGTCACACTTATCACAATTATAAAATCTGATATATGCACATCCATCTTTTCATTGTACACTGCAAAATACTGTCTGAATCTGCAATCTCAGTGCTTCTTTTGGACATTTTGTACTTTATTAATCTACCTGCCATCTTCTATACGAAACATTCATATGCCAACAGTGAGAATTGCATAAAGACTAAAATAAAAAATTCAACATGAGAATGGCAGTATGATTTAATCACTGTATTGTTTAATATTTATTAATATTACTTACTAAATTATACCCTTAACTAATTGTTCTGGCTGACACAGATAATGTAACAAAGGACTGGAACCATGCTTAGAATTGCAGTAAATTAAACCCTTTTTGCAATCATCTAATAAATCAAAAATACCAATAAACTAGATCATTTAATGCAATAAAGCATATTAAATATGTTAACTCTTTCCCCGCCATTGATAGAATTTTCCTGCAATCCGTGTTTTCACTGTTATACGGTAGGGGGCGCTGTTACTCATCTTCTGAAAGAGTGCTGGATCTCCTGATCAAAACACAGGCAATGAAGAAGAAGCAGAAACAAGCGATAAAAACATGTCAAATAACTCTCATTAAACATTTAACAGCATATAAATCAAAACTGTCTAACGTTACTGAATGAAAATTTTTTTTGTTGCTTTTTTAATAAAACTTACCCATATTCAAGCATTGATAAAAATAAAGCATGAATAAATAGCTAGAAAAAAAATATATTGTTTAAAAGCAGAGGCTCTGTTCTTTCGTTTGATATATTGAATGTTCAGATTCAACAAAATATTCTGAGGGAAACTTATTTTGGCGGGGAAAGAGTTAAATATTCAATCTCACAGTTCTACCATGAAATATTGCATTATTTGTTCTGTCATAAAATGTAATGTTACGACCGTCTCCAACCTCACAGCCACGATAAAACCTTGTAGCTTCCAGCGATATCATTTATGTTCTTAACTTCTAACCAACAACCTATTTAAATACAAAATCATTATACCTTGAGATATAGAAATAAAAATACTGGATGGGCAAGAAGATCAGTTTCTCCAACACAGTCAATTTGCAAATATTTTACATTTTGCTTAATTGGTGGCTAATTCGTACAAACTTCCACTAACAATAATTTGACCTTGAGTGTGAGTGTGAGTGAAGAAATGAATGTTATAATTGCAGCGGTCACTAAAATTCAGTATAAACACGTAAAGAAACCATTTACAGAAAGTCCCTTTCACTGTCATTTTCATGTCATTCTCTGATTGATGTCTTCTTCATGCATTTTCCAAAACAATTTTAATCAGAAAGCCGTTGTAATCTAAACCTGGTTTCCACCTTACAAAGATCGAAAGCTTTGTGACAATGATATTGGACTTTATATTGCTGTAAAAACACAAAGGAAAACATGATGGACAGGTTATTTGAGTCTGTTTTATATAGGCTACAAAAAAAAAAAAAAGATAGATAAATAAATACAACTGTGAAATTCCCAGATCTCCCAACTCCTGGGGAAAATGGAGGACTTCAGTTCAGTTAGATCCATTGCAATCAATGGAGATTCATTTTGCAAAAGGCAAAAGATTTACTGTACAGAGTTAAGTCAGATCTACATTATAGTTACATGTGGTTGAGGAACAAAATAAGGCATTGATATCGAGCCATGCATGCATTTTAAGAGAACAAACTGAGTCTTAAATATGTTTATTTTAAATATTTCAAGGTTTGCGGAAACACGTTCCTTCACAAGCTCATACCAAGATATGTTTTGAGTTGCACTTCCATTGCAATGTTAGCATCTCAAACTCTCTCTTACTGTACATCACTCATGCGCAATGATATGTTCAGTTCATGATGACACTAGCAGTTTTCTACAAATTTGATGTCTTCATTAGGGGTCAGCGGTATAAGGTATATTATCATTAACTAAAACTACTAGAAAACATGTTTTGTAAATCAAAATAGCTGAAATAAAATAAAATATAAATATTAGCTAAAAACGTTTTTTTTTAGTTGAAGCACTAAAATTACTACCTGGACATAAATAAAAAATCCAACTGAAATTTTAAAATAAACATAATTTAACCTAAATAGTCAATTTTAAAAAGAATTAAAAATGACAAAATCACTAAAAAAGAACTAATTAAAATGAGAACTAAAAAACTAATATAAAAGATAATTCATAATTTGAAAAAAAACTATAATAGTATATAATACGGTATACAGCATGCAAAAACCAGTATGACCACCTTAAAATGGCACGACTAGCTGGTAACTGGTTTCTTGCTGATCCAAGATGGTTTTGGACCAGCTAATGACCAAGTTAGATGAGCTATAAACCAATCACCATTGACATGATATATACCGCTACATAATGTGATTGATCATTTTGTTCATACCGCCCACCCCTGGTCTTCATTACATTTCAAACACGTCGTTTGTTCCAACCGAGTCCACCAACACTGCCAGATGTAATACATGAACATATTTGTATATAAAAATAGACCTATAAGAGATACAAGTGGCTCTCGTATGGCTTTACCATAGTAGCATGCAAAAAACTATCAGAAGTTTGAACTACCTGAGGTTGTACATTATAAGCAAGAGCCGAAATCTTCAGTCATTTCACGGTTTCCCTTTTGCAATATGCAAAAAGAATCAGAAATTGTTCTGCTTGACTGTACCGCACTATTTACATTGACGTTTGAGTTACATACAGGTAGATTGATGATAAGAGTATAGGTAGAGAGTGTGCTGTGTGTGTGTTTTTGTGCGTTTGTGTGTTGTGGATGCAGACATGAGACAGCTAATGAAAGCTGTGCGTCTCTGGAGCAGAAGAGAGCTGAGCAGAGATGTTATAGATCACCTGGAGAGAGCTAGCTAATGCAAATACATCTGTGCTGATGCTTTATCAAGTCTTTCCCTCTCTTTCTCCCTCCTCAACTCTTCCTATGTCAGGATTTCACACTAGCATATGTTTCTGCCTGCTACACACACACATGCTGCACGACAGCTCATTTAGCATCTATTGCAATTCATCAACCAGGTCCTTTTATATTCCTTTTATGTGCTTGTTTTATTAAAGCATTTTAATTGATCATTTGGGGAACGGGGAAGTTCGCACAGGCAGATTTGCAGTGAGAAAGCAACCGGAAGTCATTCATTTTCAGTGAGAGTTGGTGATGTGAGACAACATGAGTGACTTTGTTGTAAAGCAACAGAAGTTAATTAGAGTTCAGCTTTATGCAGAAGAGCGGTAATGCATGGTGGCGTTTACCAGTGCAGAATCATGTTTCAAAACTGCACAAAATGAGATGAGGGCAAATGAGTATATGAGCTTATACTGAGTGTGTTTACATGCACAACGAAATATTGATAATTATCAAAAATCTGCTTATTAAAAAAACTGACCCTTCGCTAAGCCACGCCCGAAAACCGTCACAGGCCAATCGTGGCTTAGCAACCGTAACTAGGCGCGGGAGGTCTGGCAAGCTTTCGAGCGAGGGAAACGCCGAAGCGTTGTGCGTATGGATTGTGCAAATCTGATACCCGGTATCCTAAAAGTTTGGACAGAGGGGTGGAATCTTTTCCCTTCCCGAAACCTAAAACCCAAGGGGAGAAATGCCGGGATGACAGGATTAACAAAAACACCTACGTTTGCTCCACGATGTGTTGCTTTAGCCTGGCGCGTTAAAAATATAAGCGGGAGAATGTTATCATTGCAAAGTGGTCAGGCTAATGTCTTGTGTTTATTCCACAAGATTTATGGATAAGCTGTTTGATTTATAATTATTATATTATTTTCAAATTTCACTCACCCAGCTGTGCATGCACATAGCTGTTCCTCAATTTGTGTGTCCCATTTGAACGGTCAGCGTATGAGGCGGCTGCTGCTTGCGCTGGGACCTATAGGCTTTAGCTTCAATTTAGATTAAATTATTCATATTTTGTTGTGGATATATCCCTCAAATGCATACTGCAGTCCCTTTTGTCTTGCTCTCTCAGATATTTCACCTGTTCGCCAAAAATGACTAATTATCTCCTTGGGAATGTCTGACACCTGTGCATTCATACTGTAATCGACGTGCCAGGTGCGAAAGCTTGTCAGGCGTAACAACAGTAATTAAGGAGGGCGGGGCTTAGCGAAGGGTCAATTGTGCAAATCATGAAACTGCCAACACTCACTTTAAATGAGATTTTGAAACGATCAGGATTCAGTGTTACACAGTCACGTCCACACTGAATAAGATGACAGAATGTCGATCAAGTCATTTAAATGCAAAGCAGAATCGTAATAAGTATGTTAATGAGTGCATTCACGTGTGTGATCGAAGGTCATGTCGAAAACAGCTTGACATGTTCTTTTAACTGGGAAGGTTGCAAAAGGTTAAAGCAAAACTGAATTAAACCAATTACACCCATTCCACTTTACATGTAAACACACACACACACCAGCATTTTGTTGCTTTACTCAGTTTGTGCATGTCTTGTTTACATTTTGAAGAAAATGATTTCAAAATCTCATGTGCGTTTCACGCAAATCTCATTAAGCTCACGTCGTCTGCGTTCAGTGCAGGATTGTGCATGTAAACACATTCATTGTGTCGAACAATATAGCATGCACAAAGCTGGTTTTCTTTCTAAATGTTTCTAGACTGTTCTATAAGAAGCTTTCTCTGTTGAAAACCAGGCATCCTACCACACTATATTTTCAGGACAGGTGTAGAAAATATCATCTAAGCGGACGTTTCCTTACTCTATAAGATGATAGCGGAGGGGTTGAGGGCACTAACGTTCGGTCTGGCAGATGAGCTCCGCTGGAAGTCTAGTTCTGCGCTGATAGATGGCTCATATTCTCTCTCAGGGGTTCTTCACTTTATTCTCCTTCACTCTGTCTCACTCCATCTCTTCAGCTCCTCCTCTCTCCTCTTTGGGGAACAACAGAGTTTGGCTTTGAAGTTCTCATTGGTGCATCTCATCATGTTACTATGCGAGGGTGTAAAACCCTCAGCTGGATTTTTCCAACAGTGGCACTTCTTTTCCATGAGATCCCTATTGACAGGAACACCGATTTGAAGGGGTACCGTAAATGCACTCGCTTATACAGTACAAACCTCCCAACTTCTAATCTGCATACTGTGAAGTCGTCATTTGCAAGTATAGAAATAAGCTTTTGCTCTACATTTCTCTTTGACTAATGCTGCATACTAGCTCGCATAATATCCATCCTCAGTTCTAGGTGCATGAACAAACTGTACAGAACAAGTGAGCCTGTGTTATTTTGAGATTTTGTAGTATGTCCAAATACAAACACACACTTAAAAGTAAGGACTTTTCATTGAGGAGTGAAGTACATACATTTAATGCACAGCATAAGTATGCGCACTGGTTTGCGACATGGAGATGATGCATAGTTGTAAATCGAGTGTGCTATCCGAACGGAGTAAAAAGGATGCTACTTCTACATATTTGAGATTTGAAAAGCTCTACTGATATGAATAGCCACTGGTTGAATAGTCAAGTCTTCAGAGCGTTTGTTTAGGTTTAGTTAATGTAGTACAGGACTGTCTACAACTTCTAGAAAACATGATAATCAGGGTTTGTTATGGTTGATTACTTGAATATGTAAAGTCACTTGTGGTGCGAGCAAGTCCTCCAGGGAAGTTCGTATTTACGAGTTGGGAACGTCAGGTGCTTTCAAATAACTTTGGTCGGAGCAAGATGGCCTACACTTACAAAATGAATAAAGAATGCGCTTTGGGTGTGTTTTCGCTTTTTATGTTTTTGATCAATTTATGAAGGTGCAGTAAACTGATTTATTATATATGCTATAGTAATTGTACAATACTATCTGTATTATTATATACTATCTAGTATATGATATTTTACTATGGGGTATTTTGTACATGCAACTTAGTTTTATTGTTAAAAATAACTTGATACAGCTGCTGCATCTGACATGTTTTCTCACTCAGTGTGTCTAATTGTAATTATGACTTTGTGGTGCCGTTCATGTGCATTTAACTCGTAAATACGATCTTTCTAACATGATTTGAATGCACCATTACTTCCTAGCATATGCTTGCAGTCCAAAAACCCTAATGGAAATCCTACACAGTTCATGCATGTCATGCTGTTCTACACAAGCTCAAGACAGAGTCGGGAAATTTAAACTAAATCAATCGCAAATCCAAACCGCGTTACTTCCAGAGAGAGTTGGAGAGGTTTTACTGCTAAAGATAATCGTTTTTGAGATGCTTACCCTGTTTAGGCTAAAGTTAGCTCTACCTAGAGTCACTGGTTTCTGCTAATCGGTTGTTCATAATGCCGAGAGCACCGACGCCACCGGAAAAGCCGTTTTGCCTCGAGCTTCCGCAGACCGTTCTGGGATATCCGTTTGCTGACTCCGACAGCTGTTTCTGCATAATAGCCAGTGAGATTTTATTGGATCCCGTCAGATCCCGCATGGAGATCATCTCACCCGAGAGTCTACGGCCCTCCGTGTCGCTATCGCAAGGCCCGTCCGAGTCCGGCGTTTGCCCGAATCGTCCCTTTCGGAGGCGTGAGCCGGGCCTGATGGCATTGCGGCGTCCCAAGAAAGCGTTTGCTTTGTTGCAGCGTTGGCAACACAAGCAATTCATTTTCCCCAACATCCAGTTGAGGACCTGCTTGATAACGATTGAGATGACATTGAAGAGAGAGTAGATGCAACACACTCCAGCCAAGATGAAGAGACAGTTAGCCAACCGGTAAAGGCTTTGGTAGCCGTACACAGCACTCTGACTGCTCACCAAATCCCCGAAACCAATCGTGCTGAAGGTGACGAAGCAAAAGTAGAGCGAGTCCAAGTACGCCCAACCCTCGACTGGAGTGTACATGGCCGACGCGCAGCAGGAGATCACGATGGCCGATAAACCCAGAATGAGCATCACGTGGTACACCGAGGGCTTCCAGCCTGGCAACGTACTTGCAGCGAAGTCCTGGCAGATTCCCGGCGGGAGGAGACCACTGGTCCTCAGACGACGAAGACGAACGGCCTTCATCACCACAGCCAGCAGGGTAATGATGCGCTCCAGAAACAGGTTGAAGAACAGGATGGTGGCCGCGCAACCTAACAGGCCGTAGAAGATCAAGAAGATCTTTCCAGCTACCGTCACAGGGGTGGTCATCCCGAATCCTGCGGAGAAAAAGACCAAAAGAGCTCATTACAATGAGCACTGCTACAGAAGCATACACTCTTATAGAAAAAAGGGGGTAAGGTTCATTAGTTAGCATGAACTAATAATGAACTGCACTTAAACAGCATTTATTAATCTTTGTTAATGTTATTTTCAACATTTACTAATTCTTTATTAAAATCTTGTTAACATTAGTTAATGCACTATGAACTAACATGAACTGACAATGAACAACTGTATTTTTATTAACTAATGTTAACAAAGATGAACAAATACAATCACAAATGTATTGCTCATTGTTAGTTAATACATTAACAAATGTTAACTAATGAACCTTATTGTTAAGTGTTACCAAAAAAGGTACTAATATGTACCATTTTAGGTCTAATATGCACCCCTTAGGGGTAAATAAGGTACAGAGGTGGTCACTTCTTATTCAAAAGTACAGTCAGATCAATATTATTGATTTGACTGCACTGACACTATTGGATTAGAAAAGAACTGAGCTGGACGATGACATCATTGTTTTCTACAGAGTTGCTTTATAGATGAAATGAACTAGTTTAATAATTGATGTTCTCTATGACAGAACTGAATCAACACTGAAGTGACGTCAGTTGAATAATGAGACTATTTTCTTTTAGAGCTGCAGTACAGCCGAAATGAACTCTGTTTGCATCATTAAATCATTTTCCTGTTATCACTGCTTGTAAATACGCTTTGAAACAATCTATACTGTATAAAGCGCTATAGAAATAAAGGTCACTTGACTTGACTTTTAAAAAAGGTACTGCCCTAAGGCCTTTGTGCCTTCTGAGATTGTAAGGGTAAATCTGTCAAGAACATGTCTGTGTACAGTAAATATATTACATATAAAAGAAAATGAGGCCTGTTTGCAAGACAATTAAGATTTATTTGCATTTTGACATTTTCATGACTATTAAGGCCCTATCTTGCACCCAGCACAATTGACTTTTTACACTGACGCATGTATCATTCCTATTTTGCACCCGACACACAGCGGACTTTTCCCTCGACAGACGCACGTCGGTAAATTAGGGAATGAACTTGCGCTCCCGGGGGCGGTTCAGCGAAAGGAGGAGGCGTGTTCCGGCGCAAACGTTCCCTGGTGCTATTTTGCAGTTTCAGAAAACAATTCCACCACTGACCAGGAGAAACCTCGTCTAAAGTCAGTGGTGCATTATTCAGATGCTATTTTAAGGGTGCATGCTTGGCCATAATGTTGCGTGCACAACGTGCATACACTTTGCTTCTCTCATCAACACAGACGCAGCAGTTTTCATTTTTGCAAACCATACATAATTACATGGAAAAATATTACCACACGAGGGAAATTATTGTGGTGTCCATGAAGATGTGAAAAAATAGGCATAAATCTACCTTACATATTTACCCAAATTATTCAGGCTAATTGTAGTAATGACGGATCAAACCTGTTTGACCAATAGTGGCAAGACATTCCGCCGTTATAATAGCAATCCGCCATGGAACAAGCGCGCCTGCTCTTAAAGGGAATGTGAGATGATGCTCTAATTGGTTTATTTCACGTTACGCCCAAACCACTCCTATGAGTAATGAAGCGACGTCAGACCAACACATTTTAGATTTGCATCGGGCGCAAGAGTCATTTATCCCGCCGGTATAATAGCAACAGCGCCCGAGATCCGCCCACAAAGTTACTTGCGTTTCGCGTTTGATACTTGCGTTTCAGATCGTTAAAATAGGGCCCTTAAACTAATTTCCTCCCCAAATTCTCATTACTTCGAAGCATAAAATGGTACATTATTTAAATTTTATGATCACACTTTATATTAGGGTCCAATTCTCACTCATAACTAACTATTACACCTTTTGCCTCAATAAACTCTTAATTACTGTCTATTAATAGTTAGTATGGTAGTTGTTAAGTTTATATTGGGCTTTAATGGATGTAGAATATGATCATGCAGAATAAGGCATTAATATGTGCTTAAACAGCCTAATATGCATGCCTATAAGCAATTAGTTAATAGTGAAAATTGGACAATAAACTAAAGTGTTACCAATTTTACAAAACACAGTAGTTACATGCCTTTAATTTATGCCGATTAAAAAAAAAAAAAAAAAGTTTTACACTAGGTTTTACTAATGAAATGTAAGAAATGTGGCATTTTTGTGAGATTCTCCCATATGCTGAACAGTATTATGTTAATATTTATAAATATAAGGTTATGAGTAGAAGAAGTCTTCAGAGATTTCTCTGCAGAATGTGATGGCTTTCGCTGTCCAGATGAAGGTTGCAAAATCATTGACTGTAACTTGACTTGACTTGACTGCGAATGCTGGGAATTTGTTTTAGCTGATATCCCCAAAAATTGATTATTCCAATAAAGACTGACCTTCAGCAATGCTGCCACATGTACGAACATCCCAGTGATTAAACTAGCTCATCTTTGACAGGTAGCTGGAACTGATTTAGAGGGCTATATATTAAAGAGGATGTTTTCTGGAGGATTGCATCTGGAACACATCAGCGAATAGAGTCTTCTGAATAATTAAAAAATCCCTGGGAGAAAAAGATAAAGCCCTTTTTTAAGCAACACTTTTGCCACTTCAACTGATTAAAGGGAGAGAAAGAAAGAGAAACAGCACAATGAACTCTGCTGAAAAACAATAGCATTAAGATTTCAAGTAAGCTTATGTGAATGCAAACACTTCTGGTTATATAAGCTTGATTTCATGTGTTGTTCATGTTCATTGCATAGTAGAGTAACATTCTGTGAAATTCTGTTAATTCCTATACCACCCGATGCACTCGTTACATCATAAGAAGAATGGCATCCACGCTAATGTTAGTCTTTCTGTTTATTCCGAGGTTTACTGTAATCAGCCGGATCTGGGTCGTATCCAGATCAGATGGTGGACCTGCGCCTGGACACGACCACAACAACACAGTCTCACCCCAAAACGTCACATACTGACGCGTCTTGACCAAACGGCAATATACGACGAAAAGGGTACCCCTAAAACGTCCGTATGTGACTATTCGGGTTATGGGTAGGTTTAGGTATGCATTAGGGTACCGCTAAGAGGCGCTGCTGGTGCATTTTTTTCCCATTCTGTCACTGATGGAGTTTTGGTTCCTTGCCACAGTTGCCTTGGCTTTTGGCTTGCTTGGGACATTTAACTTAATAATCAACAATATTATTGATCTGCCTGCATTGACACCGTTATATGAGAACTGAACTCAGCTGGACGATGACATCACGCTTTTCTCCAGAGCGGCTATATATATATAAATGAACTAAATTAATAACTTTTTTACAACAAAAATGAAACATCACTGAACTTACTTAAGCTGGACTGTGAAGCTATTTTCTTCTGGAAACAATCTTTGTTACATTATTTTCCTGTTATCTCTGTAAAGCTGCTATCTGTATTGTTAAAATCTAAATAAAGGTGACTTGACTTGTTAATGCAAGTCAATGGGAGATTTTCCAACTATTAAGCACAACAAAATGTATATATATAAACTGCTCATAATAAGGTTTTCCCCCTTAAAGATATTGCACCTGTTTACCAAGTAGATGAAATATGAGAAATAAAAAGTAAATGGTAAATATTTTATCACTAAACCACAAATATTACGAATATCACTTGTGAACAGAATATATATTATTCTGTGTAATTTCCAATCAAGCTTAACATTTTGCCAAATTATTCAAAAAGTGTGAAAATATTACTTAGTGGTGTGCAGGGCTGTGTGGGATAAATAAAATACAATACTTATAAATAAAATAAATAAAAATAAAATACTTATAGTCAACAGAATGTGTTGAAGGGACCATCAAAATAAAGTGAAACCAAAATTTTTGGCAATTTTGTTTTGTTTTTGCCATTTTATTAGTTAAAATAAACATGTCTATGTAGTTTTTATAAAGTTTTAGTTATTTAAGTACATCAAGTTAAACTAAATGAAAATGAGAAATGTTTCCTTGGCAACTAGCTGAATTAAGTTACATTTTATTTCAGTTAATGTTACAAACAAACAAACAAAGTAAGTGTAACATAATTTTGTTTTATTTTAGTTGCAGTTTTTACTTTGAATCAGACTTAGCAAATCAAAGGAATTTTCAGCAATTTTATAATAAAATAAAAAATAAATGAAAATCACAGTATACTGTTATCTGTTGGACATAGTTAGATAAAAAAACAAAAATGCCCATGGAAACACCCCATGATGCCTTCTGGACTGTTAGATAACACTTTTAGCCTCAGGAGGCACTGAAACATTATCCAACAACGACAACTAAAACATTCTCCTGATGCACAACAGCCTCTCCTGAAAAACAGCCCATTCGCTCGGGCATAAAACCACATGGCACTATCAAGCGGGGGGTCTTTAGAAAGAGAAAAAGAGAAAAAAGAGCACAGAATCAAATCTAGCCTCTTGGCCGTTCATCTCTAATTAATTAACCCTACTCGTTTTTCCACTGGCCTGGAGAGTGTTCTTGTTAAGAGGGCATTGAGGTTTCGTCTGCCAAGGGCTGTCCAGCTCTCCTTCATTAAAATCTCAGTTACCTCTGTCCCTGAAGCATCGATTCTGTGTGCTGTTTCAGAGCCAACACTTCAGACTGGATCTCCAGAGACTTCAGGGACAGAGCTGGAGAGAAGCAAACACTCCCAAAATAACCTGCAACATCCATCGCCATTGTGGAGAGTTACAACTCAAATCTGCTGCACAACTCAACAATGACATTGTTTTATGATCTTATGTTTTATGATATATTTGATATTCAGGACAATCTGGAAACAATCCACCGCAGATGTATATTTCGTTTTGAGGTCTGCATGACAATAAAAGCCTCTTTTCAGAAAATAATGTTAATTATCAAAGCAATTAAAAATTAGCGAGCAACAATCAAAATTCACAACCCATTTTATTTCTGTAAAGTAACCAAAGGAGGTCTATAATTCCTGCGGAAAGCGAGTATGTGAATCACAGGAGTGTAGAAAGAGAGGACAAAAATGAAAATTGGCCACTAGAAAAAACATAATGAATATCTGAGATTTAAAAGATCAGAATACGCATATAATTTTGCATGGCCTTCAATGGACGAAGATGCTCTTAGAATGGACTAACTGGACAATTCTATTAAATATAACGCATTTGCAAGTGAAACAGGACATATACATTCATGCATTTAGTAGACGCTTTAATCCAAAGTGACTTGCTTTATTGCATTCAAGGTTGACATTGTATGCATTATGCATGCATTTGCTGGGAATCAAACCCATGACCTTGGCGATGTTAGCATAACGCTCTACTGTTTGAGCTACAGGACGGTTATATTCAAGAGCTCAAACAGTTGTGCATGGCGCTAGCAATGGCAAAGTCATGGGTTTTGATTCCCATGGGAATGCATGAACTAATAAAATGTTTAGTGAACGCAATGTAAGTCGCTTTGGATAATAAAAGCGTCTACCAGATGCATGAATGTAAATGAACAGCGGGACATTATTGGAGTGTCAATTTATTGCATAAAGTGTGACAACATGCCACACTATACAGTCAATGTGTGTTCAACCAATTATGTCTGTTCAATAATGTTGGAAATGTTCAGCTTTTTTTTTTTTTTTTTAAAGAGTATCTATATAGAAATTGACTTTCAAAAATAAACCTACCCTGAAAAACATTCACTAGAGAAAGAAAAAGTGTGACAATTAACCCCTCTTGTTGCATATTTTACCATAAGTCTGGGTTGTTTTCATTTCGTATATATACAAAAAAGCTGTACCATAAATAGTGTAAGAATACAGATTTTAAAAAAAAAAATTTTTTTTTACCAAAACCATTTAACTATTGAGAAATAGCACTGGCAAATAAAACAAAACATTTAAAGTCCCCCTGTACTCAATAATTGTATCCCTTAAAACTCATCTTTGATCACCAAAACATTTTTGGCATCCTTGCCTCATTTAGTATACGCGGTTCTATGAATATGCAAATGAGCCCACTCACTCACTCAGCTCAGAGATCCACTGGTTGACGATCACACGTTGATCTGATTGGTTACAAGGTAGTTTGTGACGTCAGAAACACCAGCGATTGTGTTTTTGAGACTGTCTTTGGTTCACTGCAGTTTTAAGGAGAAAATACTCAGCAATGGTGTCGACTTATGAATTTACACATGGTTTGTCTTAAAGCATATTAAAAACACCACATAGACATATTTAGACAGACTAAATTAAAAGCTTGAGTTTCACCACATGGGGACTTTGACAACATCATCAACATTATTAAAATGTATTTTCCACTCAATCCACAACAAATACTTTAAATTGAACAGTATTCAAAACAGAACAAGAATGAAAAATATATGTATAAAACAAATTACAGTGGCATTCATTATAAACAACATGCATTATAAATGGCAAGTCTAAACAAATTTATTTAAAGCAAAACTGAAACTACCACCATGTAAATGGCCTGTGCAAATAACCTTGGGCTCGTGTTCCTCTCTCATCTGGCACCGATCCAATGTTTTGCTTGTTGCTTTGGAATATAAGTCACGGTATGTTTCAAATAAAAAACGACTTATGTTCTGTAAAATATGGTAAACATCATGTCGTTTGCCTGGCCTTCAGTGTGTTACAGTTTTTGTGCTGGTATGTCATGCAGTAAGTCAGTTTTCTCTTAAGAAATGAATAGCATATGAGTGCTTCACTGCGACAGATGGTTTTAGCTCGTTTCCAAACACAATGCAGCGTGCAGCAATCTTTGCCTCACAATATGCCAGCACAGTCTAGATATTTAGCACCTCTGAAAAAAACACATACACAGCCAGCAAGCACATAAAAACATCATTGTTCGCAGTGACAGTAAGAGGCATAATGTCACCAATCTGGCATTTTGCAGCCCTGGACAGAGACCGTTTCAGTTGTCCTGCTGTCTTCAGGGATCCGAGTATCAAGCCAGATACATAAAATACAGAGATGGGGGTTTTTTTTCCTGTGGAAATCATTAGTCATCGGCTGGAGTGCAGGGGGTCTGCGGAGAACGGGTCCTGGGTGAGATGGGGAGGAGAAGCTGAGTAAGAAGAATCTGGCTCGCTCTCTTCACTACACCACCATCTGCCCATCACTCGCCCTCATACACATCATGCGTCGGATTATTTATGGGGACACAAACACACTTTTTTTTGTTGCTGAACAGAACCCTGCAAAGGAGGGTTTTCACAGCGATGCCATTTATCGAGGGAAGGAGACATAAAATAAGGAGAAACAAGCAATGAAAGCATTGCTTATGCACGTCTTTGTAGATTTTCTCAGCTTTATGTTCCAAATGTTGCTTTTTTTTATGAAACTTACTCACATTCAAGTGTTAATTAAAAAAAATAATGCATAAAAATGTATTTTGTTCTTTCTTTTGATATATTGCATGGTCAGATATTCATACAATAAAATATTTCAGGGGCCACAACATTTTGGTGAAAATTATAAAAAATGTTGGAAGTGGCTGGCAACTTTGTTTTTACAACGCTGACAGAGAAAGAGTTAATTAAATTTAAACCCGAAATAACCTTTTTTTTTTTTTACTATAAAGAATTCATAGATGTTAAAGGTTCTTCATGGAACCATTGATGCCAATAAATAAGCTTTATTTTTAAGAATGTATGTTGCAAGAACAAAATTAAAGAACTTGAAAACGCAACATAAGAAGATATGGTTCTAAATTGAACTAAATTCACGGTGGAAGTAAAACGGTACACAATCTGTTATGGTGATGTGGAGATGAACCCAATCGCAGAGAGTAAATACTTCACACAAGGTTTATTAATGACGAAAACAGAAAACAAAACCCACAAGGGGGCAAAACAAGACAGGATAGACTATTTTAGACTGACAAGACTAGACTAAGACGCAGACAAAAAACTAGACAATAAACTAACAGCTAAGACAGGATCAAACTCTTCTTTCTGGACAAGACTTTCAACAGGTTACTCACGGATTGTTTCACACAATGAACCGGCACAGGACAGCAAACACAAGGGGATTAAATAGGGAGAAACTAATGAGGGAAATAGGTGACAAGGGTAAAGCAGTGATGACTAAACGAGGATAACAAGGGGGCGGGGCGAGGAACGAGACAACACAAGCACATGGCCCAGCAAAAGGCCATGTGTGTGAACAGAAAACATGGGTCTGTCATGATCCTTCCTCAAGACCAGGGAAAATCAAAGACTAGAAGGCAGAATCATGACACAATCACTGCTTTGGTGGCTGTAATCGTTCTTTAAAGGTAAATAAAGTAAATAAAAAAATTCAACAGTTATTTATTTTTTTAAATATAAACTTAATTTATATCATTAAACACTCTCTTAGAGACAGTTATGCAGCTGTGCAATGAGAGATATTTTGGTAACATTTTAAAACATTGATTTACACTTTAAATTCTCTTTATATCTACACCTGAGATAAATGCTGTCTTAGCAATTCTTTCATGAACAGTGTGACAGAAAATCTGTAAAGCACAGCAATTTAATATACAGAAATATATGCAAACAATATTTTTGAATACAATATATTATTTAAATGTCAATTTTACTGTAAAAAATAGTAGTTTAAAAAAATTTATGTCATGTCTCTTGCCTGGTCTACCGTTTGTTAAAGTTTTTGTGCTAGTGTCTCATGCAGCAAGTCAACGTGACCTTAAGAAATCCAACTTTTTTTGCTGTGCTAGCAGACTGAAAAACACCCTGCATGTGAGCAACGAAGCATACTTATTATTTATTGATTTTGCACAGTAAAGTTTATGAGTTTATATGGTGGCTTGCCACATGTAAGGCATCCGATCAATACTAGCAATGGTGAAATCAGCCGATCTCTTCATACACAACTGTCTGTAAATTGTCAATAAAAGCATTTACTGTACTGTTATGCAAGTCACATAGTAACGAGAGCTGACAACATACACAAACAACATGGACTTTATTTCAGCACTGATTCCACAGAACTGGGAAAAGGAGAGAGAGACGTTTGCAAAGGTTTGGCTCAATGCTTTCACTCTGTCACATCTTCATTGGCTGTTGCTTTTGCTTGTCAGGGACGGTCGGCCAAATTTCAAACTAGTTGGAAATGTATCGTAGCATCTGTGACTATATTGCAATGTTTCTTTCTAGAGCGCGACAGGCACATGCTGTGAGTTGTGCTCTTGGCTTCACTACACTGAAGGGGGGACATCTTTACATATATAAAGTATTTTTGCAATCAAAGAAGGTTTTATCTCTCACAAATACAATGAATATCCTAACCCTGCTCTCATTAGAGTGTTAGTTGCAACGTTAGTAGAAGCAACGTTACTTAAAGTCTACATGTCTGAAGGGGACCATCAAAATATTACCCCGATTTCTGCAAGCTTCATTTAATTATATAGAACTTTTCAGGATTCCCTTTCCGAAGTGTGTGTGTGTGCGGAAACTGTGCTTAAATTGTGTTTGAATGGGAAAGCACATACTGTGTTCAGACATGGGTGTTCACACAGCCTCTGAATGGAAAAGCTCACCTGCACCCCAACGAGAGCGTACAGAGATGTGCGAAACGCAGCGTTCGAACAGTAGAGGCGACTACATTCAAAGCTCAAGAAATGAAGATGCTGCATTAAAAAAGACACTCCGACTGCATTTGAACAAACACTGAACGATTCAAAAACTGTCAAAAGAGTGAGATAAACAGCAGAATCCAATATGCGTTGGTCACCATGTTGTGAAAGTTGACTGTAAAGTTGTTGTTTTTTTAATTAATTTATCTGCACTGTTGCTGGAAAACAACTATAACGCCCGTCTCACACATACTCCGTTTGCAGTGCAGGAGCAGCACGCGCTATAGTGCTTTCACACATGCTGCGTTTGCAGTGCGTAACTGATCCACGGCTGTACCACAAACACATAGTCACTATTTTTATTTCAAATCCAGAAGTTATGCAGCAACTTTTATTACAAAAAAAAAAAAAAAGTTTTGTCAGCATTGGGATTCTCTTTGTCCACATATACACTCTTTAATGGACATATGTACGTTTAAACACAATTTAAACAACGTAGGGCTATTATTCCATGCATTACTTCTATTAAGTTGCTCAAGCAAGTGATCAAATATTTAACCATGTACTTGTATCAAAATCGCAAACATTTTAAATTAAAACTTAAAATTGACAAAAACAGCCTTTTCTTTTGCATTTAAATCTTTATACAATAAATCTTGCATGTCACAAAGAACTTGTTTCTCCACCTCCACGAATGAGACGAGTGTTGTTCATTATTGCACCTTGTTGAGGTAAATTGTAGTTTTCTTTGCTTTACCTCGGTCTTAAAGTAAAAAGATGACTGTGAAAAATAGTAGTATTTAATTAAATACATTTATAGTGAGATTACTACATTTTCATGTCAATCTGCGTTCATTTTGACCATGAACCATTCGCTTTAATTCAGCGTTTGCAGCACAGCAGAAATAGACTCGTTGCGGAAACGATCGCTGAAAATCTGGAATCTGAGGGTGCAAAAAAATCGAAACATTGAGAAAATCTCCTTTAAAGTTGTCCATTTATGTTCGTGATTGTGCTGCATTCACTCACAAAAATAAATGTTTTATATATTTACGGTAGGAAATGTACAAAATATCGGAACATCATCTTTACTGAATATCCAAATGATTTTTGGCATAAAAGAAAAATCGATAATTTTGACCCATACAATGTATTGTTGGCTATTGCCAAATCTACCCGTGCGACATGTGACTGGTTTTGTGATCTAGGGTCACATTTAGTCTTATCCCCATCATTCTCATTGCGGCACAAGAAAAGAAGATTTCACTGGAATGACTGCGGAAAAGGAGGAAAGACTGACACTGCGGGTTTCCATCAGTGACGACTGCAACAACAGCTCAGCAAACATCCAAATCAACCAATTCCAGCTCTGCGTCCACATTCACTACAGCTTAACAGATGGAGATGCTTCTCCTGCATTAGATATTTCTCTGTTAGTGGCCATCGGGCCTGAACACAGTCTGGTTTGTTCGAGTGTCTTTCAGTATTTAATTTTACACACAATACAGAGGCGAGCTCAACGTCTCAGTCGTTCCTTCTATTGATTTATTGTGGAGAAACTGAGCAGCGCTGCCTCTCTCTCTGCTTTTATTTCCTTATCGACTCAGACTTGTTTTGCCACAGACACTTTAAAGTTGTTTGTGCAGTTCGGTGTCAGAGGATTACTCAGGTCTATGACATATTTATAGATATCATGGAGGAAAGGCTGGCTGAGACAGCATATCTTAGCTGTAGAAGTGAAGTTATAAATTCCTGGAAAGGTTCATGTCCTTTATTCATGCAGTTTAACACTACAAAACAGAATTGTGATTTAGGACTTTTTACAAAAAGATCCAGATTGTCTTGTATAATGCACAAATATAGTGGGCCATGCAGGTATTTTATGCAGAGATTTTTAAAATCTTATTTCCTGTAAAATATATAAAATTTCTTGAAACAAAATAAGAAATTTACGGTCAAGAAAAGTTTAGGGTCAGTAAGATTTAAAAAAAAAAATGTAAACTTTTATTCAGCACGGATGCATTAAATTGATCAAAAGTGACTGTAAAGACATTTATAATGTTTCAAAGGGTTTCTATTTTAAATAAATGCTGTTCCTGAACATATCAGCACAACTGTTTTCAACATTAATAATAATCATAAATGTTTCTTGAGCATCAAATCATCATATTAGAGTGATTTCTGAAGGATCATGTGACACTGAAGACTGGAGTAATGATGCTGAAAATTCAGCTTTGATCACAGGAATAAATTACATTTTACTATATATTCACACAGAAAACAGTTATTTTAAATTGCAATATTATTTCACAATATTACTGTTTTTACTGTATTTTTTAACTATTAAATGCAGCCTTGGTGAACAAATCTTCTTTAAAAAAAAAAAAATAATAATAATTTAACGATAGTGTATTTCTGTAACTAGATGAGAGGGGAAAAATATAACACATAATACTTGTATTAAAGATACAATACAATTGTAATATATATGCAGTTGTGCATGAATCTTGTTTAATGTATTTTTTGTTGTTGTTGATATTTGAACTAGAAAACAAGACAAAAATACTAATTATGAATATGATTTTTTGCAATTCATGTCAGTGTATGTTACAGTATTCCTCAACTCTAATGAAAAGAAGATCCATATCACAGTGTCTCTAGTGGCTTATTAGAAGAAAAAAACATACAAGATACATACATACTTAACAAAACACATACTGTTTTTTTTACTATGAGAATTTCTCAATAAATTTCTCTCTGCTTTTTGTCCAAGTGCTACGAGTGGGATGTTAAAAAACAAGGAATACCTCGGAGACCTGGAGCTCTGCACAAATGTATTTTGTGAGAGAAATCCATTCTTGTCTGCTTGGCATTTTATATACAAGAAACGCTGTTCAAAACAAAGACAGCATCACTTTCCCCAAGCAAACACACCTGCCCCTCTGGGTGTTTTCTAAAGGCTGAACAAAAGCACTTATATCTGCATAAAATCTTTTATATGACTCGATGAGCACAGCATACAAAACACATCATGCGTTAGAGAGCCAATTACAGTCATTCATACTCTGATAGCGCTCACGACACGCTCCGAGAATCCTGCTCTCTCCCAGTAGGAGTGGAGAGCACTCGATCTACGACGCTGTTCATAAATTAAGAGGAGGCGGAGATATTTTGCAGACGTAAGCACAGAGACACGGTTGAGTTAACGTGAAAGTGAAACAGAGAGAGGGAGAGCCGGGAAAAGGTCAAAGCTAATGGCTAACACCACACATATAGCTCGTGCATTTAAGAAAATCGTGTCTATCCATCACTAGTTAATTCGTAATATAGATAACCACTGACCCTTTCAGACGATGTCATGGTGGTGCATTTGACTTTCAGAAATGTTCTTAGGACATCTTAAGCTTATCCTGGCGGAGAATCTCCCACTAGGACAAGAAGAGGGGACCAAACACATTTATCTGATAAATAATAGAGAATAATAGAAAGGCATGCACTGTAAGCACTAATAAGTTGGCAGAACTTAAAAAACTAGACGTCAAATTTTGTTAATTGCAACTTAATTGAAATCATTATTAAGCTGACTCGTGCATTTTGATGGATTAACATCATATTAACTCAGATCTGATTTGAAGCTTGTGGCATATAAACACACCTTTATTTAGACTTCATGTAAACACTACGTTCGGATTCATCAATCGAGATTATTTCATTCTGACTGAAATAGAAGTCCATATAAATGTAGTCTTCAAATTTCGCAGTCCATCCTCAATCTAACCAAAAGCTCTACACTGTTCACCAAAATGAAGACCTACAAAACTGCAACATATAGTAGAAACCCCTATAAATCCCAACATAGCAGAAGATTAAACACCAACACGCTTTTCCAAGTGCAAAAGCACTCAAAATACATTTAATTTTAACATTTATTCTCCTTACGCAATCTGACAGAAAGCATGCAGGGAACTAGAAATCTGCTGCAACTCATTCAGTTTATGTTCATCTTAATACACTCACCTAAAGGATTATTAGGAACACCTGTTCTCATTAATGCAATTATCTAATCAACCAATCACATGGCAGTTGCTTCAATGCATTTAGGGGTGTGGTCCTGGTCAAGACAATCTCCTGAACTCCAAACTGAATGTCAGAATGGGAAAGAAAGGTGATTTAAGCAATTTTGAGCGTGGCATGGTTGTTGGTGCCAGACGGGCCGGTCTGAGTATTTCACAATCTGCTCAGTTACTGGGATTTTCACGCACAACCATTTCTAGGGTTTACAAAGAATGGTGTGAAAAGGGAAAACATCCAGTATGCGGCAGTCCTGTGGGCGAAAATGCCTTGTTGATGCTAGAGGTCAGAGGAGAATGGGCCGACTGATTCAAGCTGATAGAAGAGCAACTTTGACTGAAATAAGCACTCGTTACAACCGAGGTATGCAGCAAAGCATTTGTGAAGCCACAACACGCACAACCTTGAGGCGGATGGGCTACAACAGCAGAAGACCCCACCGGGTACCACTCATCTCCACTACAAATAGGAAAAAGAGGCTACAAGGGGTCAAACACAGTATTAGTATGGTGTTCCTAATAATCCTTTAGGTGAGTGTATAATCATTTATTGAGTTCACTTAACTTCTTTCTGTTAAGTACAATGAACTTGCAGTGATATTTGAGGGAAATTAACTCCTTTCATTTGGTTAATTTCACTGTTTGTCTATGTGTCTCAAACTAAAATTCGAATTATCTTAAAATAAAAGAGGAATAATATCTAAAATACCTAAGAGATTTAATGGCATTAACTTCACAAACTTTAGCAAATACAAGGACTAACTCTTTCTCACTGTAAAAAAAAAAAAAAAAAAAAAAAAGGTTGTAAATAAAACCAAGATTACTGGTGAGAAAATACTATTTTAGTCTTTCTACTTCAAAATGTCACATTTAATTCATTGTGTTTCTGGTCATTTCTTTGTAAAAAACAACAACAACAACAACAACAACAACAACAAAAAACAATTCAGTGTAATATAGTACCTTTTAAAAACAGTTTCGTTTCCCTGGACAAAAACCTGTAAAAGTGCAAAAAAAAAAAAATTTCCGCTTTCCAGTTTTGTTTGCAATTAGCATCAGACGGCCAGTAACTGGGCTGTGACGGCCCGTGTGTCTGCCAGCTGAGACTCACTTTGCTCACACTAGATGCAAAAGCTCTTTGATTATGTGAAGCACACGCAGCTAAATTTACACCGGCACATGGGAGGGAACACCATGTCCAATATATGAAGAATAATGCTGATGCACTGCAGAGTTCTCAAGCTGAATCTCCTGACAGTTTTCAATTTGATGAAAAGATGCTAAAAGTTTCAATAATGCTCAGAAGTGCAGGATCTGCAAAGCTCCTGAGCGCTTCAGTAATGACCCTGTACTGTATTACAGAAACAGGGCAAGTGCAGCCATACTGAGCTCTTACCACCAATTCAATCAAGCATTCATTTTTAACAGGAAAATCCACTTAGGTGAATATTGCAAAAACAAGCCATCCTCCAGCACAAACACACACACACACACACACACACACACACACACACACACACACACACACACACACACACACACACACACACACGCATACACACACACACACACACACACACACAACAATAAGCTTTAGCCAGTTTTAGCAGTTATAGACTATAAAGACACGCTCATCAAGGCACTAAACCTCAGTATAATTGTCTTACACACACTCTCACACACACACACACACACACACACACACACACATATATATATATATATATAACCTACAAGCAGGACGATCCAATAAAATATGCTTAATTATCAAAGGTACAGTATCTTATCTTATCATATCATATGCCAGTGACTCTTAACCTTTCAATAAAAATGTCTTAATTCTTGAATGAACGAAACAACATCTTGTGTAATCAGTTCTAGTTTCAAAAGTAAAACAAGGGAAGAATCTTTCATGTACAGTATGATAAGGTTGACATCATATACTATAATTTGTTATCCATTCCAGTTGTCCATATGAAAAGTCCATATGATGTGTTTGTTGTTCACACAAAACTTTATAGTCATACGGACTGATACTTTTATAGTGCTTTCTTGTCCTTTTTGCAGGTTGACAGCTCTTTTTTACTTTGTCATTTATCGTGCTTCTCTTTCATATTCATTATTCAGAATTTCACCTTTTGTGCTCTATGGAAGAAAGAAAGTTAAGGGTAACTCTCGCCAAAATGCAATCTAGGGTCTTTTTGTTAATCTACCCGAGGCAAACTTTCATGTAAAGGCATAATTAGAATGAAAACGCCACTTTTAAGATTGACCGTATTTTCGTTTTCGGTCAAAATGCCTTTTGAATGGGAGTGCATGGGGCACTACTAAGATAGCATCAAAATTGCTATTTTTAAAACACTAAGAAGGCTCGACACAACATGAAACTGTGCTGAAGTGTCACCAGGGGCTCGACACATGAACTCCAGCATTGAGAACATTGTTTGTGTACACAGAGTTTACTAAAAAGAAAGATTTTGAACAACTCACTGTCTCTGTGTCCGCCGGCATTTTGACAGTCAAAAATAGTCAAACTCCGAATGCAGCGTAACAGGGAGGAGAGTAAAGATGGAAAGCTCCTAAAGCTTAGTTCCATATAAATTCACGGATAATTTGTTGTTTTGTCGTTAGTGAAAATCAATATTGACCTTGTATTTGAAAAAGGATCCTCATATAAGAAGCAATACTAAAATTCAGAGTCAGTTCATTCGCATTCAGAGATCGACTATTTTTGACTGTCTCTAAACTATTTTTAAACTTCTCCCTCAAATCTGATTGGTTGATTGGAATGTTGTTCTAGGATCAACAAAGACGTGGATCCAGGAACATTACCAAAGCATCCCTACACCTAACCCTACCGGTTAAACACTTTATTCCCACTATTAGGCGCTTTATTCCCACTTTACCTCTCCAAGCTGATATGTGATGGGGAAAAGGGAGAAGAATGAGTTTGGAAAAAGGAGGATTAGGACTTCTTTTATAATTTCATCCGGCTCAATCAGACATCGGTGTGTGAGTTGGTGTAAACAGCCTTATTTGCTTTTTTTGTAAATATTCACTCCATTACTTTTTTTTGGGTGAACTCTCCCTTTAATGTTGGATTGTTGGCTCGCCACTCCGAATATTAGTTCTGTGTGAAAGTGCATCTCTTCTGACCTTTCTGATCAAACCAGTATGCTGGATACTGATGAGATTTGTGTTTCATTTCAGCTTCTGCCTTCTTCTGAATAGTAATAATTCAGGCAAAAAGCATGAGGAGTGGAGAGGGACGTTTATGAGGCGATGTTTTGATCTGTGGGTAATGCTGTGACAGCAACAAATCTGTGGTTTTACTTAAGCAATTGGTGTTGTCTACAGAGCATACTGTATGCTGTGTGTGATTTATTCTCTGTTGAGCGCGAATCAGATGGGAACGCTCCGCATTGAGATTTATTTACAGCCTTGGTGTGTTTGCCAGGCCGGATCACGTACATGGATCAAGACAGAAAGGATGCAGGACAGAGATAAATGCACAAATGGGACAGGCATTTGTTCCTGACTCTGATTTGTCACCGCGTGGGTGTTTGTGTTTGTCTGTGTGCACATGCATGTATACAAAAGATGTTAGGCTACAAAATGCAAAGATTGGAAAGAATATCAGTTTTGAACCAGTTGTCAGTTCAGCATTTACATTAAGCGCTTACAGGATAAAACATGGCAAAAAAATGATTTAGTGCTGCTCTTCTCTTCTCTATGTGACACATTTCTGAGTGAAACTGCTTCTCAAACATGTTGGGCGGGACTTCATTTAGTCCATCAGGAATTGATTGGATGGATGGATGGTTTGCTATTGGTGGATCACATGTGAGTGACAGGTTTGCCCCGCCCTCACGCCAGTAAAGAGATCATCAGAGAAGAGATGTTGTTGTCGGGAGGGGAAATTATTTTAATCAAAGATTACGAGGGCATATGAATTTTAAAAAAATATGATGTGCACGGATAAATCATTTATAATAAATAAAGCAATATTCCATAAAAAAGTAGTAATTGTCCATTTTGATTTTATTGTGACTTTAACAATTTGTGTCCATATACTCTCAGCCACTCAGTTTCTCATCCACTGTAATGGAATATATCACATATCCTATGTGATAGACAGTTTTAAAAGGCTAAATTAACTTTACAAGCATTAACATAAACGAACATAAAACATCGTACCGGTGGTGAAAGCCACAGTCACATGACCTACATTTATGCCGCTTGTGTTCTTTTGTAAGGACATGAATCCGACTGAGTTAAATTAAATGACTGCTCAGAGTGACTAAAATGCATCATGATAAATGGTAAGAAAATCTCCAGTATTTCCAGAAAATAACATAAGAATTCCCATGTCTTCATTTATTATAATATAAAGGGCATGTAGATCTCACCAAACCTGTCAAGAACATGTCCAGGTCACCCCAAAAAAATGTCATTTTTACCCAAAGATCAAACATATATATATATATATATATATATATATATATATATATTGACACTTTGACACTTCTTTAATCACGTTCTGTCTCACCAAATCTCATTCAGTATCTGTGCTGAGGACACACTGGTGAGAACAGCACACACTCCTTTTATGTAGATCCACGCCCTCTTCCATTTTTAACTTTGACATTTTCCAGCCCTCTGTTTTTACAGAGCGACCCAGGAGATCAGAGAGAGAGAGAGAGAGAGAGAGAGAGAGAGAGAGAGAGAGAGAGAGAGAGAGAGAGAGAGAGAGAGAGAGAGAGAGAGAGAGAGAGAGAGAGAGAGAGAGAGAGAGAGAGAGAGAGAGAGAGAGAGAGAGAGAGAGAGAGAGAGAGAGAGAGAGAGAGAGAGAGAGAGAGAGAGAGAGAGAGAGAGAGAGAGAGAGAGAGAGAGAGAGGTGCTGCTCTCTGCTCCAGGTTTTCTGATGATAAGCAGAACTATAAATCTCGGCTATACTCAGAACAGAATATACTACCACACTACTAGTATATTTTGCAGCCTGCAGCATGTTTATTATGCACAATATCCACATTTGCTGTGCTTGGAATACTTGGATGACATTTGCCAAAAAGTGCCACATACAACAGAGCAAACTGAGAGCAAACTGAGAGCAAACTGAGAGGAGGGCTGAATTGCACAATGGCCATGTGACGAATAGAGCGCTACAGGGATGCCGTATTTTTGTAGGCCGACCAGGAAGTGTTTGTTGTTGATTTTTTCAGATTATAGCAGAAAACAAGGTCTGTGACCAACAAAAGTTTCTTGTACATTTTGTTCATCAAAATAATCTTCACAGATGAACAACTTTTATGAATTTTACAGGCTAAATACAATCGTCAGAAGTAAAAAGCTAAGGATATAAACAAACTACACCACCGTCACATGACTTTAACATCACCACCTTTAACCTTCGCCAACTCTTTCAATCTTCATTTAAAATCTACAAGTTGGAAAGTTTGAGTCAGAATAGTTTGCAAGAGTGCGATTATAAACTCAATAAGGCGAGTAATAGTGCTTAGATGAGTTTATCTGTTCAGAGTAATGACGTTTAAAGGGGTCATGACATGGATTTTTATTTTTATTTTAATGTTTCTTGAGGTTCACTTATAATGTTAATAAAGTTTTTTGCACAAAAAAACAAATATGTTTGTTATTTTCAACCCTCATTCTGACCATCTGCCTGAAATGATCCGCTTTTAAGGCGCCGCTCCTTTAAAGCTTGTCAGTAAGCAGCCAGTTATGATTGGCTAACGACCAGGCACGTGCCCACCCAGATTGACCGGTGGCCCACCCAATCAGATTAATAAAATAATTAATTTCGTTCATTTTTTAAATAAGAGACAATCTAGTGCTGAAATGTGTTTTTTAAATCAAGTGATCAAAGTGCTCGTTGCCGCTGCGATCACGCATACAGTGTTTTCTCGTGTGGCTCGCGCACACCGCATTGTCTTCACTCGGACGCGCGCTTCAATCCGTTGCGAAGACTCTCTATTCGTTCTGGTGAAATAACAAAACATAATACACACAAATGTGTCCCTGTTTGATATACAACCACTGATGAACATAATCGGTTTTGATGAGGGGAAAAAAACTACGATTAAAAAAAAAAAAAAAAACTATACGAGTGCGGATTTGAACCCAGAACCTCTGAGACGGTTCACAAAAGTTCTACCACTGGACCATTAAGATATAAGATGTTCATATAGGCGAATCTATGTATTTAGTCACACAAAAATTTTCGCCACTGACAACATATATTACGCTACATCTCATTAAATGACTAATTAAACCCCATGTAGCCTACTATTTAAATCGATTGCTGAACATCGTAATGTTATTGTACATATATCTGATTTAGCAAAGTTACGCCACTGGGCGTGTAAAAATGAGGCCCCTCCGTATATTCACCAGGCCCACCCATTAATGACGTTCTGTATCCGCCACTGCTAACGACATTGCAAATTAAACAGTATCAAAGCCCACTCACTATTGCACGAATTGCACACTATATATAAAAACATAATTTACAGACAAAGCATTATGAATTCATTTTCTTGTGGTTTGTGATGCTGCTGTTGTCGGATCTAACACCGCTGACTGCTTCATCTGTCAACAACAGTTTCTTTGCGAACTCTCCTGTACACTGTGCCTCGTTCACAAAACTAAATGTTCATCTAAACACCTCGTTCACAAAACCTTGTTCATCTAAACATATAATCCTCTGACTCGATCCGGGACGCCATTAAGATAAACCATCCACTTGTTTCCGACACTGGTATCCTTCTGAAATCTGAAATCTGCACAGAGACGCAAACCAGCTGTTTAAACTGGACGCAAACTTTCCTTTACTCTTCCATTTGTCCTGTTGTCAACAGGCTCATGTGTGTAAAGTTCGTCAGAAACTGAACACACATCTGTATACTGTATCAGTGTAGACAGCGTCAGTGATTATAATCTGAATACACATCTGTATCTGTATCAGTGTAGACAGCGTCAGTGATTATAATCTGAACACACATCTGTATACTGTATCAGTGTAGACAGCATCAGTCATTATAATCTGAACACACATCTGTATACTGTATCAGTGTATCAGCGTCAGTCATTATAATCTGAACACACATCTGTATACTGTATCAGTGTAGACAGCGTCAGTGATTATAATCTGAACACACATCTGTATCTGTATCAGTGTAGACAGCGTCAGTGATTATAATCTGAACACACATCTGTATACTGTATCAGTGTAGACAGCGTCAGTGATTATAATCTGAACACACATCTGTATCTGTATCAGTGTAGACAGCGTCAGTGATTATAATCTGAACACACATCTGTATCTGTATCAGTGTAGACAGCGTCAGTGATTATAATCTGAACACACATCTGTATACTGTATCAGTGTAGACAGCGTCAGTGATTATAATCTGAACACACATCTGTATCTGTATCAGTGTAGACAGCGTCAGTGATTATAATCTGAACACACATCTGTATACTGTATCAGTGTAGACAGCGTCAGTCATTATAATCTGAATACACATCTGTATCTGTATCAGTGTAGACAGCGTCAGTGATTATAATCTGAACACACATCTGTATACTGTATCAGTGTAGACAGCGTCAGTGATTATAATGGCTTTTATTTGCTTTTGATGCAATGTGACACTTGCATCCAATCAGCCGTTAAGCGAATGAACACCAGTGGGCGGGGCCTATGGTGCGATGATTTATGCAAGTCCTATGAAAATGTACCCGTGTGAGATCACAGATCCTACAATATCCAAACCAGACGTTTTTGGATTAAATAAATGTTTTGTTTATAATGGGGAGGACTATGAAGCTATGAAACTGGCAGGATGTTTTAATGGTACAAAGACCTATTATACATCAACAGATCAAGACAAATCTGATTTCTCATGTCATGACCCTTTTAATGTCCCTGACAACCTCTGTAGTCCCATTTAGCCATTTGTCAACCACCATTTAATACACACAAAAAAAATATTTGAAAATAATTACTAACTAATTTCTGAGTTCCTGCATCAATTACCTCAAGCAAAAACAACTGTGATTTAAAAAATAAAAAAAAATAAAAAAAAAATTCTTTATTTGGTCAGACTGCCAAATGTGAAGATGTTTTTACACAAAATTGGACTAAAAAATAGCATTAAATTTAAAATCATAACAGGATGTACTGTAACAACAGTGTAACAAAATACTGCTTTAAAAGGTTCATCCTCGTGCATTTCTTACAGTTTCGAATAGGTGAATCTCCCAAAACAGGACACATTTTACCTCAAAATCAAAAGAAGAAAATTTGAAATTATTATTAAACAAACCTTGTTGTATTATTTTAATTTAATACTGTGAAGCTGCTTTGATACAATCTGTATTGTGAAAAGCGCTGTACAAAAATACTTGGCTTGACTTGACTTGACTATTAGTAATGGAAATATTGAGCCTATTTCAGGACCAATGATACTTATGATACTTAGGCCCATTTCCACCAAAATTTTCATTACTGCAATCATGCAGAAATTGTACTTTTGAGTTTATTTTTAATTGCTAATCAGATTCTCATTACTGTAACACGATGATTTTTCATTTAGGATGTTTTCTGCATTGGCGTAATGAGAATAGGAGATGTAAATGTGCTTAATTGTCATAAAAAAACAGACTTCATTTTCTTTATGCATAAATAAATAATTTCTATCTTCTTTTTGAGTTCGGGTAAAATACGACCCAGACATGTTCTTAACAGCTTACAGTGTACAGTAAGCAGAACACTACTATCGCTGCTGTTTCCAGCATTGCACTCGCTGTATTATATAAAGATAGCTTGGTAACCACATTTCCCCTTCTAAACGAAACATGCTTTTCATTAACCCGGATGATGTTTTAATGCATAATGATGGCGAATCAATGTATCATAAGTCCCTTTTTCATAAGTGAAGTCCATCAGTGCAAACAGTGTGTGATTGAATACAATGAAATCAATAAGAGGGACAGGGAAGAGAGGGAATCATTCCTCTGCATTAGCGGAGCAGGTTATATTGATAGATGAGTGTGAGGAGAAAGAGAACATCGCTGAGGAGACAATGATGCATGATCCAATCAAAGCGTGGTGTAACCGGAGCCAACTGCACTGATTACTACGCCAGGAGAGAAGACACGAGAGAGAGGGATGGAGAAAAACGGAGAGCTGCAACGGGAATCCCCCAGGTTTACACGTCAAACAGCGTTAAAGGAGAAATTCACCCCAAAAAGGAAAACATACGGTCTTGCTAACACAATCAAAAAATATATATTTAGGCCTCAATCTAAGATTTACATATTTGAATTGCAGATCAAATTTCCACCCGTTTGCATTGCACAGTTTCAAAATAAATAATAAACTTAATTTGACGCATATTCATACCTAAATGAAATCATGTTTTAAATTAGCAAAGTTCAAAAACGGATGCATTAAGGTGTACTAGCTAGTTTATTGTTGCATTATCAAATCATCTACATTGAACATAGATTGGATCCATTTAACATTCAACGGGCCAAAATAAATACATAAATAAATCAGAACAAAGATATGTGAAATAAACAGTGCTTTTCAAGCAGGTCTAACAGTAGTTTTCAGGGACAGAAATTAAATAAAGCAATCAAATGTAAGATAAAACTGATGTATAAATTAAATTAAATATATATTAATCTTTATTAAGTTACAAAAGTTATAGTCAAGAGCAGTGTGATTTTTGTTGTTGTTTGATTAATATAGAAAAGACAGTCTAAACATTAGGCTGCTGTCACTTTAAGAGCTGCACAGATCCAATAATACACACGTGTGTTTTATTTCTCAACTGTTTACGTTCACTTAAGCCATAACTACTAGGATACTCACCAAGATGAGCATTTTAATAATTTTGAGTGAATTTGTCAGTTCAAGCGCAAGAGGAAGCGAAAGAGAGCTCAATTCAGTATTTGTGTGCCGTCTAAAACATGGCTTTCCGGGATGTATGTGCACACAAAACTTCTCATAAAGCGAGTACCAAATTGAGTTCTCTTTCATATCTTCTTGCGCTTGAATATTTAAATCGGCAAGACTTAAAAACACGTGTCTAAACTTTGGTGAAGATGCAGCACTGGCCTCATCGGGACAGTGACAGTTACAGATGCACCAGTCCGTGTTGTCCAGTGCTGCTATATTGTATACAGGTTTCATTTTGTTTTAGGAAGTATTTAATTATTTTAGCCAAAGAAAAACATTGGAAAAATTATGCAACAGACATTATTCAAATCAGTGCCTTCACGTGGTTAAAGGTGCTCTAAGCAATGTCACGTGTTTTTTAGGCCAAAACATTTTTTGTCACATCCAGTAAACATGTTCTCTCTATCTGCTCGCTGCCTGTCCCCTGAACACACTGTAAGAAAGCGCGGTCTCTGTAGACAGCCCAGGCTCCACAAACGGCAAGAAAAACAAACTGGCCCAGCCTGGACCACGAAACATAACAAACAGTGTTCCAGCCAATAACCAACAAGAATGATGTGGGGGTGGGGAGTTAGTGCGCTTGCACATGAAGGGGGGGGGGGGGGGGGGGGAGTGGAGGAGAGAGAAGCATGAGGAGGGAAGTTAGCTAGAGGAGAGATGTCCTAGACAACGACAACGACTAACGTTAAAAAATTATATTCTTGAGAATTTTGATATGGCCGACACACGACCAAAGAGACCACATTCCGATGAACAAATAACAAAGAAGAGAGAAAAGGAGAAGGAACGCGCGAAGTCCGGCAGAAGGGCTTCCAATCCACCATTCAGCTGGCTCTGTTTCTGCTGGACTGGTGTGTAAATCCAGTTTGGTTTTTCTAAATGGTTCATGACTGTTTCAGGAAGCACGGAAGGGAGGGGGAGGGGACGGGATGAGGAGGAGGGAGGGTCGAGCTAGCCTCCGTTTTGTTTGACAATACTTCGAACGTCAACAAGAAGTGACGTCACCCAACATCGCTTAGAGCATCTTTAAGTAATAAAAACCATCGGCATTGGCCTTTTTCATGGGTGCTATGCTGATGATTTTAAAATGATAAAAAAAAATCGGCCGATAAATATTGGTGCATCTCTACACATATATACTTACAAGGCAACAATATCAAGTAAAACCGGACAAGAAGGGATGATATCCATCCTAAAACCCTCATGTAACACAGAAGAAGGATCTGCTTGTGGGACTCCCAGGTGTGTCTTCTCCAGAGAGTCTGTGGAAATCAGTCTCTGTTCAGACAGGCGTGTAATAGGCTACTGTACGTATCTGATCTATCATCTTCCTCCAACCAAACCCAATAGATCATCACACGGGTCAAAAGGAGATGGCCAGATCCATGCAGGCTCATTTAAAACTGCTTCGTCAACTCATTTTGAGCTTGCCTTTTGACTTTCATATAACTGTTAGAGTCTGATAAAATGTTCCAACAGTCAAACACTAGTGTCATAGTTTTATATCAGACCAAAAACTGTTCATTTAGTTCCCATTGGGAATACAATTCACAAATGAGATCTTCCTTATTCCTTATATCTCAATTGCTCTCATGGCAGTAAGATTAAGTGGAGAGCTTCAGCAACGGCGGAGACTCGGATGTTTGAGAAAATAATTTCAGAAGAGAAAAGTTTCAGATCACAAATTGCCAAGATACCAAAAGTCTGCAATCAAATATCAAAAATCTCACTATGAACTCACACTGATCTGAGCTGCTATCCACATCAATTTATAGCTTACACTCTTACGTTATGATAGCAATCAACACATTTCTGTGCTATTTTAGGAAAAAAACATCTAAGATAAAGTTGATGCATAAATGAAACACACTAATTGAGAACTCCATTCTGTCTATTCTGCAATACAAGTCTCCTAGACGAGCCTGCAAAGCCAATATATACACCGCACACACTGCAGTCGCCTCCACACACTGATAATTCATCATTCAGACAGTCATCTAAAACATTAGACTGTAATATTTCTCTGCAATAAACAACAATACAAATCACCTGACTCATTTGTGTCTACTTTTATTTCTCCTAAGGAATTGTAGAAGAAACAAATGTAATACTTATATGAAACCTAACTTCCAACTTCTAACACTTTCATTCTCATGCTGTTCTCAAAATAAAACACGATAAACATCTTACTGGGGTCCAGGTCCAGTGTAAAAATGGAAAAAGATAAAAATAGGATTAAACTAAATAAAAAAAAAAATTAAATTAAAATAAATAAAACCCCAAACTAATAAAAAATATATATATATATTTTTACAGTCACAATGAAATCAAAATAGTTTTGTCATATCATTGCAGTATTTATGATAATTTTTTTATCTGTGCACATTTTTTAATTCATGTGCCTGTACATTTTTTAAATCAAAAACAATAACTTCCCCTCTCCTCGCAACAACATCTCTTTAATGGCGTGAGCCGCAACCTGTCACTCAAATGAGATCCACCAATAGCAAACCACAACCATCTAAGCATCCAATCAATTCCCCAAAGAAGAAATCAAGCCCCGTCCTACATTTGTTCTGGTTCCAGAAGCCAGAAACAGAAACAGTACAGATAAAAACATCTAACAGTACAGGGAAAAAAAATGTAATAATGTAACATAATACAGTAAAAAAATACTATTATAAATATGTGTTAAATATGATTTAGAAAATATTTTCACGTATATATAATATAAATTTTTCATTGTAGAAACTGGCATAAAATTAAAGGAAAATGTATATATTTTAGGATGGGGGTCACTTGCACAAGGATAGTCATATTTATTGTGTGTCTGTGCATCTGGAAGATTGGAAACCTCTATACTAGACTTCACATGACATCTAACTATCCAGCTCTGCATTTGAAGGCTGTCTCCTTAATGAAATAAATGACAAAGTGAACAAAAACAGGCAAGTAAGGTTAATCATTTTTAAACAGTGGTTCTATTAATAGTATGAGACCTGTTCATGCGTTCTGGGCAGTAATGAAGCTCTCCTGTCTCGCTGACATGAGTGATGAGTGATGGTTGTAGCCTGCAGAAACGTCTCCAGAGCTCTGCATCACACACAACTGACAGCATGTTTCTAACCGCCTGTGTTACACAACGTTTCCTCTCACCCTGAGCTGAAGCTGCTCTAATACTTCAATTTTGCATGAAGACCAAAATATGTCTGCTCACAACCACGAACAGAAATAGAATAAATAGGTCAAATCAAGCACTGTGACTTTCGTTCTGTCTAAATTTAATTATGCATCCTAAAAACTTTTGTTGTCAATCAACATACATCTTGTTTTTTTTTTTGTTTTTTTTTTTTGGTGGTGCACATAAGTTACACAAATTTTCATTGTAAGTACATTTATGCTTTATGTTCACTACCGTTCAAAAGTTTGGGGTCAGTAAGATTTTTATTTTTTTAAGAAATACAGTATATATATATAGAGAGAGAGAGAGAGAGAGAGAGAGGGAGAGAGAGAGAGAGAGAGAGAGAGAGAGAGAGAGAGAGAGAGAGAGAGAGAGAGAGAGAGAAATATATATGTATTCCACAAGGAAACATTAATAAAAAAAATCTAAAATGTATCACAGATTCCACAAAAATATGAACCAGCACAACTGTTTTAACACTGATAATAATCATAAATGTTTCTTGAGCATCAAATCATCATATTATAATTATTTCTAAAGGATCATGTGACACTGAAGACTGGAGTAATGATGCTGTAAATTCAATAAATTACATTTTTAAACATAGAAAACAGTTATTTTAAATTATAATAATATTTCACAATACTACTGTTTTTTGTTCATCAAATAAATGCAGTTTTGATGTTCAAAAACATGAAAAAGTCTTACCGACCCCAAACCTTTGAATGGTTGTTGATATAATATAATAAAAAAGTCCAATTTACTCAGTTCAATTACACCGTTCAGTGCACTGAATGCCTTTATTAACTTCCTTGGTTACACTTTATTTCGATATTCCACTTCAGACATTCTTCTAACTATAAGTTACTTTGCAACTACATGTCAACTAGCAGTCATTAGAGTATTAGTAGACTGTTAGGTTCAGATTAGTAGAATAAGTTGACGTACTTGCAAAGTTACTTACAGTATAGTCAGTAAAATGTCTAAAGTGGACCATCGAAAAAAAGAGTTACCAATTTCTTTAACATGTTGGGTTACACTTTATTTTAAGGTGACAGTTTTATTGTACTTATACTCAAAAAAGTACTAAAAGCTTGTTGAGCGTTGGCTTTTTAACTCACCTGAACACAACTGTGTATGTTTGATTGCACAAACACCAGTGTAAACAGTCTGTTGCACACTGTACGGCACTAATTTGTATCCCGAGTATGTTTTCCAACAATCAGACTGAGACATTATAATGGGGAAAAAATATTTATTCACAGATGCATCATTGATTCAATCAATTATTCCTCAAACAATAATGATAATTTGAATTTTAAAGTAATTATTAATCATTCTGTTTGTTGGAAAACATACTCGGGATACAAATTAGTGCCGTTTCGCTTAGACGAGGAAGAAGTGTTCGAGAAAAACCCCATCATGACAAAGCCCGAGCACCTCTCATTCACGGGCTTTGAAGCTCTTCTGAGGGGTATAGAGACTTCACACCGAGATGAAAGGAAGATGGAGACGTATCAGTGCACAAAACACACATTCATTTAAGCTTAGTTGGTAAATAAAGCTGAATTATACTTATTGCTTTTTAGTAGTCCTGTAGAGCCAGACCTGTCCCTGCCAGCATGTAACTCGACAAACCACATTCGCTTTGTTTTACATTTCGTTTAGATGCCGGTTAATATGATAATGCTCTACAAAAAAAAAAGTTACAAACCGTGAAGACTTTTTGATAAGAATTTCTACACATTCGAAAATAAGTGCTTTTTCTCACAAACTAAACGATAAAGTTCTGCTGGTGTTCATCAAGCTTACTTTCAGCCAAGTGTCTATGAGAGTCTTTTTGATGCAACAAACCTCCAAACTTTGATAAATCCAATGATTAGTTGTTCATTTTATCAACATGGTCCCTAAAACCATCCAATCAGACTTGAACACCCAAACGTACAACCTTTCTGCCTTAAGAACAAATGGTGCAACCAAATTAAGAACAGAGTTAGTTACAAACTAGCTAGTGGTTACTAAGCCTCTATTGTGGACTTTACGTTCCAATTTATTTGAGAACATACAAATGGCTTGTGCAACCCGACCCGAATCCTGACGGTTTTGAGCCTGAAACAGAACGGCACCCATTCACTTCAGTTTTCATCTGCGAAGGCGACCACTGAGCGTCATGCAAGCGTACGGTGACAGTCCTGCTGAATACATTACTCTGAGTTGAAAGAACTACAAAGTGCAAGGCTATTGATTATTCACTGCCGATGGAAAGTGTAAAACAGGAGCCAAGGGCTGTAGGAAGCAAATACACAATAACCAGGGGGTTGCCTCGAAGGGGTACTTGCTCTTTAGTGACCTATAAACGGGTAAATGTTATCCAGGACATGTGGGCATCAGCACATTTGGTTTTTGGGACATGAGCCCCACAGCAAACTGCAAGCCTGAGGGTTTGTCCTGAATGCAGAAGTCCAGCAGGGAGTTGGCTCGGCCGCCTGGTGCCCGAGAGAAAGAGTCAACACTAGAGGGTGTTTATTGCTCTTCAGAGGACTTCTGCTGGGGAAATGCCAATGGAAAAGTGAAGTCTCTGCAGAGAGCGAGGAAATGTTGTCTTGGCAAGGCAAAAGGGCGCTGTGAGATTCAATGAAAGGTCATGGGGTCAAGCAAGGAGCCAGAGGCTGTTGCTGCCAAATACAAATAGCACTTGCTGACTGTACTATTTTCCATTTATGTGTCCTGTAGTTTTATTCTAGGTATACAGTGTTAAGGTCCGTCCTTTCACACCAAGGATGATAACTATAAAAATCATTCCAAATGCAATAGAGTCCACAACTTTAACGATAACGACACAGAGGAACAATATCATTGGAGTCACTTTCAGAAAAAACAAATTCCCAGCTGATGAGTGATAAAAACATTGACAGCCAATCAGAATCCATCCGGCTCGAGCATTAAGATTGCATTTGATATCAGTCTTTGGGGAAAATACAATTGCACTAGTTCACCACTAGTTTATGGTTCACCCCAAAAATAAAATTTCTTTTATTCTTCCTTACGCTTTCTTTTATGACTTACTTTCCTCTGTGGTACACAGGAGAATGTTCTCACATGTCATTTCCATACAATGAAAGTGGACAGGGATTTATACCAACAAGGGAAAAACAAAAGCATCATAAATGTAGTACCTTATGATAGTTTTAAGCAAGTTAAAGACTGAAAACCATTATTTATTTAAAATATTACCCTAGTTTAGCCACAACTCTCACATTTAATTTAATTTGCATATTCAAATTTGGCCCATCAAAACCTTATAAATAATAAGTTTGAATATGTGCTAGCACTATTGAGATTTCAGATCTATGGTGGCAGCAAATAAGCCCATGTCCTGATCAACTTCCACTGTACTTTCGTAATCAATAGAGCCGGTTTCACTTTATTTTGATTATCACTTTAACACATTCTGTTAAATATGAGTAACATTGCACATACATGTCTACTAACTCGCATTAGTAGACTGGCAGGGTTAGGGTTGAATAAGTTGACATGTACTTGCAAAGTTACTTATAGTCAGTTGAATATATGTTTGGGAGCATCAAAATAAAGAGTTAGCAGATAATACTCTAATGACTGCTCTAATGACTGCTAGTTGACATGTAGTTGCAAAGTTACTTATAATTAGTAGAATGGCTAAAGTGGACTTAAATACTTACTCAAATAATTACTAAAAGCTTGTTGAGCCGTTGTAAACTCACCTGGAGACAAGTGTGTGTTTGCAGTTAGCATATAATAAGCAGTTACGAAGAGTTAGTACTTGCAAAGTTACTTATAGTCGACAGAATGTTCAAAAAGGGACAATCAAAATAAAGTGTTACCATAAAGCCATATGAATTAGGAACAACATTAGCAAACGTTTAATTGAGTGTATCTTTTAAGAAAAGCACTGAAATCGATTTTCGAATAGCCCAAGAAGCTCCATTATTATGAATAATTATTCCCATTAAAGAAAATCATGCATTTTGGTGACTTACCTATAGTGGACACCACTGTCCCAACAAAATAAAACGCCCCTGTAAAATCCCATCTGGGTCGAAGAGCATCGACCCGAGCTCCAGCAGCAATCGCAACCTCGTACTCTTTCAGGAAGGAGCTCAGATCCTGCAAACTGATATTGAACGTGTCACTGAAGTTCAGGAGGGTCCGGTTCCAGCGCCCGTGCGCCCGCAGCTCGGACGGCCTCTCGATGGCGGAGAACACCGCAGCGCCACACAGCAAATACACGATGATGAGCAACGCGAGCAGCAGAAAGCGCCCATTGTCTTCGTTAATGTGAAGGGAGCGGCAGCCCTGCATCATCCAGATCTCAGCACCACCGGCGCGGTGGACAGCGACCAATGCAATGACATGGATCCACTACACCTGCTTCTTGAGGACACTCCGAGACCTCCTAACATAACGTTAATGATATGTATCAAACACTTCAGATAAGTTTTAGATAAGAGAAAGCCTTCATTTAAGACGCTTACCAGCTTCATTTATCCATTTGCCATTTTCAGTGACATGAATCCTCTAGCGCTGCTGCTGCCTCTGCTGCTTTTGGACACTCCGGTCTTCTAAAGGATATTGCACAGATATTTGTATCAAACAAGAAAGATAAGTCTTGGAAAAGAGAGAAATTTAACTTTCCAAGTTCATACTCTTTATTTTGCTTTCTTCTGTTTGAGAATTGCAGGAGGGTACCAATTATGAATTTTATTTATAAATATTGTTGCATTCTAAATAACCTGCCCGAATCCTTCAAAGGATACATTTCCATCAGATACACCACTTGTGGATCCGCTTTAGCAGATATAGTTTGTTAAATAACTAGACTCACCCTCGCGCTCATTAAAGTAGTTCTACATCCATCTCCGTCTCCATCCCATGGATTGCTTATCCACATAAATCCACCTTTAAACTGTTCAGTTGCAGGCTAAAATCCCCAGCCGATGAAATTCCCAGACTCCTGGTTGTGTTTTATTGCAGGGATGCAGCAGCAGTGTGTTCTCCTGCTTTTCCATGTTGCGGATGAAGCATCCAGCGCATCCTTTGGGTCGCTGCGCAAAATCTCTCGTCCCGTGAATCACATTAATTTTTGCTTCAGTGAAAGATACAGCGGGGTCAATGCAAATAAAGACATTTAGTGACCATTTGAGCCAGTTGCAATTTTTTTTGTGAGGCAGATCTCCAGTCTATTCGCTGTGGGATGTTTGATGCCCGCAGTCCTAATGAGGCTGATCTTCAGATCAAATCTGTGCGCATAGAGTAGCCTACAACTATGATTTACACTACAGTAACGTTGGCAGCTACAGTGCTTGTTATTTTACCTGCTTGACGTTTAACAAAGTTAGATGCCTCTTAACAGTTTGACCTTTAACAAAGTTATTTAATATAAGATATTAAAAAGGCAATTATTTTTTTCTTTAACAGTCATGTAGTTTTACGTCGCATTTCCTTATCGTTATAGTAGTTAGAAAATACAGCCTAGCTAGCTTATATTTTATTTGACACTTGATGTTATTTTCTACTTTGCCTGTCTTTTAGTAGGCTATACAAATATAATTTATTCCGTCTTGATGTTTGAATTATTAAAATCTTTTTATTTCTTTCATTTTTGTTTTCGATGTTGAATTGAAAAGCACGCTGTGCTTTTCCCGCCCTTTTTCCACAAACAACTCACGAGATCAGAAGGGAGCGCCAAAAACATCTACGATGAGGTGAAATGTGTCGACAATAACGTGATAATGGTAAATGTTGATTCCATCCCTCAGTAAGTCCATGTTGCGCCTCTAACGCACGCCTTGCCTTGTCACAGTCTCCCCACAAATCACGAGGAAACTATGCGGCACGCGCTACTACAACTGCCGCGCGCCCTATTAGAGCCGCTCGAGCGCACCGCGATAACTGGAAGAGGTGGGCTTGTTATTTCTGACAATTAATCGATGGCATAATTACCTGTGGCCAGCATCACCACTGCCAACAGTGAGTCCCGAGACAGAATTAGATGAGTCTGACTCCAATGCAATGGCTGGCATGTTTAAAATCCAAAGTGTTAACTGCTAGATAATCAGTCTTTCCGGTCATACAACAGATGTCATGCTATGTGTCGTTAGCATTAAGTTACTAATTACTGATTAATCCAAACGAACACCATCTACTTAAAGGTTCTACTTAAAGGTAACAGTGCACTCATAAAATAATCATTGTATCATTTACTCTTCCAAACACTAATGACTTTTTTGGTAACACTTCAGTTTAGGGTCTCAATTCTCACTAATAACTAATTGCTTATTAGCATGCATGTTACTATTGGCTGTTTATTAGTAGCTACTTATAAAGCACATATTAATGCTTTATTCTGCATGACCATATTCTACATCCCTTAATCCTATACTCAAACTTAATAACCACCTTACTAAGTAATAAGCAGTAATTATGAGTTTATTGAGGCAATAGTTGGTTGATAGTGAGAATTATTGGACCCTAATCTAAAGTGTGGTCATTTTTTCTTCTGTGAAACAAAAAATGAGATGTTTTGAATGCCAAAGCTGCTTTTTTTTCCCTCACAAATTTTCACCCCAGGTTTTTATTGATCGGATGGGGGAAAACATAGATGCATTTTATAAGGGAACAGTATGTGATCAAGCTGTGTTGAGATAAGATGGGACATGAAACAGTTTGAACAACAGTTTGCAAGCCCCAAGTTTGACCAAGTTTAAACATAAAGAAGCTAAATTATTAGTGAGTAACAGTGACTGTCACGTTCAAAAACAACAACAAATAAGAACATCATTGAGTGCTTGCAAATGTGTGAATTTAAATATTCCCCTCTGTCACACATCATTCATGTTTGTGCATATTCAAACGTGGTGATTATGAGACATGCAAGACTCAATGACAAAAGTAGTCACCATGTCCAATTTAGCCTGTCCCATCTTGAGGCAAAGATCTGAATATGAACAAAAGCATGAGATTTGAGAGCTATGATGGAGGGGAAGATTGAATGATTTTTGTTAGTTTAGTTTTCCTGTTGCTCAAACAGTAGAGCGTTGGCGCTTGCAACGCCAAGGTCATGGGCTTGATTCCCAGAGAAAGCAAGAACTGATAAGAGTGTAAATGTGTACCTCAAAATGCAATGTAAGTCGCTTTGGATAAAAGCGTCTGCCAAATGCATAAATGTAATGTAAATGAATTGTATGTTGCTTTGGCTAAAAGCACCTGCCAAATAAATAAATAATGACAGCATTGTACAGTTTGGTGAACCATTCCTATTTACAGATGTAGTCGTCTAACAGTTAACAGATGGAAAGACAAAGGTTTAAAATAAATCACTTGCAGTAAGGAGAAGGTCGCCCTGTAACGAGAGTGATTGCGATTACAGATCTCTTTTATCAACACTGTGTCCTTGAAAAGAATCACTTAACCCTATTTTACTCGAGGGGAGACATGATACTCCATTCATCAGATTACCAACATCCCTTTCTTCTCTGGAGTCTAATTCAAAGCTTCACTTCTGATACAGAAGGCTTGTTTGAATACATGAAATTTAGTTAATCATAACATTAAACAATGCTAATCAAATCTATCTATCTATCTATCTATCTATCTATCTATCTATCTATCTATCTATCTATCTATCTATCTATCTATCCATCTATCCATCTATCCATCCATCCATCCATCCATCCATCCATCCATCCAATCAGATATAAGAACATTTGTGCACTAACCATGTTCACTCCTTTGGGGGAATAAAATTATTTTCTTTCATCCTTATTGCACATGTTGTCCTTTACTTACACACACACACACACACACACACACACACACACACACACACACACACACACACACACACACACACACACACACACACACACACACTACTGCTAATAATGTAGTCTACGGCAAGGATGATGATGTTAATGACAGCATTAACATGGATAAACAATGCCTCTGTTTTAATATAAAGCACTCATTTTAAGTCTATTGTATAATGCATATCATTCTTATGAAGTGGCTTATGTATCTGGTCAAATTTTTTGGCCATGAATATGTTTTTACACTGTTTTGTTGGTCCTATGATAAATGCATTAATGTAAATGTAATTGAATTATTTATAGCGGTTTTCTTTGTTCTTTAACTGTTGATATCGCTTCTTTCAGAAAAACACAGAGACCCATTATTGTATTGCTTCTTTCGGTGTCTTGTGGTGGGAAATTTTGATGGAGAATGAAATGTTTTCTTTAACAGAGTGGCAAAGAAGGTGTTTTAAGAAGATGGAAACTTTTGTTATTTCTCTAATTAGTTTAACTATCAGCCTTTGCTTTGAAAAAATGTGCTTATGTTGCAATAAATAAATGATCCGCATGTTCTAGAAAGGGTAAAAAGGACGTCATGGTCCTTTAGTATGATCTCTATATGCATGCCATGTGATCATATAGACTAGACTTAAATAATGCTTAGCACAGTACAAATAACAGTCATTTGATTGGCTCAGATCATTATCAATCACCAGATTAGTATAACCAATAACAGTGGTTATATAATACAGTGGTATAATATAGTCATGCATAGGCCTATATATATTTCGACTTGGCTGGGAACAAAGAGAAAAACGCTGATGAGAAAAGAGGAGACAAAATCTGCTTCTCTACTCTATTGATGCAGCTTAGGCAGATAACATATGGTTGCATCCATCACTAACTTGTCAAGATTCCCCCTGAAAGTTGCTTTTTATAATTACCTGAGCGATTAAATGACAGTGCGTCTCTGGGCTGACAGCAGCGGAGGGGCTGAGATAGATAGATCTGTGGAGAGGGAGGCATTGGGAAAGTCTATCGATCCAGTGTCATTCTGCAAAGAACAGGCGGCAGAGTCAGCTCTCATCTACAGATACAGTACACTCACGGATCAGCAAACACACACATACAGTATACACATTCATCTGACTGAGCAAACTCGCTGCAAATCTGCAGATGTGTGCATGAATATAATTACTGACATAGGCCGATCGTACCCTGGAAATCCAGAGATCTTGCGAGAGCACAATGAATCTTTCGGATTTGGGTCTGGATTTGCACACTGTAAACCCGGATAAGTAGAATCTACTGAAAAAAAACAAGGTAACTCGTTGCCTTAAAATTTTTAAGTAATGAAGCATTAGTTGAATAAGTGAAGTTCAATGTACTTAAGCCCATAATGGAATGGAATAGAACATTTAAGTTGAATGTACTTATAACCGAGTTACAGTAACTGAAGATACTTAGTTTAAACAATCATTCCCCACCCATTTATTTAACTCAGCTTGTTAAGTAAGCATTACTCGATTACCAATTCAACTAAATTGTATATTCTAACGGACCCAACTTAACTTTTAGTTCCCGAAACTCAAAATATCTTTCAATCAATAGAGCCATTTAAAATACACACATACAACTGCAACATTACACTGATCTAATGTTTTTTTTATTGAACATGTCTTTTTTTTAGCAACAAAAGAAACAAAGCCATGGTCTAATAGGCTTCTAGTGTGTACACTGAAAAAAATGATACTTTGGATTAACTTTAAAAAATTGATGTAATTTGTTACAGCTAATTTTTTTTAGATTTTCTCAAATTGTATTTATGATTTAGTTAAAACCATAAATGTTGATTAAAGTCAAACCAAAATTTTAAGTTTTACCTTTACCCAAAGTACACAGCAAAAACTCCAGTGTTAAATTAACACTCAAGAGTGTTAAAGTTAATGAGATAATTAAGTGATTAATTTAGTGATGATTGAGCATTATTGAAGACACCTGATGTTAACAAGTAGAATCACTGAAGGAGAAAATCACAAATTGTAAGTTACCATTATGGTGATGGGTGTTTGCTTTAGTTGGGCTCTTCACCCTTATATGTTTACTTTAAATTTTGTTTGTCTGCTGTAATTGATTTATAACAGTCAGATGAACAAAGAAAAGTGTGATCTGATAGTGTTGGTTATGTTTTGACATAATCATGCTGTGATCTGAAAAACGACACTTATTGAGATAGTTTGGTTTAACTTGTTAATTACAGCAGCTCTGTGATTCTACAGCATACGATTTTCAGAATTTTTCATATAATCCAAAATATTTAATAAACATTGTTCTAATCAAAAGACTTTCAAATTAATTTATTTAAAAACACAGACATCAATAATCAGCCTGTGAATCTCAACAATGGTGACAATAATAAAGCATGTTGCAGTGGCTGCCACCAATCACAACTCATTAATGGCTCCCATCATGCATTGCATTATGAATAAATTATTATCTGAATTGTCTATGTAATTTACTTTTCCTAATTGAATATTTTGCTTGTCACCATTGTTGAGATGCATAGACTGAATCTTGACGTCTGCGTGTGCCTAAAAGAAAGTTTTTTTTTTTTTTTAAACAACAAGAAATCCTTTGTATTATATCAAAAATTCTGGATATTTATGCCGAATCAGTTATGCTGTAATAAACAACATAAACCTATGTCAGAAATAATGATCTTAATGTGTTCAATGATCAAGTTCAAATGATGATTGTCATAATATAACCAACACCATCAGATCACTTTTTTTTTCTTTGTTCATCTGGCAGTTATAACTCAGATACAACAGCCAAAGAAAATCTAAAGTAATCATATAAGGGTCAAGAGCCCAACTAAAGCAAACACCCATCACCATAATGGTAACTTACAATTTGTGATTTTCTCCTTTGGTGATTCTGCTTGTTAACATCAGGTGTCTTCAATAATAGTCAATCATCACTCAATTAATCACTTAATTATCTCATTAACTTTAACACTCTTGAGTGTTAATTTAACACTGGAGTTTTTGCTGTGTACTTTGGGTTAAGGTAAAACGTTGAGTTGGAAAAAATTAAAATTTAGGTTTGACTTTAATCAAAATGTATGGTTTTAACTAAATCATAAATACAATTTGAGAAAAACTAAAAAAATTAGCTGTAACAAATTACATCAATTTTTTTAAGTTAATCCAAAGTATCATTTTAGAGAGTGTAACACTTACTTTGAGGCAAAGTGAAAACAGAAGGTATAAACTGAAAATCACAATTTTCCATTGGACCAATGCAAATATATATTTTGAATGAATTGCACTGATGTTTCACTTTTTTCAGTGTTAGTTTCCTCAGTGATGGCATGAAAAAAAAGAAAAAAAAGAAAAACAAATGTCAACCAACGCTAATGCAGTTTTAAATGAGGTTTCATCAATTGTACATTAACATCAACAATAACGTCCAGAAATCACGAACTTACCTGTGACTCATAATTCACGATTTCGTATTTTGTTTTTGACCCTCTGAACTTACCGTTGGACAGGCAAAACTTGGTGATATTAAGTTGTTTGAGCTCAAACACATAATTACAATAAGATAGGCCATTAAAAAGTACAGTTTACTCAGAATTCATAATTAATGTAAAGAAATGACACATGTTTAAGTAATACAAACTCAGTTTGAGTAGAAACTACTGATTGGACTTAAAAACTCAATTACAATAAGAAAGGACAAGAAAAAGTTCAGCTTAATCAGAATTAACAAGTAATGTCAATAAATTAGACACATTTAAGTAATATGAACTCAATCTCTTTGAGTTGAATCAAAATCTAGGTTTACAGTTTTGCGCAATAGTTTGATATACTCACTCTTAAAGTCTCCCTGGGGTGAATATCAAGTTTTTAATGTTGTTTATATGTGGTGTTTTTAATACGCTTTAAGACAAACCATGTGTAAATTCATAAGTCGACAGCATTGCTGAGTATTTTCTCCTTAAAACTGCAGTGAACCAAAGACAGTCTCAAAAACACGCTTTGAAATCGCTGGTGTTTCTGACGTCACAAACTACCTTGTAACCAATCAGATCAATGTGTGATCGTCAACCAGTGGATCTCTGAGCTGAGTGAGTGAGTGGAGGCGGGGCTCATTTGCATATTCATAGAACCAAGTATACTAAATGAGGCAAGGGTGTTGAGATACATTCGAGCTATTTTAAGGCATGAATAATAATGTGTGTTTTTTTTTAATGTTTAAATATGTCATTTTGATGATCAAAGATGAGTTTTAAGGCATAAAATGATTGAGTACAGGGGGACTTTAAGGCTCGTTCACACCAAGAACATAACTATAAGATCATCATGCTGCAGAACGATCATTACAATTATAGCCGATATCTTTATCGTTATCGTTATAAATATTGTCCCTATTGGCACACAAACCTCAATAACAGTGACAGCAAATCAGCAAATGTGCAGTAAAAAGTCTATCTCTGTACACACTACACACAAATAACAGTGATGACAACAACAACAACAACAACAACAACAACAACAACATCATTAACTCAGCAACCCACAAAATTATAAACCTATAATAGCAACTGCATCATTAATTAATGTTGCAATGCAGGCGAGGAGCTCAGTAAATCAGCAACATTGTTCAATTTGAAAATATTTGTTCAGACAAGTGAGTCTAACATGTGTTTTAATGAAGATTCACATGTAATGTGAGGTAGTTCACTTTATTTCTTAGTGACTCAAAGAGTCCCATACGCTGGATAAAATGAACGCAGTGTTGAGCTAATTATAAAAGAAGCAGTTGGGATTCACTTTGCTTAGTGTCGTTGACAGCGTCTCTCATTAAGGGATTAATTAGCATGTTCACAGTAAAACCTTTCACTTAAATGGCACAGTTTGATATTAGATTATCAATCAGTTATATTGGCTGGAACAAATGTTTGATAACCTTTTTAGTTCCCTCCAGGGATCAATTTCTTGTAGTTGTAGTGCACAGCGTTCCTTATTTTCCACCAGTAAACGCCTACAGAATTATCCATGGAATGGGGAACACAACTCATTATCTTATGGCTGTAATTTAATTGCCAGGTTTGGCAGAAATCCTTTGCTGACTGTGTCCTTTCCACGGCTCCTCATTTTCATCTCTTTCTGTGTGAGAGAGACGATCTCTGAGGATCCAATTAAACCGACCATTGACCATCCCAACATCAAGAACAGATAAAGAGGAGACGAAAGCATCAGAACACTCCTTGTCCAAAGATGATGAACAGTTTGTTTCCTCTAATCTGAGTCAAGGACCTTTGTGACTTGAAAATGATCCAAGATTTACAGTAGTTTGGTGGATCAGAGATGGCGTCTGATTTGACGATCATTTTAGATGTTATCAAACCAAGCAAATCATTTTAAAGAGAACATCAGAAAAAAAAACTATCATTTTAATTTATCATCAATTAAAACATACAATACAAAGAAAGTAAAAAATATTTTTTTTCTTTAGCACACTGGGTCATGATAAAATGACAAAGCAAAGCAAGTCAAAGCAGTGATATTTTTTAAAAATCACCTGTTGTATTAATTGCGATATTGTGATAAAAGAAAAATAAATAATATTATTTCAGTCTTTAAAAATTGTAAGTTTAATATATATATTTTTTGTATTATATTCATTTTATATTAATATTATTAATAGCACTATTGTTCAAAAGTTCGGGGTCAGTGAGATATTTTTTAAAAAGAAATTAATGCTTTTATTCAGCAAGGATGCATTAAACTGATCGAAAGTGACAGCAAATATAATGTTGCAAAAGCTTCTTATTTCAGTCAAATGCTGTTCTTTTGTACTTTCCATTTATCAAAGAATCCTGATAAAATGTATCACAGTTTCCACAAAAATCTGAAGCAGCACAACTGTTTTCAACATTAATAATAATCAGTATATTTTTTAATTACATTTTAAAATATATTCACACAGAATTTTCTTTTAATTATAATAATATTTCACAATTTTACTATTTTTTTAATCAAATAATTCAGCCTTTGTAAACAAAGAGACTTATTTTATAATTTTTTTTTTTTTTTTTTTAAAGTCACACGACTCCGAACTCTTAGTGTATGATGCAGAAACATATGACCCTCCTCAGAATCAGAAACTTGATTCAATCAGACATCATACTCTTTTTTTGTTTTATATGATCAAACATTTTGGGTGACTTAAGCTAAATTTGAGGAAAGGAGAAAATTGGATCAAAAACAAGGATCTGCATAATCAGAGTCAGTGTTAAACTGACATGGATATAAAAATAATCGGTGACATAACCACCGTATAAAACAGATCAGAAAAGGCATTGTCAAAGCAGTTGTAAATTGATCAATTGAGTCATTTGATCGATTAATCTCTATCATGGGGCACAATAACCGTTCTTTCTATAAAGAAACTAATAAAGAAGTTGCTCATGTGCTTATAAAGTTTCTCATGATACCCTCAATATACACTATTAACATGCATTTTCTGAAATGCATAGAACAATGATTACCTGTTTTGTCCTTTTGTAGGGGGGAAATTGCCATGGTTTTGCTTGTATCAGCCATAAGGCATGAATGAATGCTGAAATGAATGCTCCGCTAGCTGGACAAAACCACAAAAGAGCAATAATCATCATTATCAGGTAATAAGCTGAGGTTTCTTATTGTAGTGAATGTCTCTGTGTAAACGATACTCATTGCAGGAAAACACAGGGCTGTGATCATAGACCGTCCTCTGTGGGTCCTCTGCAATAAATCAACACTGTGTAAATCATATCAAATCTTTCAAATAGTCATATTGGAAAAGCAATAAAAAAGATGGAAACAAAGAATATATTCCAGTACTTACATCAGACTTTCATTTCCAGGTAGCAAGGCAAGACCAGTTTAATGATACAGTATAGCACATATCACGGTAATGCAAAGTGCTTTATATGGGCAAAATAAAGAAAAGTAAAATAGAGAGAGAAATAAACATAAAAATAAAGTTTGAAATCATTTAGGAACATAAAGATGAATAAGAATAAGAATATTAATAAAGTAAACGTTTAAATTAAAAAATGTATTATCTACAGTGATCTATGAAACTGGTGGCGTTTCCATTTTGTAAAGTAAATTACTGTAAAAATGTAAAAATCTGTCAAAGAATGTCTTTATGTGTTTATAAAAATGCATTGTGCCAACTCAAGATGAATTAATTCAAATTAATATGCTGATATATTCTGAACTTGTGATGCTGCTGTTTGTTTTAGACAGAGAAAAGCAGTTGCTGCAGATTCATCGACTGAGAATCTCTCGTTCCTCCACATGCCAAATCTGCTCTACTGGACTGAGATCTGGTGACTGTGGAGACGTTTGAGTTGAGTGACTCACTGTCATGATCAAGAAACCAGTTTGAGATGATTTGAGCTTTGTGACGGCATGTTATCCTGCTGGAAGGATCCATCAGAAGATGATACACGGTGGTCATAAAGAGATGGACATGGTCAGCAACAATACTCAGGTAGACTGTGGTGTTTAAATGATGCTCAGCTGGTACTAAGAGTGTGCCAAGAAAATATATAACACACCATTACACCTCCAGCAGCCTGAACTGGTGATATAAGGCAGGATGGATCCATGCTTTTCACTCTTTACACCAAATTCTGACCTGACCATCTGAATGTTGCAGCAGAAATCGAGACTCATCAAACCAGCCAACATTTTCCCGAACTTCTATTGTCCAGTTTTGATGAGTCCGTGTGAATTGTAGCTTCAGTTTGCTGTTGTTATCTGACAGAAGTGTCATTGGTGTGTGTCTTCTTCTGCTGTAGCTCTTCTGCTTCAGTGTTGGACATGTTGAGTGTTCAGAGACGCTCTTCTGCAGATCTCGGTTGTATCGAGTGCTTATTTGAGTTACTGTTGCCTTTCTATCAGCCGAACCAGTCTGGTCATTCTCCAACAAGGCATTTTCACTCACTGGATATTTCTCTTTTTCAGACCATTCTCTGTAAACTCTAGAGATGGTTGTGAGTAAATCCCAGTAGATCAGCATTTCTGAAACACTCAGAACAGCCCGTCTGGCAACAACAACCATGACACGCTCAAAGTAACTTAAATCATCTTTCTTCCTCATTCTGATGCTCAGTTTGAACTTCAGAAGATCGTCACTAGACCAACGCTTTGTCCAAAATCGCATAATGTCTGAGTAGGTACTACATTGAAATATGAAGTTTCGTCATGACCGTTAAAAAAAAGTATGAATGAAAGTCGGACTTTCTACATCCAACATGTTGTTACTGTCCTTTCTGTCTGTGACTAACCAGCGTCAGTTATCTGTCATTCATAAATCCTCTCCTGTGGCCTCATGGGATAGTAAACTGTCCATCAAATGCACACTTCAGAATCTCAGTGGAAGTAGTAGGTCATCCGGATGCTTTTCACTTACTGTTTTTCGAAAACAATATAGTAGAGAAGTATTCACTTTCGGACACAGGGTATTTCTACATGCCTAAATGCATTGGGTTGCTGCCATGTGATTGGCTTGTATAGTATATATACATTTACATTACATTTACATTTATTCATTTAGCTGACGCTTTTATCCAAAGCGACTTACAATTGCTATATATGTCAGAGGTCGCACGCCTCTGGAGCAACTAGGGGTTAAGTGTCTTGCTCAGGGACACATTGGTGTCTCACAGTGGATTCGAACCCGGGTCTCTCACACCAAAGGCATGTGTCTTATCCATTGCGCCACACCACCCCCTTAGGATTATATACACTCACCTAAAGGATTATTAGGAACACCTGTTCAATTTATCATTAATGCAATTATCTAATCAACCAATCACATGGCAGTTGCTTCAATGCATTTAGGGGTGTGGTCCTAGTCAAGACAATCTCCTGAACTCCAAACTGAATGTCAGAATGGGAAAGAGAGGTGATTTAAGCAATTTTGAGTGTGGCATGGTTGTTGGTGCCAGACGGGCCGGTCTGAGTATTTCACAATCTGCTCAGTTACTCGGATTTTCACGCACAACCATTTCTAGGGTTTACAAAGAATGGTGTGAAAAGGGAAAAACATCCAGTATGCGGCAGTCCTGTGGGCGAAAATGCCTTGTTGATGCTAGAGGTCAGAGGAGAATGGGCCGACTGATTCAAGCTGATAGAAGAGCAACTTTGACTGAAATAACCACTCGTTACAACCGAGGTATGCAGCAAAGCATTTGTGAAGCCACAACACGCACAACCTTGAGGCGGATGGGCTACAACAGAAGAAGACCCCACCGGGTACCACTCATCTCCACTACAAATAGGAAAAAGAGGCTACAATTTGCATGAGCTCACCAAAATTGGACAGTTGAAGACTGGAAAAATGTTGCCTGGTCTGATGAGTCTCGATTTCTGTTGAGACATTCAGATGGTAGAGTCAGAATTTGGCGTAAACAGAATGAGAACATGGATCCACCATGCCTTGTTACCACTGTGCAGGCTGGTGGTGGTGGTGTAATGGTGTGGGGGATGTTTTCTTGGCACACTTTAGGCCCCTTAGTGCCAATTGGGCATCGTTTAAATGCCACGGCCTACCTGAGCATTGTTTCTGACCATGTCCATCCCTTTATGACCACCATGTACCCATCCTCTGATGGCTAGTTCCAGCAGGATAATGCACCATGTCACAAAGCTCGAATCATTTCAAATTGGTTTCTTGAACATGACAATGAGTTCACTGTACTAAAATGGCCCCCACAGTCACCAGATCTCAACCCAATAGAGCATCTTTGGGATGTGGTGGAACGGGAGCTTCGTGCCCTGGATGTGCATCCCACAAATCTCCATCAACTGCAAGATGCTATCCTATCAATATGGGCCAACATTTCTAAAGAATGCTTTCAGCATCTTGTTGAATCAATGCCACGTAGAATTAAGGCAGTTCTGAAGGCGAAAGTGGGTCAAACACAGTATTAGTATGATGTTCCTAATAATCCTTTAGGTGAGTGTATATATACTATTTGTATAGTATTATATGTTGTGGACACAATCGGTATTCCCAAAACAAACGTTAGCCCTTCTTCAAAAATGAATTTAGGCTTGAAATCAACACTGATTACCTTGTTGGCTCGCCACGCTCCTGCAGTAATAGATCTGTCACCGATATAATGGCTACAGCAACTCTCAAGGGTCAGTGAAACTATTTCTCCACCACAGGCATGTGTATCACTTCAGATGTGATGCTGTTCTGTAGTAGCATGACTTCTCTCTCCGCTCAGACGCATCTCTAGGCCTGTGTGTCGCTGTTGAGTGCTTTGGACAGGTGCCACGTCGCTGAATAACACTCCTCTTACACCTGTACAATCTGTTCAGCAACAATCCCATCAGCCCACAGGGAGCTGGAACAAGACCTGCAGAACAAACACATTACTTCCTGACAGGCTAAATACTGTTTGACTATAAACGACATCTTTATAGCTCCGTTCCAAATGAAGTGAACTGCCTTGCTGTCTATTGCCTATGTAGGTAACGGCCTTCTAAGACGCATCCTAATAGAAACTAAACTTTATTGGCAGGCCCATACCCTCAAAAAGCACCTCCAATAGATTTGCAATGTTGCCATTCACATTGTTCTACACATCACCATCAATATCCTTTAAACATTTTACCATGCTTAAATACATTCTGCAGATTTTCCCCGGCAGAAAATGTGTGATTTGTTTTCATTGGCCGCAACTCTAAAGTAGTGCTCCTCAAGGAATCCTAATTAATTATTCTATTAATGCGGTTCTATATTAAATGAATACAGAAAACTTTTTTTTAAAAATTTTAAAAAAATTATCTGGGCAATGCATTATGGGATTGTTTTCTATGGAAGCTTGTTTCCGCCACAAAATAAAACATTTTAAAAGATAATTGCAACTTTTTAATCTCACAATTGCGAGTTTACATCTCGCAATTCTGACTTTATTTCTCACAATTGCGAGATATAAAGTCAGAATTGCGTGAAATAAAGTCAGAATTGCGTGTTATAAAGTCCGAATTCTGACTTTTTTCTCGCAATTGCGACTTTATATCACGCAATTCTGACTTTATTTCTCAGAATTGCGACTTTATTTCTCACAATTCTGACTTCATATCTCGCAATTCTGAGAAAAAAAGTCACAATTCTGACTTGATATATCGCAATTCTGAGAAAAAAAGTCAGAATTGTGAGATAAAAAGTCGCAATTATTATTATTTATTTATTATTCAGTGGCGGAAACAAGCTTCCATAGTTTTCTCTGCAAAAGATGCATGAAAGTTTCTTAGAAGGCAGGATAATTATGCAGCCTACCTTTTGGAGGTCGTCATTGATGCTGTAGGCAGCTCATTATGGTTGTGGAACAGACCTTACATATACACTTTTGTTAGGTGAAACTACACGTTTATTCCTGTAAATTGTGTATTTGCGTAATTGCACTGGTGATGAAATACCTTGGATCATGTAAATACCATGGTATGTGAATATAGAAATCATTCAGTACCATGATATAACCATCCGATTACTTTTTTGTAGAGATTAAACATGGCAAAGCGAGAAAACCAAATCATTGAGGTAACAGCTGATTATAGTCTTGTATGTAGGCTACTCACCTTAAAGTTCATTTCACAAGCAGAGAATGACTTTAGAGATGTTTTTGAGTGGTCATCGGTTCATTACAGAGGGTACTAACAAAACATTACAGATACATTGCTGGTCAGAATTATTTGCCCCCTTGGTAAACATGATCAAAGATGGCTGTAAAAAATAAATCTGCATTGTTAATCCTTTCGATATTTTATTAAAAAAATTAGCAAAAATCTAACCTTTCATTTAAGTAAAATAATTGAAAGTGTGGGGGGGGGGGATCACATTATGAAAAATGGTTTTCTCTAAAACACGTTGGGAACAATTATTTACCCCCTTTTATTAAATACTTTTTGCAACCTCCTTTTCCCAAGATAACAGCTCTGAGTCTTCTCCTATAATGCCGGATGAGTTTGGAGAACAGCGACCATTCCTCCATACAGAATCTCTCCAGATCCTGCAGATTCCCAGATCCATGTTGGCACTTCTTCTCTTCAGTTCAGCCCACTCCTCTTCCATAGGGTTCAGGTCAGGGACTGGGATGGCCATTGCAGATGCTTGGTTTTGTGCCCAGTGACCCATTTTTGTTTTGATGTTTGTTTTTGGATCACTGTCCTGTTGGAAGATCCAAACATGGCCCATTAGAAAATGTCTAGCAGAAGTTGTCAGGTTTTGATTTTTTATGGACAGACGCAACAACAACAAAAAAATAGCTTTTTGGCAGCAAACACTTAATATGGGTTTGGTTCATACAGGGATAAAAAGTACCCCATGTGTAAAATGAAATACTCTGCTGTATCTTTAATGCTGTGGGCCTAATTTTCTGCCAGAGGTCCTGGACATCTTGTTCAGATACATGGCATCATGGATTCGATCAAATATCAACAGATAAAAAATCTAAACCTGACAACCTCTGCTAGAAATCCTATAACAGACCATGTTTGGATCTTCCAACAGGACAGTGATCCAAAAACAAACATCAAAATCAAAACAAAAATGGGGCACAAAACCAAGCATCTGCAATGGCCATCCCAGTCCCTGACCTGAACCCTATGGAAGAGGAGTGGGCTGAACTGAAGAGAAGAAGCACCAACATGGATCTGGGAATCTGCAGGATCTGGAGAGATTCTGTATGGAGGAATGGTCGCTGTTCTCCAAACTCATCAGGCATTATAGGAGAAGACTCAGAGCTGTTATCTTGGAAAAAGGAGGTTGCAGAAAGTATTTAATAAAAGGGGGCAAATAATTGTTCCCAATGTGTTTTGGAGAAAAACATTTATTTCATAATGTGATTATGAAATAAATACCCCCCCCCCCCCCCCCCCCCCAAAAAAAAGCAAATTTTTTGCTTTTTTTTTAAGATAAACAAGGCAGATTATTTTTTTACTGCCATCTTTGATCATATTTACCAAGGGGGCAAATAATTCTGACCAGCTCTGTATATTGCAGAGATGCAGTGGAGGAAATTGATGTTCTTACTGATAATAACACCCTTCAGTGCTCAAACAAATTCACCTTTGCACTTCCAGCTTGCACACAATTACTGTCATCCACACTGTGTTCTGCTTTGCTGATTCTACATCCTCGACAACCTTCGCCAGACGTTGCACAAAGACACAAATTATCTCACTTTTATCAGCCTTTGCACAGACCTGGACATATTTACTAAATGGAAAAACCTCCACCTTTTTTCACAAACAATCCTAAAGGATGTAGAGCATTGCGCTAGCAACGTCAAGATCATGGGTTTGATTCCCAGGTAATGCATGAACTGATAAAGTGTCTACCTTAAATGCATTGTAAGTCACTTTGGATAAAAGCATCTGACAAATGCATGAATGTAAAATTAATATCATAGTCGTAAAAGTAAATGTAGACTGTATTGTCCACTGGCGTACATTATGCAGCACTCGAGCTGTCTTCTTCCCTCTGAACAATCTGCAAAACATCACCGACCTCAAAGCAAAACTGACATCTCAGATTGGAAATGGCACACAAAAGTTTACAGCTCAAGAAGAAAATAGGGCAAAGTAACTGAGTCTATAAATAAATCAGGATGATGTGTTGCACCAATGCAAATTACCTTTGAGGGTCTGATCCATAATTAGTGGTGCTTTCTGAGTCAACCACCACTATTAGTGTTGCTCACGCTTAAGGGAAGGGATTATTTGAACAAGCTTAAAAATACAAATACTTCAAATCATGAGGGGAGGTGTGTTATTATAAGTATGGACAAACTTAATATTTGACTTAAAATGTCAGATTTCTTTTTAATAAAC